>NC_090376.1:100539694-100857343 GCF_036365525.1 Heterodontus francisci
GTGTTACAGTTCTAAGCTCAGTATCTTAGGCCTTTATGAATTCGAATCCAAACTGTCAGTTTTTATATATTTTTATCACCCCTGCCCCCCCACAATGTGACAATTCACATGTTTCTGCATTAAATGATTATACAAAAGTTAAGATAAAAAACACATAGGGAAAATTTAATTGAATTTGCCCCTTATCAACAACTTAACTAAAAAATATGTATTTTCATACTCAACAAGCTCCGTTTACATTGGGTTAATGAGATCAGTGTAACTCCATTACTTTGTTATCTTATCAATAGTTTGTTCTTGTTACATACAATTGCTATTCAAATAAGTGAAACTATTATAAGGCCATCTTTGATTTGTATCATTTGGTACTCGCCAATTGCCTGATTCTACATAAAACCCAATTAAAAAGGATGATGCATGTTGTGTGTGTACACCTTTAAGAGGTGTAGCTACAAGATCATGTTAGTTAAGAGCTATGATGTAACACACCACGTGATTCTGAATGTTAAGCAGTCTTGAAGATGTACCTATACAGTCAACACCTCCATGTGTAGTTGCTCTCCCAGTATTTAATAAAAGACCCAATATATTGTGTTACTGATCCCATTTGGAGTGGTCAGTCTTTGTGTACAATCCATAGTAGCACAGAGGTTCAAGGAACTACATGTTGGCAGTGGTGAAATTTTTGAAGACTCAAACACCACTCTGAAGAGAACACACCTTTTTTTTCCTCTTGGAAGATGAGACATGTCAGCAACGATCTGGATCTTCAACACCACAAACCCTTCAAGCCTTTTTACCTTCAAAGCAGTGCAATCAGCAGCAACAGGGTCAGCTTCTTTTCACTTTGGACTGTGAAGTCAGGTGGCTGCAGACTCCTATTGACTCGATTAACACAGATATTCTGAGGTCAGTTTATCACATTGGGAGCAACTTGAGGAAATCTGAGTGAGTGAACGCTGTACAGAGCTAACAGACCCCCCATTACTTTTGCGAGGCACATGGGATGATTCAGCACCATCACAGCAGTGAGCTCTCAGATCGAGCACAGTTTTGGTGACTGCAGCTTGACAGTAGCGAAGGTGCAAGAGCGAGCTTACAGCTGGGAAGTCAATTTCAGTTTTTGGTGACTGCAGCTTGACAGTAGCGGAGGTGCGAGAGCGAGCTTACAGCTGGGAAGTCAATTTCAGTGGAAGTTTAAAAGTTATTTCCCTTTTGTTTTCGGAGGACCAGGGGACTGCTGGGTAAGTAAAAACTATATATTTGGGCAGTGGCTGAACCCGAGACACTACACGTGTAGTGTCTCCCACCCACCCTCCTCCTCTAACCAAAAAAAAAGGACTCTGTTGTGTTGATAAGGTAAGCTTTTTATTTAAGAAGTTCTGTCCGTTGGATTGCTAACCTAACAAGTTTTGACATTTTTTTTTGGTTTTTCAGTAGATTTGTTGGGAATTTAGAATAGAGGGAATGGAAGTTAAGGCAGTTGTATGTTCCTCCTGCAGAATGTGGGAGGTAAGGGGCGCCAAGAGTGTCCCTGCTGACTGCATCTGCGGGAAGTGCACCCAACTCCAGCTCCTCGAGAACCGCGTTAGGGAACTGGAGCTGGAGCTGGATGAACTTCGGATCATTCGGGAGGCGGAGGGGGTTATTGAGAGGAGTTATGGGGAGGTAGTCACACCTCAGGTAAAAGAAGTAGGTAGATGGGTTACCGTCAGGGGAAGGAGAGGGAACCAGCAGGCAGTGCATGGATCCCCTGTGGCCGTTTCCCTCAACAACAGGTATACCATTTTGGATACTGTTGCGGGGGACGACTTACCAGGGGTAAGCAATGGGGTACAGGTATCTGGCACAGAGTCTGTCCCTGTTGCTCAGAAGGGAAGGGGGAAGAGGAGCAGAGCATTAGTCATTGGGGACTCCATAGTTAGGAGAACAGATAGGAGGTTCTGTGGGAACGAGAGAGACTCACGGTTGGTATGTTGCCTCCCAGGTGCCAGGGTTCGTGATGTCTCGGATCGTGTTTTTGGGATCCTTAAGGGGGAGGGGGAGCAGCCCCAAGTCGTGGTCCACATAGGCACCAATGACATAGGTAGGAAGAGAGATGGGGATTTAAGACAGGAATTCAGGGAGCTAGGGTGGAAGCTTAGAGCGAGAACAAACAGAGTTGTTATCTCTGGGTTGTTGCCCGTGCCACGTGATAGCAAAGCGAGGAATAGGGAGAGAGAGGAGTTGAACACGTGGCTGCAGGGATGGTGTAGGAGGGAGGGTTTTGGTTTCCTGGATAATTGGGGCTCTTTCTGGGGTAGGTGGGACCTCTACAAACAGGATGGTCTTCACCTGAACCAGAGGGGTACCAATATCCTGGGGGGGGAAATTTGCTAGTGCTCTTCGGGGGGGTTTAAACTAATTCAGCAGGGGAATGGGAACCTAAAATGTAGTGCCAGTGTACAGGATGTTGAGAGTAGTGAGGTCAGGGATAAGGTTACAAGGACGCAAGAGGGCACTGGCAAGCAAGAACCTGGTTTAAAGTGTGTCTACTTCAACGCCAGGAGCATCCGGAATAAGGTGGGTGAGCTTGCAGCATGGGTTGGTACCTGGGATCTCGACGTAGTGGCCATTTCGGAGACATGGGTAGAGCAGGGGCAGGAATGGATGTTGCAGGTTCCGGGATTTAGATGTTTCAGTAAGAACAGAGAAGATGGTAAAAGAGGGGGGGCGTGTGGCATTGTTAATCAAGGAGAGTATTACAGCGACAGAAAGGACGTTTGAGGACTCGTCTACTGAGGTAGCATGGGCCGAGGTTAGAAACAGGAGAGGTGAGGTCACCCTGTTGGGAGTCTTTTATAGACCTCCAAATAGTTCCAGAGATGTAGAGGAAAGGATCGTGAAGATGATTCTCGACAGGGGCGAGAGTAACAGGGTAGTTGTTATGGGGGACTTTAACTTTCCAAATATCGACTGGAAATACTATAGTTCGAGTACTTTAGATGGGTCAGTTTTTGTCCAGTGTGTGCAGGAGGGTTTTCTGACACAGTATGTAGACAGGCCAACCAGGGGCGATGCCACATTGGATTTGGTACTGGGTAATGAACCCGGCCAGGTGTTAGATTTAGATGTAGGTGAGCACTTTGATGATAGTGATCACAATTCGGTTAGGTTTACCTTAGCGATGGGCAGGGACAGGTATATACCGCAGGGCAAAAATTATAGCTGGGGGAAAGGAAATTATGATGCGATTAGGCAAGATTTAGGATGCGTAGGATGGGGAAGGAAACTGCAGGGGATGGGAACAATCGAAATGTAGAGCTTATTCAAGGAGCAGCTACTGCGTGTCCTTGATAAGTATGTACCTGTGAGGCAGGGAGGAAGTTGTCGAGCGAGGGAGCCGTGGTTTACTAAAGAAGTTGAAGCGCATGTCAAGAGGAAGAAGGCGGCTTATGTTAGGATGAGACGTGAAGGCTCAGTTAGGGCGCTTGAGAGTTACAAGCTAGCCAGGAAGGATCTAAAGGGAGAGCTAAGAAGAGCAAGGAGAGGACACGAGAAGTCATTGGCGGATAGGATCAGGGAAAACCCTAAGGCTTTCTATAGGTATATCAGGAATAAAAGAATGACTAGAGTTAGATTAGGGCCAATCAAGGATAGTAGTGGGAAGTTGTGTGTGGTATCAGAGGAGGTAGGGGAAGTGTTAAATGAATATTTTGCGTCAGTATTTACAGTAGAGAAAGAAAATGTTGTCGAGGAGAATACTGAGATTCAGGCTACTAGGCTAGATGGGATTGAGGTTCACAAGGAGGAGGTGTTAGCAATTTTGGAATGTGTGAAAATAGATAAGTCCCCTGGGCCAGATGGGATTTATCCTAGGATTCTCTGGGAAGCTAGGGAGGAGATTGCAGAGCCTTTGTCCTTGATCTTTATGTCGTCATTGTCGACAGGAATAGTGCCGGAAGACTGGAGGATAGCAAATGTTGTCCCCTTGTTCAAGAAGGGGAGTAGAGACAGCCCTGGTAATTATAGACCTGTGAGCCTTACTTTGGTTGTGGGGAAAATGTTGGAAAAGGTTATAAGAGACAGGATTTATAATCATCTTGAAAAGAATAAGTTCATTAGCGATAGTCAGCACGGTTTTGTGACGGGTAGGTCGTGCCTCACAAACCTTATTGAATTTTTCGAGAAGGTGACCAAACAGGTGGATGAGGGTAAAGCAGTGGATGTGGTGTATATGGATTTCAGTAAGGCGTTTGATAAGGTTCCCCACGGTAGGCTATTGCAGAAAATACGGAAGTATGGGGTTGAAGGTGATTTAGAGCTTTGGATCAGAAATTGGCTAGCTGAAAGAAGACAGAGGGTGGTGGTTGATGGCAAATGTTCATCCTGGAGTTTAGTTACTAGTGGTGTACCGCAAGGATCTGTTTTGGGGCCACTGCTGTTTGTCATTTTTATAAATGACCTGGAAGAGGGTGTAGAAGGGTGGGTTAGTAAATTTGCGGATGACACGAAGGTCGGTGGAGTTGTGGATAGTGCCGAAGGATGTTGTAGGGTACAGAGGGACATAGATAGGCTGCAGAGCTGGACTGAGAGATGGCAAATGGAGTTTAATGCGGAAAAGTGCGAGGTGATTCACTTTGGAAGGAGTAACAGGAATGCAGAGTACTGGGCTAATGGGAAGATTCTTGGTAGTGTAGATGAACAGAGAGATCTTGGTGTCCAGGTGCACAAATCCCTGAAGGTTGCTACCCAGGTTAATAGGGCTGTTAAGAAGGCATATGGTGTGTTAGCTTCTATTAGTAGGGGGATCGAGTTTCGGAGCCACGAGGTCATGCTGCAGCTGTACAAAACTCTGGTGCGGCCGCACCTGGAGTATTGCGTGCAGTTCTGGTCACTGCATTATAGGAAGGATGTGGAAGCTATGGAAAGGGTGCAGAGGAGATTTACTAGGATGTTGCCTGGTATGGAGGGAAGGTCTTACGAGGAAAGGCTGAGGGACTTGAGGTTGTTTTCGTTGGAGAGAAGGAGGAGGAGAGGTGACTTAATAGAGACATATAAGATAATCAGAGGGTTAGATAGGGTGGATAGTGAGAGTCTTTTTCCTCAGATGGTGATGGCAAACACGAGGGGACATAGCTTTAAGTTGAGGGGTGATAGATATAGGACAGATGTCAGAGGTAGTTTCTTTACTCAGAGAGTAGTAGGGGCGTGGAACGCCCTGCCTGCAACAGTTGTAGACTCACCAACTTTAAGGGCATTTAAGTGGTCATTGGATAGACATATGGATGAAAATGGAATAGTGTAGGTCAGATGGTTTCACAGGTCTGCGCAACATCGAGGGCCGAAGGGCCTGGACTGCGCTATAATGTTCTAATTCTAATTCTAATTCTAATCAGCACATTTTCATCACAGGGAGTGCCCGATCTGTCAATGCACAGTGGAATGGGCGATAGTCAAGACCTAGAATGGAGGAGAATTTCTTCTTTGTGGTTTCAAGAGGAGCAATCGCTATTACTATTTTTTGAGAGAAAATCACGCTTACAGTTTTAGGTCTTCGATTTTTCTTCATCCCAAATCCACCCTTCGTTGGCAGGGCTAAGTCAAAATCATGCGAATTCGGCAAGAGGGCCACAACCCGCCAAGCCTGTTCATTTGTAGTACCCCAACAATTTCCGCTGCAAGCAACAGTGCCACAACCAGCAAGCCTGTCCACTAGTGATATTGCAACAAGTCTCCATCACAAGAGACAGCTCCACAACGTCCAAACCAGTTCACCAGTGGAACTCCAAATACTCTTTTTCATTGTAGAAGACAGCACCACACCATCCAAGTCTGTTCAGAGTACCACAAGTCTTTCTATATTTTCCTTCAAACCTTATCTTTTCTTCTGTAGGTACTACAACACAGAATTATGGTACTCATAGCAACACGTTTTCCTACTATTAATTGGAAAGCATCTGACTTGCTTTCAGAATTTCTTCATGTCAAGCAGAGAGTCAAGCTTTGTTTTGACGACCTAGCGATTGATGATGCACCAAAGCAAGCGATAAAGATTTGTACAGCCAATGGCAATGAAGGGCTACATTGTCATTGAGACCAGATGTGTTGAGACAAAGAGAAGGTCCACGCAAAGATTTGGTCCACATTAGAAGACCAATTTCACCTCAAACTCAATTTTCAAGTACACTGACGCAAATTCATGTCTTGTAGACAACAGCCTTGCGAATCTATTGACCAGTTTGTCAGTTGTTGTCATGACAAAGGCCAAGAATGTGATTGTACCGACTCCGAACTGGCAGATCCCATCATTGAACTTGTGATTGCATCTACACCGATGGAACTCTACCAAAAAGATCTTTTGAACAAACCCAACGACTATTTGGTTGACACCTTATTGAAGGATGGCTGCAAATTTGAGTCCATCGTCGCAGGTCAACCAAGTCTTCAAATTCTATGTTAACAAGTACCATAGGTGCATTGAATAGGGATTCCAAATCCAAGACACCATGTACATGGTGCAGGCGTTTACACACACCTAAAGCCTGTCCAGCACTTAATTCCATATGCAAAGCATGCGGTGTCAGAGGTCAAGAGTCCAGAACACAAATAGTCGAACACAGGAAATCTTAGCGCCCTAACAAGCTTTGCAATTCTCAGTCATGACACAACCAATTCATCCATGAAGTTTTGCGAGACACTAACACTGATCCTGAAGATCAGAATACAGTGATGGCGAACAGCAGCGAGTGAGATTCATCTCGTGGCCGAAAGCTTTATCTGAGTTTACTTTTAATTTATCTAACTACATTGATAAATGTCTTATGAAATGTAAGCAGTTGTATGTTGAGGCTATACACTTATACATCATGCACTTAAACCGGTTTTTCATGTGAAAAAGCCCATGTTTCAGTTGGACATTTGCCTCCGATGACTTGGGGTACCGGAATTCTTTATAAGTCTTTACGTTTTCATTGACATTGATCCAGGGCAGTTTGATCTTGGTGGCATGGTCCACAGTGAGCGCGTGGAACAGTCATTCCATGTCGTCAATGTTACCCAGCACATTGATTCGATCATTCCACTAGAAGCATTTGCATCCATTCACATTTCCTGTCCAGGAAAAGAGGGCGTACATTTGCTCTGGGTAAAAATGGACATAGATGCCAGTGCAAACATTTTATCCATACATATCTTAAAATGAATGACTCCAGGTAAATGGCATGCCAAGATAACTCTGACCAACATACAGCTAACTGCTTACAATGGGTCCCCGATCCCATGTCTCAGATCCATTACGATTAAATGCTGCTACAATGATTCTGATTGGAAACCCAAACTTTTCTACATTGTTCAAAAAAATGGACTTGCTATCAATGGACTACGAACATACAGTGACCTAACCTTGATGACTATCCACGGCATCTGGCGAAGCCAAGCACTATCTCCCTACGCCCTCCAGTCCTCAGACGGTGACTAGAAGGAGACTTGCAACAAAAGAGTTCAATGTGGGCCGTGGTGTTCCTGGTTTTCCAATATTTTTTCCAATTCTGCCCATATTGTGGTCAGAAGATAGAATCCCTTTCCAGCTTCTGAGCGTCTTGTGGTTTCAAGATTCCTAAGGGTGAGATTGAGGATCACGCACTACCTGTTACATCCACCATACAGCATCTCCAGTGTGAACTGTATCCAGTGCATGAAGTTAGAGATGTTCTTCTACAACAACATAATAAGATGAAAGAAACACATGAAAAACACGCTGGGAGTGAACTTCCCAAATTAGCGGTTGGTCAGCAAGTTACCATCCAAAATCCTATCACTGGAACGTAGAATTCTGCAACAGTCTCCAAAGTTCAACCAGTAACTACACCTACTGGCAATACATTGTGTCATAACCGAGGTCAAATCAGATTTGTTCATAATCCCAAGTCCCTGGATGATTATATTGCAACTAGTACAAGATCGAAGACTGTATCCCAAGCAAAGTGTACACAATTTTCTTCCATGACATCCAATTCACAAACATCTGTTCCTGTATCTGAGAACTGCTGCCCTGTTTCGAAATCTGGTAGAGTTATTAAACCACCTTCACCTTTTTGAAATTGATATTCTTTGTTTTCGCAATTGATGCTCTTGCTTATTCTTTTGTATTACATCATAACACTTTTTTATTCTTTCAAGGGATGTGGGCATCGTGGATAAAGGCCAGCATTTGTTGTCCATGCTCAATTGTTCTTGAGAAGGTGGTGGTGAACTGCCTTTTTGAGCCATTGCAGTCCATCTGGTGTGGGTACACCCACAGTACTGTTAGGGAGGGAGTTCCAGGATTTCGATCCAGCGACAGTGAAGGAACAGCGATATATTTCCAAGTCAGGTGTGTGACTTGGAGGGGAACTTGCAGATGGTGGTGTTCCCATGCGTCCACTGTCCTTGTCCTTCTAGGTGGAAGAAGTTGTGGGTTTGAAAGGCGCTGTCGAAGGAGGTGTGGTGAATTGCTGCAGTGCATCTTGTATATGGTACACACTGCTGCCACTGTGCGTCGGTGGTGAAGGGAGTGAATGTTTAAATTTGTGGATGGGGAGCCGATCAAGTGGGCTTCTTTGTCCTGGATGGTGTTGAGCTTCCTGAGTGTTGTTGGAGTCACACTCATCCAGGCAAGTGGAGATTATTCCATCACACTCCTGACTTATGCCTTGTAGATGGTGGACAGGCTTTGGGGATTCAGGAGGTGGGTTACTCGCCAAAAAATTCCCAGCCTCTGACCTGCTCTTGTAGCCACAGTATTTATATGGCTGTTCCAGTTCACTTTCTGTTCAAAGGTAACCTCCAGGATGTTGATAGTGGAGGATTCAGCAATGGTAATGCAGTTGAATGTCAAGAGGAGATAGTTAGATTCTCTCCTTGTTGGAGATTGTCAATGCCTGGTGTGAATGTTATTTTGATGTACGTGTATATAGTTAACTTCTTCCAACCTAAAAGTAATGTTTTGTTTCGTAAATATGTTTCTCTTATTTTCCTTTTGGGAAAAGGGAGTGTTGTGTGTGTGTACACCTTTAAGAGGTGTGGCGACAAGATCATGTTAGTCATATAAGAGCTATGATATAACACACCATGTGGTTCTGAGTGTTAAGCAGTCTTGAAGATATACCTGTACAGTCAACACCTCCATGTGTAGATGCTCTCTCGGTATTCAATAAAGAACCTACCATATCGCACTACTGATCCCATCTGGAGCGGTCAGATTTTGTGTACAATCCATAGTAGCATAGAGTTCCAAGGAACACGCAACAACATATACGCAGATGCTTTCATTTTGTAGAAACAATTGTTTTCCCCACACTCATTATCAAATGATTATCAATGTTCCCTGAAACGTTAGGAACTAATATAAAATGGCACACCTTTAATTAAGTTCTTTATTACTTTATCCTGAAACTGACCATTTCTATCGGGTCAGCCATGGTTCTACAGCTTAGTAGCCACTACCTTAAGCCGACTTATACTTCCCTGTTTAACAAGCAAAGGCTAACAGTCAATATTATTAGAATTTAAAAAGAAATCATAGTAATATAACATTAGTAGAATTTAGGACAGCCTGATTAACCCTTTCTTGTTGCAATTGTACACGGCTTTAGTGAGACCACACTTGGAGTAAAGGCCTGCTACACAACCCGAACCCGACAGGACCCGACGACATATGTCGGGTTCAGGTTGGGTCGGGTTGCACTTTGGGGTATGGTTTCGGGCTCGGGACGGGCCAGGTCGGACGTGCTCTATCACAGGTAAGTGGTTCCACTATTAATTTATTTTTTGGTCTAGAAAGGTGGTTTTATTACAGTTATTTTAAGCTTGTGCAGTTCAGCAAGAAAGTGAAAAATGGAAAATATGTTAACTGATGGTCGGGACGAGTCAGGCGCGGGAAAAAATGGAAGCACTTAGGCCGGGCCGAGCCGGGCTCGGGTCAGATGTGGTTCTGTTGGGCTCGGGTCGGGTAATTTTTTTTGCAGACCCAATCAGGTCTTTAACTTGGAGTACTGTGTACAGTTTTAGTCTACTTACCTAAGGAAGGATATACTTGCCTTAGAAGGGGGTGCAACAAAGGTTCACTAAACCGATTCCTGGGATGAGAGGGCTGTCCTATGAGGAGAGTTTGAGTAGAATCTGCCTATATTCTCTCGATTTTAGAAGAGTGAGAAGTGATTTCATTGAAGAGTATAAGATTTTGAGAGGGTTTGACACAATGGTCACTGAGAGGCTGCTTCCCCGGACTAGATGGTTTCGAACTAGGGGTCATTGTCTCACGATAAAGGGTTGGCCATTTAGGACTGAGTTGAGGAGGAATTACTTCACTCAGAGCATTTTGAATCATTGAATTCTTAACCACAGATGGCTTTTAATACTCAATCAATAAGTATATTCAAGAATGAGATCGACAGATTTTGGACACCAAGAAAATCAAGGGATATTGTTATTGGGCAGGAAAGCAAGGTTGTTGTATAAGTTCAACCATGATCTTATTGAATGGTGGAGCAGGTTCAATAGGCCGAATGGTCTACTGCTGCTGTTATGCTATTATGTTGTTTTCTTACAAAGGTGCAATGCAATACCGTGAAAGCGTTTGGTGCTGGCGATTATACAATGTTCTTTAAAATTTTTAATATATACGAGTACTGAAATAATGGATTTTTGACACCAATCATAAAGCAGTAGTCCAATTAAAGACTTACTAAACCTTGAGAGCAAATCTTGTCTGATTTATCCCCTCATTTGGGCTAGGAAATGGCACTAAGTCTCCCTGATGTCTCGCCTTGTTTTGAATATATGACATTTCAAATTCATCTGTGTTGTTTACTCTGCTTTTAGGTATATTTTCTGTTTGCAGCAGCAACTAATGGTGTAGCTCCAAGTCCTTGATGATATTCACACAAGAGAACTAATGATTGCGACGAGGTTTTTCACAATGGAGAAAATCAGATACGTGCTTTAAAGCAATCAATTATAATGAACTTTCAACCTGCACATGTACAACTCCAGTCAATTTTGGTGTATCATTGGAATCCACTTAAATGAGCATTTCATTGTAAACTGGCTCCCAGACACTGAAAAAGCTGTTCAAATAACTTAAAAATTAATTTAAAGAGTAATCATGCAATGCCATTTTTATTGTGACAACTGTGACAATTATTTAACAAAATTAATCAAAACTTAAGAAACTTCTCATCAACAAATGCTCATTTTATATGAGCAAGTGTACTATTTTGAGTACAGCAGCATGTTACATAATGCTAAAATCAGGAGTTGTTAATACATAAGGAGGATTGTGTTTTAGCCACTTTGGCACTTGCATTCTCTGACAGGGGAAGTAACAACTTGCAATGTGAGAAAATCATGTACTGATCAATTAAGGCAAGCTATGCCAAGTCAGTTTTTTCATTAAGCAGATCTTCATTCAGGGTCCTTTGCAGTGCTTGGTAAATATCATGTCGTATTTAATCTTGGTGCATTTAAGCAGAGGAAGGAAGGGAATATTTTCAAAATTCATTTTCAGAAGTTTCAGGAACTTGAAGATGGCAAGAAACTAGTCGAGTGGCTCAAACCTTTTCAAGAAATTTCTGGGCGTTAGTATAATTTGGATCCATTTTCTATTCATCAATAAGAAAACTGGATTTTGTCTGCACTGTCACCAGTTTGAATAGTGTTTAAATCCACCAGCAAAGCTGAGTACTTGTGCAGTTCTAATCTAACCAGGAACCATCAGGGATGACCAGTATAACTGGAGACTTCTGCCACAGGCAGAGTTTGGATCAATTCAGACCAGACATCCGATTGCAAAAATAATCTATAAAGCTATGTTTGTAGTATTATCTACTGGGTGAGATTTTCCCTTCATTACTTGGAACGTGGATGAATCATGAGCAGTTAACCTTTGCATACATGGCAAAGTGTTTTATAAACTGAATTTTGCCTGTACTATTATGTCATTGGATTACAAAAAAACATGCTTATGAAATGTGCTTTGAAAAATTTATGTTGCAGCAAATAATTCATATATATTTGTGCAATGGTACAATCAAAACTACAGACTACATAATATGCAAATTGAAGCCACATGATGTGATGTTTTATGGTTTACACCTTATCGTTCTAGAAAATAGAAAGTCTTCAACAATCGCACTGTGTTGCCATATTAGAAGCCGAGAATGATTGCATCTTACAGCATGGAAAGAGGGCCATTATGCCCATTCTGCCTCTTAGGGACATACCTTGACTTGGTGCAATAGTGTAAAATGCAAGCTAGTTGGCAGCCCATTTTACATCTCTCCCAATTTTTGGGAGAACTCAATCATACATTTGACATGATCACAAATAGTCGAGATCAAACTCTCGGTGTGTGAAACTATTAATGGGGAGCTGGGATCTGAGCAGGGAATGGGGACAATACCAGGGGAGAAACTTGGAAGATCATTATATGTGTGGGAATGTCTGGTTTTAACATGGCTGCCTCATTATAATTTACCTTCTGTGTTTCGTGCCTCCAATGTGCAGCAGTGAGTGTGATGCACTCCTGCACAAAGCAATTTCACCTCAACTATTTAAAGGGTGAACATTACAGGATTAAAGGTCATTGACCTGAAATATTAACTCTGTTTCTGTCTCCAAAGATGCTGCCTGACCTGTTGAGCATTTCCAGCCATTTTTGTTTTATTTTGGAATTTGGAGAAGTTGGGCTAATTTTATTTATTTTTTTATTCATTCATGGGATGTGGGCGTCACTGGCTATGCCAGCAGTTATTGCCCATCCCTAATTGCCCTTGAGAAGGTGGTGGTGAGCTGTCTTCTTGAATTGTGGCAGTCCATTTGGGGTAGGTAGACCCACAGTGCTGTTAGGAAGGGAGTTCCAGGATTTTGACCCAGCGACAGTGAAGGAACGGCGATATAGTTCCAAGTCAGGATGGTGTGTGACTTGGAGGGAAACTTGCAGATTGTGGTGTTCCCATGCATTTGCTGCCCTTGTCCTTCTAGTTGGTAGAGGTCGCAGGTTTGGAAGGTGCTGTCTAAGGAGCCTTGGTGCATTTCTGCAGTGCATCTTGTAGATGGTACACACTGCTGCCACTGTGCGTCGGTGGTGGAGGGAGTGAATGTTTGTAGATGGGGTGCCAATCAAGCGGGCTGCTTTGTCCTGGATGGTGTTGAGCTTCTTGAGTGTTGTTGGAGCTGCACCCATCCAGGCAAGTGGAGAGTATTCCATCACACTCCTGACTTGTGCCTTGTAGATGGTGGATAGGCTTTGGGGAGTCAGGAGGTGAGTTACTCGCCTCAGGATTCCTAGCCTCTGACCTGCTCTTGTAGCCCTGGTATTTATATGGCTACTCCAGTTCAGTTTCTGGTCAATGGTAGCCCCTAGGATGTTGATAGTGGGGGAATCAGCGATGGTAATGCCATTGAATGTCAAGGGGAGATGGTTAGATTCTCTCTTGTTGGAGATGGTCATTGCCTGGCAGTTGCATGGCGCAAATGTTACTTGCCACTTATCAGCCCAAGCCTGGATATTTTCCAGCTCTTGCTGCATTTCTACACGGACTACTTCAGTATCTGAGGAGTCATGAATGGTGCTGAACATTATGCAATCATCAGCGAACATCCCCACTTCTGACCTTATGATTGAAGGAAGGTCATTGATGAAGCAGTTGAAGATGGTTGGGCCTAGGACACTAACCTGAGGAACTCCTGGAGCTCAGATGATTGACCTCCAACAACCATAACCATCTTCCTTTGCGCTAGGTATGACTCTAACCAGCGGAGGGTTTTCCCCCTGATTCCCATTGATCTCAGTTTTGCTAGGGCTCCTTGATGCCATACTCGGTCAAATGCTGCCTTGGTGTCAAGGGCAGTCACTCTCACCTCACCTTTTATGTAGGAAATGGAATTTGAAATGGAGTTAGGATGAGCAAGTTCTGTGTCCCGCTTTAATGGGGTGTCCTGTAGCACACTGCTGGGTACAGTAAGGTTGCAGAAGGTCTTATTATCCAGTGGTGAAAAAAACTGCTCCTCTAATGAAGAAGTCGTGTCTGGAGGTGGCTGAAAAGGTGAGCAGCAAGAGTGTTGTAGTCAGGGTGTGGATTCAATGCAGGAGGCATTTTAATGACCTAGCCAGGTCAGGCAAGATAAACACAGTTGCAGTAACTATTGGATAATTTTTTCCTTTTTTTTAAAAGAGGTTAGAAGAACTAGAGGCAGTAATATGTTTTGACAATTCACTCTACTTATTATCAACAGAACATTAATCTTAAACAGCTTAATTAACCATAGAACATAACTCAGCTCTGTGTCAAAAACTTACTGTATGTAGATTTAACCAGAAATCATGATGATAGCTTCTCTAAGCCTCTTCACACCCCAGGGTTTTGAAAACAGCTTTCTTTCCTTCTTTCTAAGTAAAACATGACATCTTTCTCATACTCTTTCAGTTTATGGTACTCTTCTGCCAAATGTAACCGCACCTCATTTTTAAAACAACCTTTTCTTTCAAATAGTTTTCTTAACAGAGATAAGAGGCCTCAAAACCCTTTCACAGCAGGCTCAGATTATTGCTCTCCAAAACCATGCTCTGTTGTAAAACATCCGCTGATGCATGCACTCATATTACCCCTCATACTGCTCTGATAAAACTCTGTGTTTCAAAAGCTTTTCTTATCAGCAGTAATGAGAAGGGCTTTTGAGAACACAATTTAAACCAATTCTTACCACATTACTGTTTTTGTCTCCATTAAAAAAGAAAGCAATGTATAATCATGTCGATACTGTTACACCCCCTCTCACTTTGTCATGTCAAGTGTACTCCATTACATACGACTTGCACTCACCTAAGTTTCAGCAGCTCCCATCATTCCATTTCGATGCACTTCCTCACCTTCCCCTTTCTCCATCAACCATTGTCACTCACCCCAAGCCTGAAAACACCTCAGTCAGCTCATCAATTCTCAACACACATCCTCAAATGGCATTGTCAACATGTCCTCACATGCGTGCCTGTATCACTCGTGATGAACTTGCTTGATAGTCACCCTCACTGAATGCACGGCATTCATTAGATGCACACATGCCTTACAGACGCTCATAGGTCTGTCACCCTTTAGAGCAGAAAAGAGCACAAAATACAAGATATGGAGAAAGAAACAAAGGTTGCCACCACAGCTCATGAAGTTAACAAATGCTGAACAGGGGACCTGGAGATAAATGAGGTAACAGTGTCTCTTATGGTCAGACCCCATACTTCACTGCTACATGGTGACAGCATAAATATCTCTGACCCACATCTCATGCAAGATAGAATAGAATCAAAGACTCTAACAGCACAGAAGGCGGCCATTTGGACCATCGTACCTGTGCCAGCTCTCTGAAAGAGCTATCTGGTTTAGTGCCACACCCTTGCTTTTCCTTAACCATCCAAATTAGTCATCTTCAAGTACATGCCCAATTGCCTTTTGAAAGTTCCTTTGGAATCTGATTTTCCAGCACCCTTCCCAGATCTTAACAACCCTGTTTTTGAAGAAATTTCTTCTCATTTCCCCTCTAGTTCTTTTGGCAATTATTTTAAATCTGTGACCTTTGGTTACCAACCCACTTGTTAGAGGAAGCTGTTTTTCCCTACTTGCTCTCCCAAAGCCCCTCATAATTTCGAATACCTCTATTAGGTTTCCCCTTAACCTTCTCTGCTCTAATTAAAACAATCCCAGCTACTCCAAACTCTCCGCATAACTGGGTTCCCTCATCCTGATATCATCCTGGTAAACCTCCCCTCTATTTTCTCCTGAGCCATGGCATCCTTCCTAAACTGCAGTGCCCTGAGTTGTATACAATACACCAGCTGAGGCCTAAGCAGTATAGGCTGTAAAGGTTTAGCATCACTTCCTCGTTTTTGTATTCAATGCCCCTATTTACAAAGCCAAGTATCCCATACACTTTCTTAACTTCTTTATCAATTTGCCCTAGCATCTTCAAGGATTTGAGAATATACACACCCAGGTCCATCTGCTCCTGCAGCCACCTCAAAATAGCACCATTTAGATGAGCTAGCCTCTCCAAGTTGTTTCTCCCAAAGTGCATCACTTTACACTGCCCAAATTAATTACATATGCCAAGTATTTGCCCATTTCGCCAGTCTGTCTATGTTCTTCCGAAGTCTGCTGCTATCCTGTTCACTATTTACTATGTTGCCAAATTTTGTATTATCTACAAACTTTAAAAAGCAATGGCCCTAATCGCAATCCCTGGGGGACCCTTCTGCATACCTCTTTCCAGTCAGAAAAACATCCATTCAAAACTTGACTCTCTGTCTCCATTAAGTCATGTTGAATTGATTTCAGCACTGAACGAAATATGATCACTTTGATTGTGTGAAACTCAACATTTTTACATTCCCATGACTGAATCATATCTATCCCTTCTCTCCTTTAGGGCCATCACATGAACAACAGCAACCATTGCCCTTTTCAGGTGATGATTCCTCAGAGGAGCTGATTTTTTTCTGAGAGAATAATGTCACAGGACACATGCTTACCAGGCACCAGTGTAAATAGACACTTTGGTGGATCCTGTTATACAGCTAGCTGGTTACAGTTCACAAGGGAACACCAGCAGAGAAGTGATGACAGGGACAGCAGTGAAGAGCTTGCAACAGAGGCCATAGCCTCTTCAAGTTCTGTTCAGCTGAACCCAGGGAGACATCAATGAAATGAAGAATGATAGAGGGTCTGCAGTCGATATTGAGATACTGGCAGGCCTCTATAACATCCGAGAGGACATGGTAGTCCAGTTCAAACCTTTGTGGATTAATGTTGCTGACCATTACAAGGACCATTCCACGGAGAGTGAAGGCTCCTCTGTTGAACTTGAATCTCAGTGCACTAATCAGTCCCTGCACAACATCAGTGCAAACTATGGATGCCAACATTTCTGTCACCTTAAGCAGATGACAAATACCTTATCTGTACCTTACAAAATGTCACTGATCTGCTCCAAGCTCTGCCCCTGCAAAGAGGCAGGGCTGATGTGTCACTGGCCCAAAAGTGGGACAATGGAGATAAGGGAGATGAAAGTGCAAACTTATCTCAAAACATTTGTATGTCTCACCCGTTGCCCCCACACACCACCTTGCCCACCCCCTTCCGGCCTCCCAAACAGTATCTGACATGCTGCCTCCTCTCCTGCTGGTTCTGTCTGCCCCTGCACAGATGCGGGTGGAGAAGTCATTGACAGGGCATTCATGAGCTCAAATACCTAGATTTCATCGGCTGCAAGGACCTCAGGAGCCAGATCAAGTAATATGGCAGCCTGTAGCCATAGAGGCTGCATCACATAGGAGTGCTGGGGAAAGAAAAAGAAAAGCTTTGTAGTTCACTACGAGTGTGTGTACAAGATTGTTTATAAAAATGTTTTGTTCAGAATTTTAATTTCTGAATTAACATAAAATGATTCATTTGTACCATTTTAATATGTTCACCATTCTTGCATGGTGAGTGCCAACTTGGCTTTTCAGTTGTTTGGTGCTGAATGCAAAGACATAAATTGACTGAGATCAACTGATGCATAGGCAAGATGTTACAAGATGGCTTGTGTAAATTGGGGAAGAGGACAGGGCATATTATAGTTACTTTGGTCCAGTGTGGGTGACTAATTAAACCTTTGAGCTAGTCAGGCATCCCTGGCATCCCAAATAATGCAGGTCTGGCACTGGAGGGCTCTATCTTCCTCTTCCTCCTCCTCATCCTTCTCCTTTCCATTGGAATTATCATCAGATGAAGAGTGCTGAGGGGCTTGTTCCCCTTGCACCTCAAGTCCTCGCTGATGTGTTGTGTTGTTCCGAATGCAGCACAAAAATTATCTGAGATGCAGTCACTGGTGAGTACTGAGGGGCGTCTCCAGACCTAAAGTGCAACTTGAGCTTGTTGATGGGTTGCTCAATGACATATCTAGTTGTCATATGGATGGAGTTGTAGTGTTCTTGTGTTCATCGGTGGGATTCTTCGGAGGTATAACCAGCCACCCCTTAAGGCTGTTTATAGGTAAGTATAGGCCAGGGATGTTTGTCTGCTGTAGCAAGAACACATCATGGCAGTTCCTAGAGAATCTGCCGCACACCTACATGAACCTTTTCTGTGGTCACACACCAACTGAACATGGATGGAACAAAATCTTTTGCAGTTGACAAATGCTCCTGGTTGCTGCGTCAGTGCTTGGATAGTCATGTGTGTGCAATCAATGGCACCCATACATGTGCGAAACCAGCCACAGACACAAATTCAAGTGCCCATTCATTCTGGCTATTCTCATCATGGGGAAAGTTTAGACACCTCCCAGCCCTGGCAAACAATCACATACTTTACGCATTTCACTGCAGCCAATTGTGAGACCCTCAATATGTCTCCAGTTGCACCCTGGAATGAACCAGAGGCAAAATGATTGAAGGAAATAATAACTTTCACAACCACTGGAAAATGTGGCCACCAGATTCAGCAGATAGCAGATCATCTTCTATGAACACTTGATATGACAATCTCAGCTTTTGGAAGCACTGTTCTTCTGAGAGGTCAAGAAAACTGAGCCTCTGTCTGTACACACTGTTTGGTGGTTAGGGCCTCCTGCAGACTTGACCCCTCAGTTGCTGCCTTTTTTGTTGGCCACCTGCAGTTCCCTTGACAGCATGCCCTTGCTGCTGCTGCTGTCTTACTCATCTGAAGTCCAATTAAAAGCAGCCATGATGCCACCCATCCTGATGTCTATGTAAGACCTCCAATCTGCACTATTGCAACAAGTTGTCACATCATACCGTTTCCAGAGTGAACTGAGAAAGCAGCCGTAAGCACTGATCATTGATTCATATCAGGTCTCCTGACCTTTAACCATCCCGATAAAGTGCGACTTAAATTCTCTTTTTACCGAACTACAGGAAACCCGAGCACGGGATGTTAATTTTAAATCGCTGCCAAATCTCATGAAAGGAACTCAGTTGAATATCAGAATTAGGAAATTGCCTCTACAGTGTAGGTTACTTGGACGCCCCAAACCCCACTGCAATTAAAAGAAGACCAAATGTATTCATGGCCCGTTGCCAAAGGGTTTTGTGAATTTGAACTATGAAGTAGGAGATTACTTTCTTGTGGCCATTTTTAATTGATGCAGTCATTTCATAAAATCTTACAGCACAGAAGATGGCAATTTGGATCATTGTATTTGCACTGGGTCTCTAAAAGAGCTATTCAATTAGTCTCACTCACCTGCTCTTTCCTCATAGCCATACAAATTTTCCCTTTTCAACTAAATATCCAATTTTCTTTTGAAAGTTATTATTAAATCTGCTTCCACCATCCTTTCAGACAGTGCACTGCAAATCATAACAGCTAGCCGCACATAAAACGTCACCTCATCTCGAATCCAGTTCTTTTGAATATGGGCTCATTAGCAATTTATACATAAACTGGGATGGAAGTACTATTATAGGCATGATTAACAGATGCATATCAAAGAGGTCGTTGACATAAATAATACAGAAAACTTTTTATGCACCTGCACTACATGGACTGCTGCAGTTCAAGAAGACCCATCGCCACCTTCTCAAGGGCAACAAATGCCAATCTTACCAGTGACACCTACATCTCAAGAATTATTAAAAAGAAAACACAAATTATAAAAAAATTCTGGGGGTATGAGCTATGTCACATCATCCGATGCTTAGACCAGAGCCTAACTCTATACCTAATGTGAACAGTGTTCCATAATGCCAGTCGCAAACACTGTTGGTTCACAGAACCAGCATGTACATCATGACAAAGGCTCGTTAAGGCCCTTATTCCTATTCTAAATATGGGAAAGCTGGATGGAGCAGCTAGAGCACCTGATTTCTGGCTCCCATTTGCAATGGAGAATTCAGGGATGCCTGTAAAAAAAATGGAATGTTGGAATTGTTCGCAGACCCTTCCCCTAAATTTGTCCATTCACCTTCTATTTGCAGGACTTCTTGTATGATGTCCTCCAATGCCTGATACATGAACGGGGCAGGATTTTCCTTCCGGGAGGCAGGAAATAGACGTTGGGACTGCTTCCAGGTCCTGATATCGGGGTGTGGGGGTGGGGGGCAGGGAAGTAGTCACAGCCCCCAATTTTCATGGGGCATACTGTTAATTGGCTGGAGGGCGGGTTGGGCTGCCAATTAGTGGCTGCAGGGGCAGGAACGAAAGAGAGTGGGCCTGATTTAAACCCAGCATGGCAGCCATTACTGTAGCTGCCGCTTAACTGAATCATTTGCTTTGGGTTCTGTTACTGATGGAGCAGGAGAGTCAGAGGGCTGGATCCCAGGTTAGGGCTTTCACTTTGTGAATGCAAACCTGGAGGTCCTCCTGGAGACAGTGAGGGAGAGGAGGCAGGTCCTCTTTCTGCAAAATGGCCCAGACAGGAGGAGAGGTTCCCTTCTTACACGTCAAAACCAGCATGGAAGGTAAACCATGGAGAATGCCAGGGACTCTGGCCATGAGCAAGTTGGGGAAGGTGAGATGGACATCCCTGATGAATAGAAACTGCAATGCATAGATTAAGATGGTGTATTGCACTTCAACTTATCCTACAGCATGCTGAAGACTCAGCTGCATTGGGAAGCCTCAGCACTGCAGAAGCTTCCACTCTCAAAGCCTACTTTGCACCTCCTGCAGGTGCTGATGTCGAGGCACAAAGACCAATTCCTGTACTATCGCTGGGCTAAGCTTTGCCAGAACAGACGTCAGAGCAAGCACCATCACAGCTTACAAGTGCACCCTCCACCAGCGCAGATAGAGTCACCTTGGTGGGTCCTTGTGCGCGCATAGATAGGGTGGCACCAGGTGAACAGCACATCACCTAAGTTCAGGAGGAGGGAACAGAAGCAGAGGCAGCTGCAGGCAGTTCCCCTTGGAGGATGAAAGACAGCCAAAGCCCTGCTCAGCAATGCATCAAGAGTCACATAAAAGGAAGTTCTACTTAGATCAGCAAGAACAGATGTGCTCCTACATGTCAAGAGTTCCCTGAGGCAGTCTGGGATCATGGACAGAGAATAGAGGAGTCCATTCAGCTCATATGCACTACAATGGCTCAGGGACTTGATAGCATGAGGTTCTCCCCTGACGGAATGGCCAGCCTCATGGAGAGCCATATGTGGCAGCGCTCGGAGTGCATGCAGGAACTACACACTGACGTTCACAGGATAAATGCTGCACTATGTAGCCTTGATCAGTCTATGGCGCAAAGATACTTGGAAGGATGCCAGTTGTGCCCAACTGGTGGTCCCCTCCAGCCATCGGGAGTGCCAGGGCTGAGGGCTGAGGTAGTCACTGCAGAGGATGAGTGGGTCACTGGGGTTTCTTTCACCTGTAACTGCACTTTTTGTCTTTTTGAGCGCCATGTAAATATTGATGCATGAAGCCAGACATATGAGCTTCCTGCTATTAATGGCAGAACAAGAAAAGAGGGATGAAGTGGTGAAGAGGAGCAAAGGTCCGTAAACGGTGACAGTGAAACCTCTGGGCATATTTGCATCCTTCATTGGCACTAAGGGTTGAGGTGTTCCATGCTGCATCTTCAATGGAAGTATCTTACAGGCATCTCAAAGTGAGTTCCAGACCATGCCTTTGTTCCTGGGTTATAGGAGCTCAGATGAAAAGAGCCTGAATCAGATGATCTCTGATGTTAATGGCATCCCGATGAGAACCTCGAGGCCTGTGTCGGCCCTGGCAACCTCCCTATACAGCTGGGGCATCTCTGTGTTCTGTACCTTCCTCCTCCTCCATCTCCTGCTCCTCCTTTTCCTCCAATGAGCTGTGTCTATCCAGCGCTTAACCTTCAAGGTCCACCTGTCTCTGGAGGGCAATGCTATGGAGAGTACAGCAGACAAGCACAATGTATGACACCCTTGCAGGAGTGCAGTATAGGGTGCCACCTGACTGGTCCAGGCACTGGAACTGCATCTTCTGAAGCCAGATGGCCGGCTTAATGGTTGTCCTAGTGAGCAGATGGCTGTGGTTGTATTGCCTTTGTCTCGGGTTCTCGTAGAAGGGTGAGTAGCCATCTCTTCAAGGCATATCCCTTGTCCTCTAGAATCCATTCACAAAGTTTGGGTTGAGGGGGGTGATTGCAGAAGGCGGGGCGGGGGGGTTGTGAATGGAATGAAGAGCTGTGACATCCTGGACTGGTGGAGGATGAAGGAATCATGGCAGCTGCCCGGTAAGTGACAGCACACATGCAGGAAGCTCTTACTGTGGGTGCAGAGCAACTAAAAGTTGAGGGAGTGGAAGCCCTGCCTGTTAATGAATCTGACTGGCTGGCCACTGGGTGACTTGATGGCAACATGAATGCAATCGATGTTGCTCTGCACCTGCGGGAATCCAGCGATGGTGGTGAAACTTACTGCCCTCTGTTCCTGCAAGGCCCCATCTGTCTGGAAGTGAATGTACTGTTGAGTTCTCACAAATAGGGCATCAGTGACCTGCGAGTGCAGGTGGTGTGCAGTGCTGTGCAGCCGTTTGTGAGATGCCACTCAGATCTGCAGCTGATCATTGCAAGGAGCCGGAGGCGAAGAAGTTCAAAACCACAGTGATTTTGACAGCCACTGGCAGGGCATGGCGAGCAGTACTGTGAGGTGTGAGGTCTTTCATACGAACATACGAATTAAGAGCAGAGGTTGCCCACTCGGCCCCACGAGCCTGCTCCGTCATTCAACAAGAACATGGCTGATATGATTGAAATCTCAACTCCACATTCCCACCTACCGCCGATAACCTTTCACCCACATGCTTATCAAGAATCTACCCACCTCTGCCTTGAAAATATTTAAAGAATCTGCTTCCACTGCCTTTAGAGAAAGTGAGTTCCAAAGACTCATGACCCTCTGAGAGAAAAAGCTTTCTTCTCATCCTGGTCTTAAATGGGCGACCCCTTATTTTTAAATAGTGACGATGAGGACACAAATCTCTGTGACCATCTGGCTGCAGAGTCACAGTCGCCTGTGCCACTGGTTCTCGGTCATGTTAAGGAGCTCGATCTTTGGCAGTACAGCCTATGCTGAGGGTATGGCCTCCATTGCCTTGCTTCCCCTCGTCCCTCTCCTTTGCCCTCCCGATGCTGTGGAGGATGTTGCCCCTCGTCACCATTGGACCTGAAATCTGAGACTTGTGCTCCCATTGCCAGCAGCTGCCTTCTTTATAATCAGGTGGGCCAAACTTTGTCTGGAAGCCTTTCCACCTCCTCTTATGACCCTGCAATTCAGAAGGGTAACAAAACTCCCCTGCGCTTCCCAAACACTCATTGACCACACTCCCCACAACCTTCGCAATGGTGTGCCAATGGCCGAGTCCCCCTCTGAACCATTCTCCATTTTATGCAGCCACCTAATTTGGTGGCCAAGACTGGCTCCCTGCTGTGTACCTGCATCTGTGTACCTGATCTTCCCCTGATCCAGCGTGTCGCCCGTGCATCCCCACCAAAATCTGAACATTGCCCTCAACGAGCCCTCAACAAGCTCTTTAACTATCCTAATTACATATTTTAAGGGATCAGGCAGATTCTCCTACCCTAGTAAAACATCCCAGTGCCAGGAACGGCAACAGGAAACTGGCATACCAGCCAGCACCGGTATTTTCATCCTCTGCCCGTCTCTGTTCCCACTCCCGGTGGGACCTAAAAATCCTGCCCAAGATCTCTTCTTTGCAAGTGTTCTTAGATTAAAAAAAGGCACATTCTTAAGGACAGCCAGCGTCCCCTTTTGTATCCACTTGTGCCTGATAACCTGCTCCTGAAACTTTGGTATTCTGTTTAAATTAGCTGACCTTGCATCACGTTGTTGCAGGTATAGGCACCACCTGATGCATAGTGTTTCTGGTTCCAGGACCACATTGTTATCACACATGTCTCCCACTTCCTTTATCTGTTTCTCGGGTCACCTCCCATTCTCTATTATTGCTTTCTGTTTCTAGTTAATTTGTTGAGATATTTCCAGTATTCTTTTCTCTCTCTGTATGCGTTACACACTTTCTCTTTTCATACATGTTAAAACTTGTTCCACCTCTAACTTCTTCCAGTTCTGACAAAAGGGCAACAACTTGAAACCTTCACACTGTTTCTCTCACCATAGATGCTGCCTGATCTGTAAAGCATTTCAGCATTTTCTGTTTTATTCAGATTTCCAGAAACGCAGCATCTGTTTAATCCCTACGATACTCTCGCAAACCCATCTGTATAGATTTGAAGTCTACCTTTGAGGATATCAGGGTCACTGTATTTTTACTGCTTCTCCCCCCTTTTTTTGGCTGAGCCTATTATGTTGATTAGACTTTGCCAGGTTATCATTACTTTTGGAGTAAATGTGGCAAACACTTTATTTGCTTGGTCAAAATTGAAAATTATAAATGTTAAAACCATTCTGCTACCATTTGAATATCTGTATTACATAATTCTAATCATATCATTTATTTCAGTAACACATTTTACAGTTAGTAAAGCTGAGGCCAACATTTAATATTGGTCTTCCTGGAGTCACTGAACCATTTACCTTTAGTGCTGTAGAGCCTTGCGGAGCTGAGTATGTCCAGGTGTGTGTGATCTGCCAGGCCGAGCTCAAAGTGGGACTGAGGTGCCGTTGGGTAGGCAAAATGGAGATGTTAGGCTGGGTTGTGACCCTCAAAGTAGAGCTGAAGTAGTGTTGAGCTTATGAAACATAGGAGCTGCTCATTGTCAAAATGGCTGTGCATGCATTGCAGTCCTTCGAAAATCAAGACTCAGAGCAGAAACTGGAGTCAAAGGATATGAGTGTATGTGGTGCTGACTATTCAAAGTGGTGATTTCATGCTAAGGGACAGTTTCTGCAAAAGGAAGAGGAAGAGGAGGGAAAGTGTAATGTGGTAGTTGCAGGGGATTCAATAATTAGAGGGACAGATAGCATCCTTCGTAAACAGGATTGAGAATTCCACATGGTATGTGCCTGCCTGGTGCCAGGATGAGGGGTATTTCAAATGAGCTTGAAAGGATGTTAGAGAGGAACAGGGAAGATCCAGTCATTGTGATTCATGTTGGGACCAACAACATAGAGAAGAGTAAGCAAGAGATCGTGTTTGGAGAGTACCAGGAACTAGGAGCTAAATTAAAGAACAAGACCTCAATGGTTATAATCTCTGTATTATTACCTGAGTCATGTGAAAATTGGTATAGGGAAAAGTAGATTAGGAAGATGAATATGTGGCTGAAGGAGTGGTGTTGGAAAGAGGAATTCCATTTCATGTGGCACTGGCATCAGTATTGGGACAGGAAGGAACTGTACCATTGGGTCGGGCTCCACTTGAACCAGACTGGAACCAGGTTCCAAGTGGAAATGATAGATAGGGCAACACAAGTACTTGAAACTAATAAATGGCAGGAAGGACTCAGGTGGAGTTACATGTAGGCCAGACCTGGTAAGGATGGCAGATTTCCATCCCTAAAGGCTTTAGTGAGCCAAATGTCACATGGGATTTTATCACCTGGTCTGGCCTACATGCGACTCCAGACCCACAGCAATGTGGTTGACTCTGAACTGCCCTCTGAAATGGCCTAGCAAACCACTCAGTTGTTCAGGGCAATTTGGGATGGACAACAAATGCTGACCTTGCCTGCGATGCCCACATCCCATGAAAGATAGAAAACAAATTGATGATAGTTTCATGGCACAATTACTGAGACTGGCATTCAATTCTGTTTTAAAAAAATAATTCATTGAATTTAAATTCCACCAGCCACCGTGGTGGGATTTAAACCCATGTCCTTAGGGCATTAGCATGGACCTCTGTATTACTAGTTTAGAAACATTGCCACAACACTTCCAATAGGGTAAAATTACAAGGAGAGATTACACAAACTAGGGGGTACATGCCCTGGAATTTAGAAGGTGATTTGATCAAAGTTTTCAAAATATTAAGTGGAACAGACAGTGTGGATAGAGAGAAACTATTTCTGCTGGTTGGGAAGTCTAGGACTAGGGGATATAGTCTAAAGATTAGAGCCACACCTTTCAGAAGTGAAATTAGGAAACATTTCTGCCCACAATGGTGGTAAAAGTTTGGAACACTCTTCTGCAAATGGCAATTGATGCTAGATCAATTGTTAATTTTACATCTGAGGTTGAGAGAGTTTTGTTATCCAAAGGTATTAAGGATATAGCAGAACAGGCTTGAAGGGCTAGATGGCCTACTCCTATGTTCCTATGTAAATGAGGTTAGAGAGTAGGAAATAATTGGATCTGGGTACACCCAGATAATTCAATTCCCATTTTAAAGTTCATAGCAACAACTTGCATTTATATAGAACATTTAACATTCTGAAATGCTCCCAGGTGGTTCATTGGAGCATAATCAGGCAAACATTGACACAGAGCCAAAAAAGGAGACATTAGGACAGATTATCAAAAGCTGGGTCAAAGACTTAGGTTTTAAGGAACATCTCAAAGGAAAAAAGGTGCAAAGATTTAAGGAGGGAGTTCCAGAGTTTAGAGTACAGAAGGTTGAATGCATGGCTACCAATCATGGGGCAAAGGAAATGGGCAATAAACAAGAGACTAGACTCAGAAGAATGTAGAGTTCTCAGAGGGTTGTAGGGCTAGAGGAGGTTACAGAAATAGGGCAGACCATATATTCTGTCCAAACTTTTAAATAATATATATCATAAAATCAATTACACAAATTAAAAGAACAGAATTTTGAGCAAATTGGGAAGCAAAAAAGTATAGCCGGTTGGACCATAGACATTTCTCTACAGCACAGGAGATGAAGTGAGAAGATACGAAACTTACAAAACTGACTGCACTGCAGCAACACCACTGATGGGAGGGTGTATTACAATATGACAAGTTTCCATGGGTGGTTTCCATTCGAAATGTGAACATAGGAATTTAAAATGGCAAAGTTAACATTAAGGGTGCGAAATTCATTCACCCCAATTTTGGGTTGTGAGGGCTATGATTCACGATGTGTTCTCACCATTCAGATCGAATTGGGTAAGACACAAAATTTGTCCACTGACCTTATCAGAATGATTTCTGTGCAAGTTCGTGAGCCTCCAGCACTGGTATCTTCTCCTTAAAACTGCTGGTGAGCTCTGCACACAGCAGGAGGCACCAGCAGCGATGCTACAGACCACATGGTACAGCCAGTCTGCTTTTTCTTAAGGCTGCGTTTGCTGACAACGCAACCACTAGGTGGTGCCGTACTAACCCATGTGCAAATGCAGCCTCAAACACTTAAACGACACTGTCTGCGACGTTCAGGCTGCTGCCAGGATTAAAGTTGGCGCTGCTCAAATTATCACAGAAAAACAACATCAACCCATGGCAGCACACAATTCACATGTTTGATATTCGGAGGACATTGCGCTGTTTAAGGTCTCATCAGAAGGACAGCGCCTCTGACTGTGCTGCACACCCTCCATAATTCTGTGAGGTTTCAGTGCCATCCCACTCTCTGGCCGCTCACACCCACGCCCCCCCCCATCCCACTCTCCGGCTCTTAGCTCCCCGCTTCCCCCACCTTTCCCTACCCCATCCTTCCAGGCGCTAGATCTAGGCCGCAGGCCGCTTCCCTTCTCTCGGGAACTCATTCTAACATCGCGCCATCACAACTCATGGCCCACTTTGCTTCTTTGGGTGGAGCAAATGGAGCGGGAGAGCATGCGGGGGTGGGTGGGCAAGCGAGGACCGAGCGGCTTGGAGTGAGTGGCCGCCGGTAGAGAGCGTTTTTCTGTGCTTGTTAGTCCTGGCAAGGCCAGACGTAGGCTGCACATGCACAGCATCGGAGTGCAGGAGACCATTTGCGCATCTTGGAGTGCTCTGATGATATCAGCGGGCCACTGCATGGTCAGGAGTCACTTTGTTTTCTTAAAGGCAGGCTGCTTTTTGAAGGGATGCTGCACAAAAATATTGCTGCAATGGAAATTTTAGCAGACTGAACACCAGGCCGCGCAGAGGGATCCAGATTGATGGATGCAGTGCTGGAGGCATTAGTGGTGCAGGTGGGCAGGAGGAGAGATGTCATGGTTCTGGGGGTAAGGGGTGGAAGGCAGGAAACCCTCAAGGACCACCTTCAGAAGGGAATGTGAGAAGGTGGCCAGGAAGGTCAACTTCTGGAGTGTGAACCTGGCAGCAGTTGCACAAGATGTCTAATGGCCTTATGCAAGTGGCCATCGTCAGTGAATGCTCCTTCACAAGTTATCTTCAACCCTCCTTAACAGCAGCCTCTCAAGCTGCTCACAATGTATTCACTGCTCACAATGTGGTCTCCTCTACATTGGGTAGATCAAATGCAGACTGGCTGACCACTTTGCAGAACACCTCCGCTCAGTCTGAAAGCATTACCCCGAGCTTCCAATTGCTGGTCATTTCAACACTCCCCCCTGCTCTCATGCCCACATCTCTGTCCTGGGATTGCTTCAGTGTTCCAGCGAACATCAACGCAAGTTCGAAGAACAAGATCTCATTTACCGATTAGGCATGCTACAGCATGCCCGACTGAACATTGAGTTCAATAACATCAGAGCATGATGGGCCCCCCCCCCTTTTATTTTTATTTTTAGTTATTTTTTTCTTTTCTCTTTATTATTTTTTATGTGTTTATTTTATTTTAGTTTGTTTAGTTTGTTTTTACTGCACCTACCCACTGTTTTTTCATGTTTGTACTTGGGGCCAGGCTGTTCAGATTTCTGTCAATTAACACCCTTTCTATACTATTGCTTTGTCTTTCACCACACCATGAACATACCATTTGTGTTTGCTCCATGACCTTCTGGTCAGTTATTCTCTGTGACCTTGTCCTATCAACACCTTCTATTTTGTTATCTCTTGCCCCACTCCTGCTTTACTTGCTTCAAACCTATTACATTTCTAGCCTTTGCCAGTTCTGATGAAGGGTCACTGAACTGAAACGTTAACACTGCTTCTCTCTCCACAGATGCTGCCAGACCTGCTGAGTATTTTCAGCATTTCCTGTTTTTATTTCAACCTTCCCCTTCTGATTGACTGCTTTCACACACCCAAGAACTGCTGCTTGCACAGCCACAACAGCCCAAGAAGGAAAAAAGAGAAAAATAGCACAACAGTGATCAAGAGGCCCCACCACTTGATATGACACTCGCAGCCACCAGCTCAGATATTGGTACTGTACTTATCTTGGAGGTTAGTATAGAATTGGGAACAGCACATGTTGAATCATTGGGCATGAGTGGGCTGCAACCTGGCCTGGGGTAAAGGATGGTTCATTGGATAGCTCATTGGCGAACAAGTACTGCTATGGTCTACTCACCTGAAGGCCTTAATGAGGCAGGATGCAGGGGAGTGCTGAATATGCTGAGTGCATTGACTGGCCGGCCAGATAGCCTCCTGACCAAGGAGCATGGAGAAGCCTGGTTCCAACTTGGTAGAGGGCATGTACGCTGCTTGCCCTCTCTGCAGCTTCTGCTCCATCTCCCTGTCATCTTACAGACCTAGAGGCATTGGCACTGCTGCCTCCATTCCTGTTGCAGTCTTTTTTTGGACAGGCCATCTATTCCTCTGCCATCATAATTAGCATGTGCTAACAGTGTCTGGCAAATGGACCAGAACACCTCCAAAAACACTCAAGAGTACTTACAGACACTTTGTAATACGTTATTGAACACCACTTGGAGGAAGCACTGAGGGTGACAAGGGCACAAAATGTACTCTGGGTGGGGGAGTACATCACCAAAATGTCCATCACCAAGAATGGCTCAGTAGCACCACTACTGACCAAGCTGGCCGAGTCCTGAAGGACATAGCTGCTAGACTGGGTCTGCGGCAGGTGGTGGGGGAACCAACACGAGGGAAAAACATACTTGACCTCGTCCTCACCAATCTGCCTGCCGCAGATGCTTCTGTGCATGACTGTATCGGTAGGAGTGACCACCGCATAGTCCGTGTGGAGAGGAAGTTCCGCCTTCACATTAAGGATACCGTCCATCATGTTGTGTGGCACTATCACCGTGATAATGGGAGAGATTTCGAACAGATCAAGCAATGCAAAACTGGGCATCCATGAAGCACTGTAGGCCATCAGCAGCAGCAGAATTGTACTCAACCACAGTCTGTAACCTTATGGCCCGGCATATTCCCCACTCTACCATTACCATCAAGCCAGGAGACCAACACTGGTTCAACGAAGAGTGCAGGAGGGCATGCCAGGAGCAGCACCAGGCATACCTCAAAATGATGTGTCAACACAGGACTATCTGCGTGCCAAACTGCGTAAGCAGCATGCGATAGACAGAGCTAAGCGATCCCATAACCAACGGATCAGATCTAAGCTCTGCAGTCCTGCCACATCCAGCTGCTCCACTGGCATCTACCCTGCAATGTGGAAAATTGCCCAGGTACGTCCTGTACACAAAAAGCAGGACAAGTCGAGCCCGGCCAATTACCGCCCCATCAGCCTACTCGCAATCATCAGTAAAGTGATGGAAAGTGTCATCAACAGTGCCAGCAAGCGGCATTTGCTTAGCAATAACCTGCTCAGTGACGCTCAGTTTGGGTTCCGCCAGGGCCACTCAGCTCCTGACCTCATTACAGCCTTGGGTGAAACATAGACAAAAGAGCTGAACTCAAGAGGTGAGGTGAGAGTGACTGCCCTTGACATCAAGGCAGCATTTGACCGAGTATGGCATTAAGGAGCCCTAGCATAACTGAGGTCAATGGGAATCAGGGGAAAACCCTCCGCTGGCTGGAGTCATACCTAGCACAAAGGAGGATGGTTGTGGTTGTTGGAGGTCAATCATCTGAGCTCCAGGACATTACTGCAGGTGTTCCTCTGGGTGGTGTACTAGGCCCAACCATCTTCAGCTGCTTCATCAATGACCTTCCTTCAATCATAAGGGAGAGCTAAGAAGAGCAAGGAGAGGACACGAGAAGTCATTGGCGGATAGGATCAGGGAAAACCCTAAGGCTTTCTATAGGTATATCAGGAATAAAAGAATGACTAGAGTTAGATTAGGGCCAATCAAGGATAGTAGTGGGAAGTTGTGTGTGGAATCAGAGGAAGTAGGGGAAGTGTTAAATGAATATTTTGCGTCAGTATTTACAGTAGAGAAAGAAAATGTTGTCGAGGAGAATACTGAGATTCAGGCTACTAGGCTAGATGGGATTGAGGTTCACAAGGAGGAGGTGTTATCAATTTTGGAAAGTGTGAAAATAGATAAGTCCCCTGAGCCAGATGGGATTTATCCTAGGATTCTCTGGGAAGCTAGGGAGGAGATTGCAGAGCCTTTGTCCTTGATCTTTATGTCGTCATTGTCGACAGGAATAGTGCCGGAAGACTGGAGGATAGCAAATGTTGTCCCCTTGTTCAAGAAGGGGAGTAGAGACAGCCCTGGTAATTATAGACCTGTGAGCCTTACTTCGGTTGTGGATAAAATGTTGGAAAAGGTTATAAGAGACATGATTTATAATCATCTTGAAAAGAATAAGTTCATTAGCGATAGTCAGCACGGTTTTGTGACGGGTAGGTCGTGCCTCACAAACCTTATTGAGTTTTTCGAGAAGGTGACCAAACAGGTGGATGAGGGTAAAGCAGTGGATGTGGTGTATATGGATTTCAGTAAGGCGTTTGATAAGCTTCCCCACGGTAGGCTATTGCAGAAAATACGGAAGTATGGGGTTGAAGGTGATTTAGAGATTTGGATCAGAAATTGGCTAGCTGAAAGAAGACAGAGGGTGGTGGTTGATGGCAAATGTTCATCCTGGAGTTTAGTTACTAGTGGTGTACCGCAAGGATCTGTTTTGGGGCCACTGCTGTTTGTCATTTTTATAAATGACCTGGAAGAGGGTGTAGAAGGGCGGGTTAGTAAATTTGCGGATGACACTAAGGTCGGTGGAGTTGTGGATAGTGCCGAAGGATGTTGTAGGGTACAGAGGGACATAGATAGGCTGCAGAGCTGGACTGAGAGATGGCAAATGGAGTTTAATACGGAAAAGTGCGAGGTGATTCACTTTGGAAGGAGTAACAGGAATGCAGAGTACTGGGCTAATGGTAGTGTAGATGAACAGAGAGATCTTGGTGTCCAGGTGCATAAATCCTTGAAGGTTGCTACCCAGGTTAATAGGGCTGTTAAGAAGGCATATGGTGTGTTAGCTTTTATTAGTAGGGGGATCGAGTTTCGGAGCCACGAGGTCATGCTGCAGCTGTACAAAACTCTGGTGAGACCGCACCTGGAGTATTGCGTGCAGTTCTGGTCACCGCATTATAGGAAGGATGTGGAAGCTATGGAAAGGGTGCAGAGGAGATTTACTAGGATGTTGCCTGGTATGGAGGGAAGGTCTTTCGAGGAAAGGCTGAGGGACTTGAGGTTGTTTTCGTTGGAGAGAAGGAGGAGGAGAGGTGACTTAATAGAGACATATAAGATAATCAGAGGGTTAGATAGGGTGGATAGTGAGAGTCTTTTTCCTTGGATTGTGATGGCAAACACGAGGGGACATAGCTTTAAGTTGAGGGGTGATAGATATAGGACAGATGTCAGAGGTAGTTTCTTTACTCAGAGAGTAGTAGGGGCGTGGAACGCCCTGCCTGCAACAGTAGTAGACTCGCCAACTTTAATGGCATTTAAGTGGTCATTGGACAGACATATGGATGAAAATGGAATAGTGTAGGTCAGATGGTTTCACAGGTTGGCGCAACATCGAGGGCCGAAGGGCCTGTACTGCGCTGTAATGTTCTAATTCTAATTCTAAAAAAAGGTCAGAAGTGGGGATGTTCACTGATGATTGCACAATGTTCAGCACCGTTCGTGACTACTCAGATACTGAAGCAGTCCGTGTAGAAATGCAGCAAGACCTGGACAATATCCAGGCTTGGGCTGATAAGTGGCAAGTAACATTCGCGCCACACAAGTGCCAGGCAATGACCATCTCCAACAAGAGAGAATCTAACCATCTCCCCTTGACATTCAACGGCATTACCATCGCTGAATTCCCCACTATCAACATACTAGGGGCTACCATTGACCAGAAACTGAACTGGAGTAGCCATATAAATACCGTGTCTACAAGAGCAGGTCAGAGGCTAGGAATCCTGAGGAGAGTAACTCACCTCCTGACTCCCCAAAGCCTGTCCACCATCTGCAAGGCACAAGTCAGGAGTGTGATGGAATACTCTCCACTTGCCTGGATGGGTGCAGCTCCAACAACACTCAAGAAGCTCGACACCATCCAGGACAAAGCAACCCGCTTGATTGGCACCCCATCTATAAACATTCACTCCCTCCACCACTGACGCACAGTGGCAGCAGTGTGTACCATCTACAAGATGCACTGCAGCAATGCACCAAGGCTCCTTAGACAGCACCTTCCAAACACGCGACCTCTACCAACTAGAAGGACAAGGGCAGCAAATACATGGGAACACTACCACCTGCAAGTTCCCCTCCAAGGCACACACCATCCTGACTTGGAACTATTTTGCAGTTCCTTCACTGTCGCTGGGTCAAATTCCTGGAACTCCCTTCCTAACAGCACTGTGGGTATACCTACCCCAAATGAACTGCAGCGGTTCAAGAAGACAGCTCACCACCACCTTCTGAAGGGCAATTAGGGATGGGCAATAGATGCTGGCCTGGCCAGTGATGCCCACATCCCATGAAAAAATCAATTCTGTAAATTTTACTGACCTGCAATCAGGGTGCCTGGTCATTTAAATAATGCGACTATTGAGCCCATCTTTCTGCTTCATGCTTCTTTTTTTGGAAATGGAAAATGCAGGCATTGCCAGGACTTGAAATGTCCAAATTTGGAATCCTATCGTCACATCAGTCAGCTTGATGACATCATGATAGCACCAATTCAAATTGTCTGGCGCGCACAGGGCGCATCTGGATGCGCCCATATCAATGAAGAATTCTGCGTGAGCCACACAGATAGAAGCCCATGGCACAGCCTGCCCCCTCCATAGTTCCACTAGAAGTGACACGATGTAACTGAATTCCTTGCCCAAAAAGTTTAAATAGAATATGACAAGAGAAAGTAAGGATACTTAAACAGGAAGTCCACACATAAATGTTTCAATAATTGCCATATTTATCTAAATCAACCACATCCATTATATTAAAGCACTGAAGTGCTGCTCTGTAAATGAGTGCAATAATTTGAAAGTACTCTATAGTTGGAATTGTAGATTGATTTTGAGATTGCTAAGAGATATCAAATTTGTATTCTTTTACTGCTTACAAGTTTCATGACAAGAAAGAACTTGCAGTTAAATAGCACCTTTCAGAACAGTAAGTCATTCAAAAGCACTTTAAAGCTAATGAATTACGTCTAAGAGTAATAACTTTTGTAATGTAGCAGCAGCTAAACTGCAAACAGCAAGGTCAAACAAACAGTCATGGGATAATGACTAAATCATCTATTTTATAATGATGTTAGTTAGTGTTATTGTCATGCTAGGCCCCCACCTCAAGAATGAGGTACATTAATTTTGTCATGAACATTGATTTTAAACTGTTACTGGAGTGAAGGGAGAACTTGTTGATCAGATCAGCCGTGGCTGGAAAAGACATTTGCATACCAACAGATGGTGTTTGGAAGGACAAAGCAGCCATTCCCTGACATTCAACCCTCAATGGACTTTTCATCACCGGACGTTGAAGGTGGGGGAGCTCGCATTCCAGGTTGACTGCTAAGATGGCCAAATACACAAACGGACATGGTCAAACCAGCTAGTCACATGACTAACCTTTGGGCAACCTGAGTTATTTGAATTTGTACAAACAGTTTAGGCAGAAAGTCTGTTTGCTCCTGGACTGAGAAATTCTCTCCTGTCTGCTCCCATCTCTTTCTCACAAGCCTCTGAATCCACTGAAGACACATGAACCCCTAAAGAGAAAAGTCTCCTACAGTGAACAAGGTTGAAGAAGAATACTGGGCCCCAACGAAAAGCAAGATCTACCTACAATCAAGGACTCTACAGTGAGCGCGAAGATTCGTAACAGCAACTCTTCCGATATTACCTCAAACTTTTCCACTTTATTTCTCTTCTGCTCTTTTCTGTCTCTAATTGCATGTGTGTATCGTGTATGCATGTTAGCATGGGCGTGTTGTGTATCCGTAGGCATTAACCAAATTAGAGCTTATGTTTAAGTTTAAGAAGTTTCAACTTTTCTTCTTTAAACCTAAGAAAGCCTGTTTGTGCTGGTTTCTTTGCCTTATAATTGGAAAGCGGTGAACAAGGATTCACCAAGGGGGAGCTAAAACATGGTGTATTTAAAATTAAACCCTGTTACAGTAAGACCAAGTGAAGGCTGAAAGGGAGCTCTAGACCTCTTTCTCACCTGGTCGTAACAATTATATTCAAGGTTGTATCCAAAACTCACACTTTCAAAATAGTTCCGTGAGATCTTTCACCTCCACATAAGAGGGCAGAGAAGGCCTTTTTTACCATCTCATCTGAAAGATGGCACCTCCAACAGTGCAACACTCCCTCAATGCTGCACTAAATTGTCATCCTAGATAACGTGCTCAAGTCTCTGGAGTGGGTCTTGAGCCTACAACTCTGACTAAGAGGCGAGTGTGCCTTGACTGACACTCATCATCTGTAGAACATAAGAATCTTTAATGCCCTTATCTCCACAGGGTCATTCTCATGAACTACAATGTTACTAGATGACACACCAACATTTTCCTTAAAAAAACAAACTTTCAGCAGACTGCATAGTATGAAAGATGACATTTTGGTATGGTAAGAGTGTTACAGATGCATGATAACTGGGTCACATAATATTTCTGAACATTTATTACTTAGCTCATAACCTGATCCACATGATTGAAGCATCGTTTGACTGCATGAACATATGTGTTTGACCTTTCGCATACAGGGCTAACTTTTCCCCCAGTGTACTCAGAGACCATGCTGGGGACAACAAAAACACAGCAACTGTACATTCTGGATTTGATGTCCTGCTTAACTGTGTTAGTGATGCCCTTCCTGTTGTGGGACTACCTCAAGAGAGGACCACCTTAAGAGGCTGTAAGTACACGTCCATGAATAGGGAGTTGTGGATGTAACCTAACAGAATGAGATGTGTAGATGTGGCTCCTGTATTAGCTGTATATATGTATATGTTCGAGTTACATTATAATAAAAACCTCATATTCTTTGGATATTACTTGGAGTCCTGTGAATCTTACAATAGTTCACATACAAAAGGAACAAGTAATATTACACTTCCTAGTTGTGGAGGACAACCTGACACAAGAAAATACCTCTTATTAAATAAAAACAGAAAATGTTAGAAATACTCAGCAAGTCTGGCAGTATTTGTGGACTTCAATTTTCATGTCGTTTTCAATCATACCAAGTGGGCAGATCATTTTTCTTCAAATTTTCTATTGTTCTCTCCTTGAGGATATTGACAATTGATGCAAATGGTAATTGATAATTGATCAATTGTTAATTTAAATCAGAGATTGACAGATTTTTGTTAACCAAAGGTATTAAGGGATATGGGGAAAAGGCAGGTATATAGAGTTAGGCTGCAGACAGCCATGTAATGGTGGATTAGACTTGAAGGGCGAACTAACCGACATTTCCTTTGTTTTTAGGAGTCAGTCATTCAGCCTTTCAAGCATGTTCTGCCTTTCAATTAGATCATATCGGTTTGGACTGCAAAATCATTTACCTGCCTTTGCTCCATATCCCTTGATACCCTTAACTAGCATTTATGAACTCTCTCCATCTACTTTCTGGAGCATGGCATCGACCTGAGTGCATCTTAAGGATGGAGCATATCTTGGGGTTGAAAGGATATTATGTCATTCAAGCATTGCTCTCGGGCTTTGACACATCATCTTAAATCTTTCAATATGCTCCTGTTGTAACCCACTGCAGACTAAATGCTATCCATATATAAAAGATACTCTACTTGACCTTGAGCTGCAAAATGTTACAAACAATTATCTGAGGTTATACCATAGTATCTGTAATGATCATGGTTAACCTGTAGGTCAATTATCACAATATCTGATTAGACTTTTCTTTATCAAACTGGACAAGGACAGCTGAAGTTTAAATAACAGCAAATCTTTTGCAGAATTACCATTTGGAAAATTGAACCTAGTGAGAAGTTGAGCAGTAGACTCATAATTAAACATAAGGCAAGTTTAATATGTGTCATAATGTGTGGCAAAATGGCTTTACTATCAGCCTGCTTGTTACAGGCCAAGGTATCAAATTACACCAGAGCATGCTCTGGCACACCTAACATTCATCTCGGGGAGTAAACTTGTATCCCTCGAAGGAGCACATTCTTGGGTTAATTTGGCCAACAATTATCTCTAGATATAGGTTTGGAAGGATGGAGTTAGTGTCAGAGCCCAGGGGACACTTGATAGGAGTATGCACCACAGAGGACAAGTAGAGCAAGTGAGAACAGGAAAGGCCTTCACTTAAAAATTATTAGGGGTGTGTTTATATAGGCTTTCCCTCATGTACCTGGCATAAGTTTGAGGGAAGAGCTGTGGATACCCCAGAAAAATACTATATTTCTGGGGTCTCCCATGTCTCTTCTGCTAAAGCTACAATGAAGAAGTGGGAGAAACACTATGAAAATTTAAACCATGGTGTCCACCCTTAGCAAACACTAACATCTACGGTCTCTATCTAGTTATTGAGTGATACACTACATTAGTGAAAGGCAGAACCTGGCATATTTGACCCAATCCAGCCAAGCATTGCCTTACAAACACAAAAGAAAGGGCATGGTTTAGTCACTGTGCAAGCTGCTTCTGATGCAAAAGTCTAACATTTATGATCACTTTCACAGAGAAAACAAGATGTGAAGGTGCGTACTGGGTTTTTCCAGTTTTTATCCAATTTGGCTGATGACACCAGTTGTTATGACATCCAAAAGGGCTGAAGATGATGTAAACAAGGACCATGCCAAAACCAGGGTACCGAGCAGAGTTTGGCAGTTTAAAGCAAAGATTTCATTGTCTGAGAGACAGACTCTGGCACAGTTGACCCTTACATCAAGCAAGTTGGTTGACATCTTACCAGAAATTTACAGACAATGATTGCAGTGTCTTTTCACAGTGAATGCTACATTCAAATGCTTTCAAAAACCCAGCAGCAATGAAGGACCATGCCAGTGGTATAATCTGCAGGACAGCATCAGCCCTGCAAAATGCACAATTATCATTGGCCTCTCCAGACGTCTCAACAATGCCAGTGTTGGGTTCAGCTGAAAAATTGGTAGTTTCCCTGGATGCTGGCAGTAATGGTTTTCTACAGCACCCAAATACTTGGGTTCCTCTTCATTCTGGTCATCTCTTATTTGATCTCCTGTAAGCTGATACATCTCACGATATTATGGAGCATACAGCACACGATTACTATCTTGCACATCCTCTCTCATCAGTGCTGTTAAGTACCTCATGAGTGATCCAGGAAATTTAATCTTTGCTTCAATAGGACTTAGTGAGCACCCTGGTTTTGGCATAGTTTTGCTGACATTGTCTTCAACCTTTGTGGAAGTCACAGCAACTGATGTCTTCAGCCAAGGTAGATGAAAACTGGAATCATGCTGCACATATCGCTCTATCTCATCAGCTTTGTGGAAGCAATCTTTGCTGCATTCCTAGAATTTTAATTCCTGTTCAAGGAAAAGCAAACAACGAGTAGATTATTTAAATATAAATTCGTGCTGGTCAGTAGGGTCAAAACCAAAATGCTGTTCGCAGGTCTGGGTAACCAAAAAACCCCTAAACTTCATCTTGGAACTGTGTCATTCCTGTCCTCCACCAAATTTCACAGATATGTCGGCAGGCACTAGCCAAAGATATTCAGCCGGTCACCTTTTTCAAGTGGTAGAAAGTTTAATGTTGTTGGAGATGCCAGTTTGGCAGAAAATAACTTTATATCTCAAAATCAGTCAAAAATTAGTCAGAAATGCCATTCTGCCTGTATTGTGAAAGATAACCAGCACTATGTTTTTTTCCTTCTGCTTTTAGTATTGTGATAAATGGATAATTCCTTCAACGATTAGCCTGGGACTTGTTACTATGCAACTCTAGTGAGTTGAAAAAATATACTGCTCAAAATCTTGTAAGTCACATCAATATACTTCTCAGATCACCTCCAATAACTTATTATTTCTTTCTCTGCCTTCTTGCTATATTTAATCCATAATGGGTCATTTCAGTTTTTCCTTTTGTTACGACCAGGTGAGAAAGAGGTCCAGGGTTCCCTTTCAGCCTTCACCTGGTCTTACTGTAACAGGGTTTAACTTTAAACACACTGTGTTTTAGCTCCCCATTGCTGAAATCTTGTTCACCGATTTCCAATTATAAGGCAAAGAAACAAGCACAAACAGGCTTTATTAGGTTTAAAGAAGAAAATCTGAAATTTATTAAACTTAAACTCTAATTTGGTTGACGCCTACGGATACACGACACACCCACACTAGCATGCATACACAATACGCACATGCAAATAGAGACAGAAAAGAGCAGAAGAAAAATAATGTGGAAAAGTTTGAGGCAATATCTGAAGAGTTGTTGTTATGGTTCTTCGAGCTCACTGTAGAGTCTTTGATTGTAGGTAGATCTTGCTTTTCGTTGGGGCCCAGTATTCTTCTTCAACCTTGTTCACTGTAGGAGACTTTTCTCTTTAGGGGTTCATGTGTCTTCAGTGGATTCAGAGACTTGTGAGAAAGAGATGGGAGCAGACAGGAGAGAGATCTTCTGAGACCAGGAGCAAACAGCTTTCTCTGCCCAAATTGTTTGTACAAATTCAAAAAACCCAGGTTGCCCAGCAGGTTAGTCATGCGACTAGCTGGTGTGACCATGTCCGTTTGTGTATTTGGCCATATTATCAGTCAACCTGGAATGCGAGCTCCCCCACCTTCAATGTCTGGTGATGAAAAGTCCATTGTTGCTTGAATATCAGGGAATGGCTGCTTTGTCCTTCCAAACACTGTCGTTTAATATGCAAATGTCTCTTCCAGCCACGGCTGATCTGATTAACAAGTCCTCCCCTCACTCCAGTAACAGTTTAAAATCAATGTTCATGACAAAATTAATGTGCCGCATTCTTGGCAGGTGGGAGCCTGGCATGACACTTTCAATACTGATGAGCTTTCTCACCTATACCAAAGATCCATTTCATTGCTTTATAGATAGTTCCCAATTATTAAGAAAATCAAATTAGATGTTTTGACAGTGCTTCACATGTTTGCATAACAGTATAGTTCAAGGCTGGCACTAAATCCTGTTGTTTTCACTGGTTAATTTCAAGTAACAGGATGGATTGGGTTGTTATTCACACATAACTCCTTTCAGTTACAAGCATTTGATCATTGGGTTGGTAATCATACCTGATCTAAACTGATGCAAGAACATTCCAACAGTTGACTGGAATAGCAGATGGTGCAATGGCTGGCCTTGGCTGTGGCAATCCAGGTGTCCCACAAAGCCAAAGGGATAGATTTTTTTTAAGGTTCTGTTCTCAATGTGCATTCTTACTCAATCAGACTGCACATTAGGGAATTGGATGAAGACTTCATTCATAGCACTTCTGAATTAGCTGTCATTGATACTAATGACTGAAAAATCAGGAGAGCTGTAATATGGGTGCACTAACCTCCACCCCTGATTTTCTGAACCATCCTCCCATTAACTGAGATGGTAAAGTCTTCAAAACATTTACCCCTATATCTATATATTGTGTCATTGTTTGGAAAGATAAGGAGGACACCCATCTCTTGCTGCTGTGTTAAGTGCCATGGAGAAATATGTACAGAATTTAATTGGCCTCTCTGTCACACCCTACTTCGACCAGATGAGGATGCTGCCACTGGGCTGTCAATTGTCTTGTGACTAGAGCAACACCACAACAGTTGTTGGTACTTAAGCCAAATTTCCATTCTTACACTAGAAACCCAAAAGAATTGGTTTTCTTTTGCATGCCAGATTAGGCAGGGTGTCTGATCTTCCCACCAATGACATTGGTAAGAACCTCAATTCATGTCTGTGATCCGGCCTTATTTAAATAATGAGTGGCTAGCTGCCAGTCTACTTTGAGTGATAACTGGCAGCTCGCTAATTAGAGTGATAAGGGTCAGGAAATGCATCCGATCCCTGCATAGCCAAGCTGGCAGTATTCAATTAAAGGCGAAGCATAAAATTTCCACCATTAGACGGGATGATTTTCATAGGGCCAGGAGAAACATTCATGTAAAATAAAAGCAAAATACCATGGATGCTGGAAATCTGAAATAAAAACAAGAAATTCTGGAAATACTCAGCAGGTCTGGCAGCATGTGTGGAGAGAGAAGCAGAGTTAACGTTAAAGGTCAGTGACCCATCTTCAGAACTAGCAGACATCAGAAATGTGAAAGGTTTTAAGCAAGTAAAGTGGTGGTGGGGCAAGAGATAACAAAGGAGAAGGTGTAGATAGGACAAAGTCACAGAGAATAACCGAACAGAAGGTCACGGAGCAAAGGCAAACAATATGTTTATGGTGTGTTGCAAGACAAAGCATTTGAACAGATAGGGTGTTAATGGACTGTAAACTGAACAGCCACAAGCACAAACTTGAAAAAAAAAAACAGTGGGTAGGCAAATGGAACAAACTAAGATAAAATAAAATAAAATAAACACAAAAAAAAGAAAACAAGAAAAAATAAATAAAAATAAGAGTAAAATGGGGGGCCGTCATGCTCTGAAATTATTGAACTCAATGTTCAGTCTGGCAGGCTGTAGTGTACCTAATCGGTAGATGAGATGCTGTTCCTCGAGCTTGCGTTGATGTTCACTGGAAGACTGGATAGAGATGTGAGCATAAGAGCAGGGGGGAGTGTTGAAATGGCAAGCAACCAGAAGCTCGGAGTCATGCTTTCAGACTGAGCGGAGGTGTTCCGCTAAGCAGTCATCCCGTCTGCGTTTGGTCTCCCCAATGTAGAGGAGACCACATTGTTAGCAGCGAATACAGTAAACGACATTGAAAGAAGTACAAGTAAATTGCTGCTTCACCTGAAAGGAGTGTTTGGGGCCTTGGATAGTGAGGAGAGAGGAGGTAAATGGGCAGGTATTACACCTCCTGCGATTGCAGGGGAAGGTACTGTGGCAAGCTAACGAGGTGGTGGGGGTAATGGAGGAGTGGACCAGGGTGTTGCGGAGGGAACGATCCCTTCAGAATGCTGACAGGGGAAGGGAAGGAAAGATGCATTTGGTAGTGGCATCACACTGGAGGTGGCGGAAATGGCGGAGGATGATCCTTTGGATATGGAGGCTGGTGGGGTGGAAAGTGAGGACAAAGGGAACCCTGTCGCGGTTCTGGGAGGGAGGGGAAGGAGTGAGGGTAGAGGTGCGGGAAATGGGCTGGACACAGTTGAGGGCCCTGTCAACCACAGTGGGGGGGAATCCTCGGTTGAGGAAAAAGGTCGGCATATCAGAAGCACTGTCATGGAAGGTAGCATCATCAGAGCAGATGCATCAGAGACAGAGAAACTGGAAGAATGGAATGGAGTCCTTACAGGAGGCAGGGTGTGAAGAAGTGTAGTCGAGGTAGCTGTGGGAGTCAGTGGGCTTATAATGGATATTAGTAGACAGCCTATCCCCAGAGATGGAGACAGAGAAGTCGAGGAAGGCAAGGGAAGTGTCGTAGATGGACCATGTGAAGGTGAGAGAAGGGTGGAAATTAGAAGCAAAGTTGATTAAGTTTTCCAGTTCGGGACAGGAGCAGGAAACAGCACCGATACAGTCATCAATGTACCGGAAAAAGAGTTAGGGGAGGGGGCTTGAGTAGGACTGGAACAAGGAATGTTCGACATGTCCCACAAAAAGACAGGCATAACTAGGGTCCATGCGGGTACCCAAAGCAACACCTTTTACTTGAAAGAAGTGAATGGAGTTGAAGGAGAAGTTGTTCAATGTGAGAATAAGTTCAGCCAGGCAGAAACGAGTGGTGTTGGATGGGGACTGGTTGCGCCTCTGTTCAAGGAAGAAGCGGAGAGCCCTCAAACCATCCTGGTGGGGGATGGAGGTGTAGAGCGATTGGACGTCCATTGTGACGAGGAGGTGGTTGGGCCCAGGAAATTGGAAATTGTCAAAATGAGGTAGGGTGTTAGAAGAGTCATGGATGTAGGTGGGAAGAGACTGGACCAGCGGAGAAAAGATAGAATCAAGATAGGAAGAAATAAATTCAGTGGGGCAGGAGCAGGCTGACACAATGGATCTGCCGGGACAGTCCTGTTTGTGGATTTTGGGAAGGAGGTAGAAGCAGACTGTCTGGGGTTGCGGGACTATGCAGTTGGAAGCCGTAGAGGGAAGATCTCCAGAGGAGATGAGGTCAGTGACAGTCCTGTGGATAGTCGCTTGATGTTCAGTGGTGGGGTCATGGTCCAGGGGGTTGTAGGAAGAAGTATCTGAAAGTTGGTGCTGAGCCTCTACAAGGTAGAGGTCGGTATGCCATACAACGACAGCACCATCCTTGTCTGCAGGTTTGATGACAATGTTGGGGTTAGACCTGAGAGAACGGAGTGCCTCAAATTCAGAGGGGGACAGGTTAGAGTGAGTGAGGGGGGCAGAGAAATTGAGATGACCAATGTCTCGCCAACAGTTTTCAGTGAAAAGATCAAAAGCGGGTTAGAGGCCAGGGGGAGGGGTCCAGGTAGAGGGAGAATGCTGGAGGCGGGTGAATGGGTCTGCTGATCGGGGGGAGGACTTCTGGTCAAAGAAGTGAGCCCGGAGGCGGAGGCGATGGAAGAAGAGCTCAACTTCATGCTGAGCTCAAAATTCATTGAGGTGGGGGCGTAAGGAGATAAAACTGAGTCCTTTGCTGAGTACAGAACATTCAGCGTCAGAGAGGGGGAGGTCAAAGGGTTTAGTGAATACACGGCAAGGTGTCAGATCAGATGGGGTGGGATCAGAGGGAAGTGAAGGGGAAGAAGGATCTGGAAGGGCATTAATCCCCATCAGCTGCTGGAGCTTGCTTTCCTTGATACCTGAAAGGAAGAAAAAAAGTTTTTTGTTAATGCATCAGATAAGATGAAGGATGAAATGAAACTGCGGAGTAGAACAGCTTTGAGATAAGGTGAGGCAGTGCTTCTGGAGAGAGAGGTCCACTGTGTACATGTGGCAGTGCATATCACTGAGTGTGGATCTCAGGATGCGGCGAGAGTAGCAGTCCGAGGAATGTTGTATTTCTCGGAGATACCTGTAATCCTGGGTGGATTCAAAACATGATGGGTGAAACTTCAGTTGGAATCCACGTGGAATAAGTCGGAGCCAGAGACAGTCACTGAGGAAGGAGATGTGGCTGTGAAAACAAGTTTTGGTAGACACTTTATCAATACCAGGAGGGAAATACAAAGCAATGATGGTGAACAAGGTAAAAGAGACAAACGAAAATCCCGTCGGAGAGAACAGCAGAACTTTTTCAAGGTAGGCATTCCTGGAAGAGAAGTGGCAGTGAATTAAACACTAAAATAAAAGCAAAATACTGCGGATGCTGGAAATCTGAAATAAAAACAAGAAATGCTGGAAATACTCTGCAGGTCTGGCAGCATATGTGGAGAGAGAAGCAGAGTTAACATTTCAGGTCAGTGACCCTTCTTCAGAACTAGGTGATATTAGAAATGTGAAAGGTTTTAAGCAACTGAAGCGGGGGTGGGGCAAGAGATAACAAAGGGAGAAGGTGTAGATAGGACAAGGTCACAGAGAATAACCGACCAGAAGGTCATGGAGCAAAGGCAAACAATATGTTAATGGTGTGTTGAAAGACAAAGCATTAGTACAGATAGGGTGTTAATGGACTGAAAACTGAACGGCCACAAGCACAAACTTGAAGAAAAACAGTGGGTAGGCAAACTGAACAAACTAAGATAAAACAAAATAAAATAAACACAAAAAAATGTCTAAAAAATAAAAAATAAATAAAAATAAAAGTAAAATGGGGGGCCCATCATGCTCTGAAATTATGAACTCAATGTTCAGTCCGGCAGGCTGTTGTAGTGTGCCTAATCGGTAAATGATATGCTGTTCCTCAAGCTTGTGTTGATGTTCACTGGAACACTGCAGCAATCCCAGGACAGAGATGTGAGCATGAGAGCAGGGGGGAGTGTTGAAATGGCAAGAAACCAGAAGCTCGGGGTCATGTTTTCGGACTAAGTGGAGGTGTTCTGCAAAGCTGTCACCCAGTCTGCTTTTGGTCTCCCCAGTGTAGAGGAGACCACATTGTGAGCAGCGAATACAGTATACTACATTGAAAGAAGTACAAGTAAATCGCTGCTTCACCTGAAAGAAGTGTTTTGGGCCTTGGATAGTGAGGAACATTCATGCTCTGGTGGCCCATAAAAATTGTTTGAAATAAACTTATATGACGTGTTTTTCGAAGTGGTTCCTTTAAGGACCACTGCTTAGGCCGTTCTATGTTGGGTTTCACTGGGTAGAACTTTTATCCACAACCCATTTGATCACTAAAATTGCATTTGTTTTGCATCAATTAATAAAAAGAAAAACTTGCAATTTTTACAGTGCCTTTCACAATCCCAGTTCATCCCAAAGCACCTTAAAGTCAATTTGCTTTTTTTAATATAAATTGTATAAAAAGTAAATATTATTTAAAAACGATCTATAATATTTATAATATACTATAAATTCCAAATATGTTTGAAGTGTAGTCACAGATGTAATGTAGGGACCAAAGCAGCAAATTTGCACACAAAGGGCTGAATTTCTCAAAATGGAGACGTGTGACCAGTGGTGTTCCACAGGGATCCGTGCTGGGACCACTGTACATGAATGATTTGGAGGAAAGTATAGGTGGTCTGATTAGCAAGTTTGCAGACGACACTAAGATTGGTGGAGTAGCAGATAGTGAAGGGGACTGTCAGAGAATACAGCAGAATATAGATAGATTGGAGAGTTGGGCAGAGAAATGGCAGATGGAGTTCAATCCGGGCAAATGCGAGGTGATGCATTTTGGAAGATCCAATTCAAGAGTGAACTATACAATAAATGGAAAAGTCCTGGGGAAAATTGATGTACAGAGAGATTTGGGTGTTCAGGTCCATTGTTCCCTGAAGGTGGCAACGCAGGTCAATAGAGTGGTCAAGAAGGCATACAGCATGCTTTCCTTCATCAGACGGGGTATTGAGTACAAGAGTTAACAGGTCATGTTACAGTTGTATAAGACTTTGGTTCGGCCACATTTGGAATACTGTGTGCAGTTCTGGTCGCCACATTACCAAAAGGATGTAGATGTTTTGGAGAGGGTGCAGAGGAGGTTCACCAGGATGTTGCCTGGTATGGAGGGCGCTAGCTATGAAGAGAGGTTGAGTAGATTAGGATTATTTTCATTAGAAAGACGGAGGTTGAGGGGGGACCTGATTGAGGTGTACAAAATCATGAGAGGTATAGACAGGGTGGATAGCAAGAAGCTTTTTCCCAGAGTGGGGGATTCAATTACTAGGGGTCACGAGTTCAAAGTGGGAGGGGAAAAGTTTAGGGGGGATATGCGTGGAAAGTTCTTTACGCAGAGGGTGGTGGGTGCCTGGAACGCTTTGCCAGCGGAGGTGGTAGACGCCGGCACGATAGCATCTTTTAAGATGTATCTAGACATATACATGAATGGGCAGGAAGCAAAGAGATACAGATCCTTAGAAAATAGGCGACAGCTTTAGATAGAGGATCTGGATCGGCGCAGGCTTGGAGGGCCGAAGGGCCTGTTCCTGTGCTGTAGTTTTCTTTGTTCTTTGTTCTTTGTTTGAATTTTGTGGAGCCAGTGGGTGTCTAGATATTGGGCCAAAAAAGGTGGGGAGAACCCTTCCTTAGCCCTTTGGAGCACCCCCCCCCCCCCAGCCAAATTTCATGGCACTCGGACAATTAACTGCTCATTCCATAGTCCCTGTCCCTTTAAGGAGAGGGATTTCCCCCCTCCAAGAGCTGCTGGCCAGAGGGCTGGTTGCTCAGTAGTATTGGCAGCACCACTAGGAGCGATGGCCACTGCTGTCACTACACCAGACCTGGGACGAGGCCCATTGCTGGAACCCCAGATCTTAGTTAAGTGTGGCGGGGTCACCAGGGCCAGTTTGGCAGGCCCCGGCAGGAGGAGAGGGTATTTAACAGAGGGGTGGCCTTTGCCACTGGGGCCCTCTGTGGGCCACAGATTGCCGACGTAAGAGTGTCCCCCCACTCCCAAGCCTGCAAGGAAGCCCCTTTCTTTTCTGGGTGACCTCCCCACATGGTGGAGACCACCCCCCCCCCCCAACACGACCACTGTTGGCATGTCCAGCTGCAGCAGGAAGAGGCCATAAAGTGGCCATTAATTGACTACTTAAGGGCTTTAATTAGCTTCTGGGTGGAAGGCCGTCTTTGGCCTTTCCTGTCCCTGACTTAATCGCGGGGTGAGGGGAAGGCAATGGTTACACTGCACCTTCCCCACCCCCGTCGCTATTTTATGGGCCCCCACTCTTCCCATCTCGTCTCCCACGAGCCCATAATATTCCACCCAAGGTTCTTACCCATTTACAATTGGACATTTGGCCTACTAATTCAAGGTCCACTCTCAAATCACGTCAGGCAGGCCTCAGGCAGCAAGTTAGTCATGAGCTTTTCTTATTATGGTCTTGCTATAGCTCTGTACCAGCTCAAAGATGAGACAGGAAAGGGATAAAAATCATTTGAGTCTACTGCAACTGACCCTCAACATTTTAAGTCTATTGATGAGGCTTCCTAAATGTCAATGTAAAATTCCACCCACTTCTCCTGAAAGTGGAATTTCCTCACAATGTAGTTGCCTTGTATAAAAGCAAGAAATGCTGGAACCACTCAGCAGGTCTGGCAGCATCTGTGGAAAGAGAAGCAGAGTTAACGTTTCGGGTCAGTGACCGTTCTGCGGAACTGGCAGTTCCGAAGAAGGGTCACTGACCCGAAACGTTAACTCTGCTTCTCTTTCCACAGATGCTGCCAGACCTGCTGAGTGGTTCCAGCATTTCTTGTTTTTATTTCAGATTTCCAGCATCTGCAGTATTTTGCTTTTATTATAGTTGCCTTGTAATATGTTGCTAATACGCAAAAGTATAAACCTAAAGTGAACTGTCATTGGCTGAGCTAAGCTTGCTGGGGAATTTATCTGTCAATGGCATATCTATCACCTGTCCAGTAATGCTCCAGTACAACGAGGATCAGATGGGGCCTGTTTTTCAGGCACTACATGGCCTCCGAAGGCCCCAAAATGGCAGGCAGGAAAAGCATGCACATTTCTGACTGAAAGTGCATTGCCCACCACATTGAGTAAGGACAAACAAGAGATATCCTTTACCCATGCCAGGTGCAAGCATGAGGCCATTTGCAAATGTAAATAAGGGACCTAGTGCATGCTTCAGGTCCCGGTCTGACATCAGTTTGCCCTGAGGGTATTGTATGATTGCCTTTAAGAGTGATGTCCCTTTGAGATCTTAGTATAGTCATGTGACTACAAGCCAGATTCACTCTGCAATTGCAACACCTAGAGGCAAGCCCTGTAAATAGTTAGCTCTGCACTGTAGATAATAAGTTAGCTGCTTAATAAACCTGTTTGAAATATTCAACCAACCGAACTCCACACATCTCATTTATGTTGCATCAGACAACGTAAAAAGAACTTCATTGCATGGTGGCAGCTCCTTCTTACAGAGGGAATCCCTGCACTCAGGGAAACCAACTCTAAAGATCTCCCACATTAGAAAAATAACCACAATCACTATCCTATATGTTGCAACTGCCAGACCCAAGATCCCCAAACTCTGAACTCCAGGCTTTGGCCCTTAACTCTGATGTTCCTCACCCCCTCCCTCCCACCACATCCCTGACCTCCAGGATCCCTGATTTCCCTCCCCACTGACCAACCATGGCACCTCTGCCCCTTAATCGCTCCTTCCCCAAAACCAGATATCTCCCCCCACCCCAGATCACTTCCACCCTAAGGCCCGATTACACTGGTCTGGAGGCCTGATTGCTCCCTCCAAGCAGTCTGATCACTCCCTCCCCAACATCCAATCACTCCAGCTTGAGGCTTGATCTCTCCCTTCCTGAGACTCAATCATTCACTTTCCAAGGACTGATCTGTCCCTCCCCAGGCATTAATCATTCCGCTTCTCCCCCCCACCCCCACACCAACCCCCCCCACCCCTGAGTCCTGATTGCTTATATATGGGATGCAGTGTGTCACCTTGGCTCTGTAGTTGCCTTGTAATATGCTCCTTGTAAGCCTCTGTCAGAAGACTCAGTCACGACAAGAGCACAAAATTGAAACTGACACTCCAGTACCATACTGAGGGAGTGCTGCACTTTTGGAGGTGCCCTCTTTTGCTTGAGGCATTGAACTGAGGTCTGTCTTCCTTCTCAAGTTCAGTAAAATATCACATGACACTATTCGAAGAATGGGAGGAAAGTTTTCCCCGGTGTGCTGGCCAACATATGTCCCTCAACCAACAGTTTGATTGGTCTTTTATTACTGTTTATGGGAGCTTGATGTGCACAAATTGGTTGCAGCATTTCCCTACATTACAGCAGTGACTGCATTGCAAACGTAATGCATTGGCTGAAAAGCACCTTGGGTCATCCTGAGCTTGTGAAATTCGTTCCATAAATGCAACTTCTTTCTTTATTCACTGTGAACATTTTCTGATGGCCCGCCCAAAAAAATTGCATTGAGTCTGAGCAATTGTCTTAATTGGTTTCTGATGTATTTTTGCAACAACAACATTGAAGGCAAATAATAACATCATTATTCATTTTGCAAATATGGCCTTCATCAGGCTACATTTTATTTTAAGCTGGTGCAACAGAAGACTTTCATCGGAATTATACAGATTACATTCTCCTTAGCTTTGCTGCTATAAGCACTTAGGGGTAATCAAAACATTTTGATGCACAATGGAAGTATTGGCCCATTATGATTTTACTGCTCTGCTTCATTCCACACATATGGCTTTTGATGAGAGGTGAAGTGTTTCAGTCAATTGCTAGGTCATATCTTATTGTGGAATTTTGCTGTTGTTATAATCTGTAGATTCCTATATAATTAGCTTAAGTAATTGAGACTGGGAGCAAATGGTATTTCAGGTATCTTTAGACATTTTGGTTTAGGATTCTTTTGCCATTTTGCACTGACTGGACTTGGATGTAAGGCATGTTAGAATTACTTTAAGCAGAATCTTGCTTAAAATGATTTGAGGTCAAATAATGGGCAATTTGTTAGACAAGTCTGCTTGTTCAGCAGGATACTTCATGGTTGGGTATTGAAATCTTTTCTTGATCTCTCTGGGGGTTGTGAGAAAAGCTTTTAAAGATCAGAATTCAGACACCAAGGGGTGAAATTTGACTTTGGTGGTGACACAAATCAAGTGACTGCAAAATCGGTTATTTGTTATACACTGCACCTGATTTTCTTTTCCATTGACTTCTCGGCCAAAGGTTGCAATGGCTACTTTTGTCTGCTTCTTCTTTTACTTCCAAACTTTAAGAGCATCACATAACACATTTGTAGATTTCCTGCCAGTTTTTAGCCTACTATTCTACAAATGTTCAACTGGAAAGCTTTGAAAAACTGAAACAGCACAACTGCTTCCTTGCTTAGTGTGATATCCTCGGGACTGGAGCGAGGTTTAGCAGAGTTTGGTATTGGATATGAGGCAAAGACAAAGAAAAAGACTGCAGCAGCTGAACACAATGTCTTCTCCTTTTATTCTGTTTTAGTTCCATTTTCACTTTGCTAGCATGTGTGTTCTACAGCAGCCTTTAGAGTACACAATGCAATTGCAATTTCAAAACACTACACTGAAGTGAAAGGCTTTTGCTCACAGGATTTGTTCTGAGAGTGCTTTTACTGCTTTGCAGATGATTTCCAAACACTTTGGAAGTCATTTTCGACTTGGACCTTGGACTTTACTCACCTGCACTTTTCCACGGTCAGCCTTTGCTGCAGCATGGGGGCAGATTATGCAGTTTTACCTCTGATGAGGAACAAGGAGGAGAAGAATCACCAACATCACCACCAGCAGCAGCTCCCTCCTCCTCAGCCACATACCACTCCACTGGACAGAGCAGATGGACTCAGGTTTCCAGCTTGAAGGAGGTGATGGCCCCAGCACAGGGTATCCAGGCAGATGGTCAGTTTTTTTTTGACAAGAGGCACTGTTGCTTCAGGAGGCTCTGACTTTCACATCAGGTTGCTGACCTTTACAGCCTCCTGGAACAAGATCTTCTTTCCAGTGGACATGAAGGTCATCACAGCCCTGAATTTTGTAGCCTCTGGTTGTCTGCTGGTGCTATTTGCAGTATTTTTACAATCTGCTGTTCACTAGTCTATCCCAGGTGACTGATGCCATGTTTGCCAGGGCTGCCACTTACATTCACTATGCTGATGAGGCCACTCAGAACCAGAGTGGATCTTGCATTCGCTGCAGTGGCTGGATTCCCACAGGAATCATAAGCTGTACTCATGTGGCAATCAAGGCACCCTCACATCACTTTGTCAATCAAAAGGAATTCCTCTCCTTCAATGTTCAGCTGGTATTTGACCACCAAAAGGTTTTCATGCATGTCTGTGCAAGATATCCTCGAATCTTCCATGATGCCTTCATTCTGCACCAGTCCCATTTCCCACAAGTCTTCACATTCCAAGCAGAGCCAGCAGGTGGCTCCTTGGACACAAGGCTACTCTCTAAATACCTGACCGATAACACCAATGAGCAGCCCTACCACTGATGCAGAGGAAAGATACAACCAGAGCCATGTGAGCATAAGAACGCTCAATGAGCAAGTTATTGGGTTAAAGGTGTGATTCAGGTACCTGGACACATCACCAACAAGGTCTGCTGTGCCTGGCACAATAATGTGCTGCAGAGAGGACTGGAGACACAGCCTGAGGAAGGTGAGAACAGCTCTGCAGCCTTAGAGGAGGAGGAGAAGCAGGAGGAGAAGCCTGATGTGTCCAGGGTGCCTGCAATCACTCACCTAACTGCTAGAGAAGCCTGTGATAGAGTTATCCCAGCACGGTTCAGATAACCTGAGTGTGAAGCCTTATGGTACGATAATGTTGAGTTTACTGCACACCCCACCCAACACAAATCATTCTCACAGTCAGAAATCCCTCAGTCTCATTCAGATCCTTTGCTCATCTTCCACTCTGGAAATACCAGTCTCTGAGGCTAATGCCCATCTGGAAGACAGAAGCCAACAATGGAGATGACTGGACAATGGAGAGTTGAAATAAAGGGCGAGATCCATTTACATTAAGACAATGACATTGTGATAAGCATCCAAGTGAATCCCTTTATACAACTAAAAATTATTTTTCCTTTTTGCTATTCCTTCAATTAATGCAACTCCTGTGACTTCAGCAGAGCTAGAGGCAGACTGCTCACACCCTGCTCTGACAGCAGAAACACCCATGGCGACTATTCTTAGTTTTGGGCCTGTGAGCACCCCACCAAAGACTGCATCACCTGCACCTGTGCAGTCTCAGTCAGTCAGCAGCGTATGGGGCTCTGGTTGAGGGTGGAAGTGGTTCTCACTGACTTGTGCCCTTTCTCCATCTTCTCACTCATGGCCCACCACACTTCCTTGCAAGCCAACAGCTGGAGAGCACTTTCCTGCACTTCAGTGAGATGCTGAACAGGCAAGGCAAGGCTTTCTTTCAGTTTAAATTGGCAGACTGTGCATGCAGGCTATTGGTCAGGGCAAGCCTGTACGCTGTTGCCTGCCGTGTCTAATGGTGGGCCGCACTTTCCATGGAGGTAACCATCAGTGCAAAAGCCTGAGACATCATGGCACTCATGTTTGGGACAAACTCTTCCAATCTCTCTCCAATAGTGCACAGTGCCTCTGGAAATGTTGATCGAACCTCACATTTTTTTTATTGCAGCTCAAGAATTGTTCCTTTCATGGATGAGCCCTGAGACTCAGCATCTGCAACCAATGCTGAGGGGAACTCTTCACTGCTGTTCCTATGATGTGCACCTCACCATGTGACAACCTAGTTATGTCCTGAGACGGTGCTTCCTCAGAGTGCCTGACTTCCTCAGAGAACTCCTTGGCTTCTTCCCACTTCAGCTCCTATGTCACACTTGAAGGACCTATGAGCAATGGAAGACATGAATTAGAATTGACATGGGGGAAGGGTTCAATCATCATTGTGCAGATGTTCACATTTCAATTAGCGGCGATAGCAAATTGTCATTAGTGATTGTTATGTGCCATGCGACAGTGTGATACGCAACTCTGTCATCAGGCGCTGGATTTTTAAAGCAATGCGGTTGGACATTGATGTGATTATGTGAATGTTATGACTTCAGTGAGATTGGTAATGTGAAAAATGCAAGATATGAACCCTCAGACCAATTTCAAGAATTACACAACAAGATTTAACATTTTAAGACTTTTATTATCATAACTACTGAAGTAAAAAAATTCCCCAGTTAAATGAATAGTACTTTGTAAGTAGCTGATACTCCAAATTACAAAGAAATACTTGAATATTAAAATACTTGAAAACCTCACACCACATTTATACATTAGTCCTTTTTGATGGCAAAATCCTTTGCAGTTAAAAATCCTAAACTCCTCCCAGTTTCAATGGGTTGGATCTCCCAGACCGTTGCAAAAATCAATGTCTGCATTGTTCACTTCTCTGAGCACTTCCAACCTGGATGTCCATAAATGAGGTGCTTCCTGGTGATCCTGCTGGTCTTCTACTTCTCTGCAAGCTTCAACTTTCAAAGCAGGTTCAAGTCTTTGCAGCCTTTTACTGTATTCAGCTTCTGAGACCAGGTGTTTCCATTCTTGAGCTACCACCACTGGTTGTATCCTTTCTTACAGCCTGCTGTGAGGCTAAAACTGCTGAGTTCCCTTCTTATAGCCTCCCTTGAGGCCCCAACCATTGGTTTCTTCTCTTACAGCCCTTCTGCCTTCAGGGAGTCTGTTAAATTTATTTGGACTCAAAAGTCAACCACTTATTGTGCTGCTCCAATATGCAGAGTCCAGAAGTCTGGTTGCACAAAGCCACTCAGGCATTCCATTTTTTCCCCAGATGTTAACATCTGCCTGGTATATTTGCATCTTCTGAATTACTGACTCCTTGTTTTGTGACCCGAAAGTCTGGGAGGGTGAAACCCATTGTTCTTCAGGTGTTAACCCTGCAGTCTGTTTTTCAAAACAAAGTCTTTGATCTGTGTTTTCTGTTGTCCTGGTAACCAAGACTTCTGTCTTGTCCTTTTGCAGAGTGAAAATGAGGTCACTTGACCTGCCAGACTCCATCTTGAATTTTTAAAAAATCACAATTTTTAAAACAATTACATTACCAGGTCCAGCTAAAGGCCTGCTACCCGACCCGAACCCGATGGGGGACCCGACGACATGTGTTGGGTTCGGGTCGGGTCGGGCCTCTCTTCTGGGTTCGGCCTTTGGGCTCGGGTTGGGTCGGGCCGAGTCCAGTCGGACACACACGGTAAGTGCTCTGCTGGTAAGTATTGAAATGAAAAAATTTACCTGAGGTGGGAGTCCGGGATGAAACTGAGTCTGTGCAGTGAGCGAGTGACGTCACTATGACGTCATCATGCATGCGCTGCAGCTTCCTGCAGGTTCTGTGTCAGGAAGGTAAGTAAAGGGATGGTTGGGTCAGGTTCAGGTTCAGGTCTGGTCGGGCTCGGCTCGGGTCGGGCTCCGGGCAAATTCTGAGGGACTCGGGCCAGATCGGGCTTGGGTCCACTGTGGTTCGGTCGGGGTCGGGTCGGGTTTTTTTTCCGACCCGAGCAGGCCTTTAGGTTCAGCGTTCATAACATGGATAATTAAAAATTGAAAACCCGCCTTCCTGTTCACCCATGGGCCGCTTGTTTGCCCTCTGATTTGCTGCCTGCTTTATGCTGCCATGCAATTGCGAACTGTCTTGGCTGCCGTCTGTCTTGCAACATTGGAGTCTGGAGCCACTTCCCACCTCCATGCCAGTCCCAGCACCACAAATTGATCTGGTTGGGCCGGGGCGAATGTGACGCACAAGACGGTGTCGTGTCAGTCATGCTGAAATTCTGTGTCGGGGTCCTGACCCCAGAAAGAAAATCCAGCCCCAGGTCTCTGGAGACCCCTAATCTCTCTGTCAATGGCCATGCACTCTGCCATCCTGTCACTCTCCTCCTCTGCAGCGATAAGAGTGGCTATCACTGATGGGCCACCCCTGATTCTCTCTCTCACTAGAGTTCTGCATTGCTCTCTCTTCTCCTGCAAGGTGAGAAAAAGTTAGAGTTGTGAAAATTGGGTTGTGTGGAGAGGATTGAATGACAATATTTATGAAGTGTGACTGAGGGATGGGTGTGAAATGTTTATAAGAGGGTGTTGTCTGTTCAAATGGAAATGTGAGGATGTGCCTTGACAAAGAGGAATGAGTGAGCTGCAAAGTTGTTGTTCTGATGTGCTGTACAGGAGAATTCTGGGGAAGTCAGAGTGTGGTGGTTTGCACCTGAAAGTGGGATGCCAGTCACCTTTCTTACCCTCATGAGGTCATTGAGCCTCATGGAGCACTGAATCCAGGTTTGAGAGACCACATTCCTGCTGCTGAATGCATCCGAAACGTCTAGTCATACCTGTTTGGTTTGTGAGGTTAGCCTCTTCCTCCTGTCTACGGAGGACGTTACTTCTCTGCAGGCCCTCTCATCAAGTCAGAGAACTGGGGTCAGCTTTCCCATATTGTGTCTCTGTTCTTCTGGTTGATGAAAGCTCAATCAAAAAGAAAAATCCATCTACAATGGAGTCATTCTTAACCCTGCTGGGGTCCCTTTTTGAGATCCTTGCTTGACAGGTGGAGGTCTGCACTCTGATTGGTCAGGAAATCTGGAAGTGGGCTGCCAATGCTGAGTTGAACAGCCAAGGCAAAGCCTGCTCTACTTAGAATTGGGTCCTGACTCGCTGCCACCTCTCCCACTGCTTCATTACCACACGACTCCCACCCCACGCCCCACTGCAAGCTGTGGACTAGTTTAGAGTGAAGAAAAAGTACTGGATTGATTCAGTGCTAGACCAGCTACTATTTCTAATATACATAAATGACAGTGTAAATTAGCAAACACAAGAACAAAAATAGGGGAAATGCATGCTCCATGAATGCTGTCGAAATATTAAGAACAAAGTTGACAAGAGACCTGGGAGTTGTAGTAGACTCACTGCAAAACGTGTCCAATCAATGCAGAGCAGCAATCAACAAAGATATCGCAATCTGTTGAACGGGTTGGAGTGCACTCCTGACATCATGCCAAATATTCAGCTGCATTGGGAAGCCTCACCACTGCAGACAATTCTGCTGGTAAAGGCTAGTTCTCATGATCTTGCATCTTCCACAGATTCTGATGGGGAGGGGAAATGCCTGAGTCCTGTCACGGCACCAGGGCCATTGCAAGAAACTGAGGCAGTTGAGCCAGCACCTTCACATCTTACAAGCACACTATTCACCAGCACAGATACACTCACGTCAGTAGATCCTTGCGCACGCTTAGATAGGGTGGCACCGGATTAAGAGCACAGAACTAGTGAGCAGGAGGAGAGAAGCAAAGGTGGCACCCGGCAGAGTACTGAGTGGTTCACTGGGGTTTGCTTCACTTGTAAGTGTACACTTTGTAACTTTTGAAAGACATTGTAAATATTGACACATGAAGCCAGGTGTATGAGCTTCCATTCTTTAATGGCAAAACTGTAAAAAAAGAGAGGGAAAAAGTGATGAAGGGGAACAAAGATCTTTGAAGAGAGCAGTGAAACCTCTGGACAGATCATTCATTGAATCAGAGTCATAGTCATTTATGGCACAGAAGGGGGCCATTTGGCCCATTGAGTCCATGCTGGCTCGCCAAGAAGCAATAAGAATGGATCCATTCAAGGCTGCTTCTTCAATAGTAGTGCTCTCACAGGCAGTCATTGAGTTTGACACCATACTGTCCTCCTGGGTTAGAAGGCTCAGCTAAAACATGCCTGGATCAGATTATCTCTGACGCCTTCCATGCCCCACCTGATTGAAGTTGTATGTACTACCCAGCTCTCGCAAAAACGGTCCCCTGCACTGTCCGAGCATAGAAAACCCACTTTCCCTGCAAGCCCAACACACCCGATGGAACCTGTGTGCCAATGGCCCTTCTCAGCCATGCTCCATTTTATCGGAGCATCGAATATCATGGCAAAGCCATGATTGGTTCCCCGCTGCATTGTCACCTCCATGCAGCTGGTCTGTTCCTGATCCAGCAGGCAAACTGTGTGCCCACACCAAAATTCCAAACTGGCCCTTAAAGAGCAGACAATAAGCTCATCAACTGGATTAATTGTCCCCATTCACAACTCAGGCTGGTTTCCGGGGCCCACCTTCCCCCATTCTGAGGAAAATTGCCGGCAGCCTGAACAGCAAAGTAAAACTGGAACGCCAACTGGCAGTGTTATTTTTAGCACCCGCCTCCATCGGGACCTACAAATGTAAGCAGTCTAGGTTAGGAGAATAAAACTGAAGATCTTGGACTTTGGAGACATTGGCAGGAGATCTAATCGAGGTATATAACATTGTAAATGATATAGGAAATGTTAACCTGGAATATTGCTTTAAATTTTCGCTTTACGACTGGACTTCCCTTCCTAAGCACCTCCAAATCACCACCCCACTTTCCTTCTTTAAGGCCCCCCTTAAAACCCATCTTTGACCAAGCTTTTGACCACCCCTCCCAATTGGGAAAATTTTAAACATATTACCTGCTGGGACTGGGAGGACCTGGCAGCATGCAGGAAACAGAATTCCAGATTTCCCCACATGCTGCATAGTTTTAACTCCATATTGTGAGAGAGTCATTGACAGGTTCCCCACCAGAAGTCAATCTGATTGGGTAACACTGCCACAGGACCAGGTAGGTCCAGGCTCCAATAGCAGGGATGGGTGGTCTGATCCTGGTGGTGGGGGTGGCGAAGAGGGCTGATCTTGGCAGGGGAAGTGTGGGAAAAGAGCAGGGGATTGGGATTGGAGGATATATGGGGGGTGTGTATCAAAGTGCTGGGTGGGAGAGTAGAAGCCTCAGGGGAGAGGTTGGAGGGAAATCAAGAGGGTCAGGGAGATGTCTAATCGTGGGAAGTTGCCAAGTTACATTGAATCGAGTAGATGTGGAAAGGCACTTACCACCTGGATCCATCACTCTGTCTTCCTGTAGTTACCAGGTTTCCCAAGGCTTGGGAAACCCAAATGGCCAGACTTAAAGTTAAGTTGTGCATAACTATGAGGCATGCAGCGTTATTATAATATTAGAATTGGAGTTGTTAAACCAAGATGTCTACCATCTCAGATAATGTTAAAGATCACATAACACTACTCAAAGAAAGCATAGGAATTCTCCCTGGTGTCGTTGTCAATACTTATTACAACAGATTATCTGATTATGATCTCACTCTTATTTGTAGGACTTGTTATGCTCTATTGTTGGCTCCATTTCCTACATTCCAACAATGATTACACTTCATTAGCTGTAAGGTGCTTTGGAACAACAATGAAGTCATGAAAGATGCTATACAAATGCAAGTTCTTTCTTATTCAATGTACATTGTAATCGCACCACTAAATTCTTGCCTGTCTTGTAAAAAAATCCAAATTTATCCTCATTTTTCACAAAAAAAATTGATTGAGATGTACCTGAAAGGGTGGAGGAAACAGATTCAAGAGTAACTTTCAAAAAGGAATTGGATAAATACTTGAAAGAAAAATGAAAGGCAATGGGGAAAGAGCAGGGGTGGGACTAACTGGATAGCTTTTTCAAAAAGCTGGCATAGACATGATTGTGAAATTGCTTCCTTCTGTGCTTTATCATTCTATGACATTCAGTGTTTTGAAAATTTGCTTGTGTATGAGGCCTAAGCTATTTCTTTTAACATACAGAAACCTACTTAATTTGAAGACCCATCTATCTTTTGGCTCACCTTAATGATTTCAAGGACAGCTTACAACTAATTATTTATGATACTACTTCTCCATAGATGAAACTGATACAATGGTCAACTTAGTCATAAACAGAATAATTTGCTTTTGGAATTACAACACAATATTAGCTGTTCAGTTAGACATAGTACTTGTCCTAGCTGGTTTCAGGATACCTGTAATATTCAGTTCCCACAATTTTACAGTGCATGCTTGTTAAATTTGGTCCTTTTATGTTAATATAGCAAAGTAATTATGCTTGTCCCACTTATTCTGGGGGAACTGATTTTACCTGATCTTTGCCCCTAAAAAATGCCCATTTCCCCAGGTGCAAATGACAGGAAAAACAGAGAGGAGACTAGTTACATCAGCCTGCGCCCACTTTACATTCCCCCAAGATTTGTGTTTTCCCTGAAGTATGGTCTGGGGTGAATGACAGACTAGGGCCAATATCCAAGCCTGAAATAGCTGTAGGTCAATTGGTGTCATTGTAATGAAGTGGGGGTGTGGTATGCTACTGCTCTTCTGATATCATTTACTTGTTTTTTTTTGCCAAGTGGTATGGAGGGTCAAGGATCTTCCATGAAACTGATATTAGGCAGGCTTATGCCAGGATTGTCTTCAGATCAGAGGGCCTGAAGTGACCTGGCAGCAAGCTGAAGAACAGAGGTCACGGTGAAAAAAATGTTTTAAAGTTACCCACTGATCATAGGAAATAGGAGCAGAATAGACCATATGGCCCCCTCGAGCCTGCTCTGCCATTCAATATAATCATGGCTGATCTTCTGCCTCCACTGGCCTTTCCTGCCTTCTTTCCATATCCCTAGATTCCCCGAGACCAAAAATCTGTCCGTCTGTGCCTTAAATATACACAACGATGGAGCATCCACAACCCTCTGGTGCGGAGAATTGCAAAGATTCACACCCTTTGAGCAAATAAATTTTTCTTCACCTCAGTCCTAAATGATTGACTCCTTATCCTGAGGCTGTGTCCCCATGTTCTAGATTCCCCAGCCAAGGGAAACAACCTCTAAATATCTACCCTGTCAAACCCCTTCAGAATCTTATATATTTCAATGAGATTGCCACTCATTCTTCTGAACATCAGAGCATGTAAGCCCAATGTACTCAGCTTCTCATCATAGGATAGCCCCCTCATCCCAGGAACCAAATTAGTGGACCTTTGCTGTAGTGTTCAAGGCAAATATATCCTTCCTTAAGTATGGAAACCAAAACTGTATAATAGTCCAGCTGTGGTTTCACCAAAGCTCTGAACAATTGTAGAAAGACTTCCTTGTTTTTATCCTCAAATCCTTTTGCAATAAAGGCCAACATGACACGTGCCTTCCTAATTGTTGGCTATACCTGCATGCTAACTTTGTGTTCCTTGTACAAGTATAGGCAAGTCTCTCTGATCATCAACATTTGGAAGTTTTATGCCTTTTAAAAGATATTCTGTTTTTCTATTCTTACTACCAAAGTAAATAACCTCAGACTTCCCCCATTATACCCCATCTGCCACCTTGTTGCCCACTCACTTAAACTGTCTATATCGCCATGCAGCCTCTGCTTGCAGCTTGCATTCCCATATAGCTTTGTATTGTCCGAAAACTTGGATATATTACTCTGACTCTTCATCTAAGTCATTAATATAGATTGTTAATAGCTGAGGCCGCAGCACTAATCATTGCGGCACTCCACTAGTTACAGCCTGCCAACTTGAAAATGACCCATTTATCCCTATTCTCTGTTTCCTGTCCATTAATCACTCTTCCATCCATGCTAATATATTACCCCCAGCTCCATAAGTCCTTATCTTGCATATTAACCTTTTGTGTGGCACCTCATTGAATGCTTTTTGGAAATCCAAGTATTTTACATCTGAAAGCTCCTCTTTATCTATCCTACTAGTTACATCCTCAATAAATTTATTTAACATGATTTCCCTTTCATAAAACCATGTTGACTCTCTGATCAAACTATGATTTTCTAAGTACATTGTTAAGACATCTTTAATAATAGATTCCAGCAATTTCCCAATCCCGGATGTCAAGCTAACTGGCCTGTAGTTCCCCGTTTTCTTTCTCACTCCTTTTTTGAATAGTGATGTTACATTTGCTAAATTCCAATCCACTGGGACCATTCTCGAATCTTGGGAATTTTGGAAAACCATGACGAGTGCATCCACTATCTGCAGCTACCTCTTTTAGAGCCATGGATGTCAGCCATCAGGTCCTGGGGATTTGTCAGCTTTTAGTCCCTTAAGTTTTTCTACTGATATTAATTACTTTAAGTTCCTCACTCTTATTGTTTCTCGCCCTTGTTTTCACTGCCTTCCACATTAGCTTCTTACCTTTCTGCCTTTCATTTCTATCCTTGTTTCCCCCTCCTCTGTCTCCTGCTCAGATCCCATCCCCCTGTCATTCTAGTTTAAGCCCTTCCCGAAAGCACTAGTAAACACCCCCCCAAGGAAATTGGTCCCGATCCTGCCCAGATGCAACCTGTCCAGCTTGTACTGGTCCCACCTTCTCCAGAACCGATCCCAATGTCCCAGGAATCTGAATCCCTCCCCCCTACACCATTTCTCCAGCCACGTATTCATCTGATATATCCTCCTATTTCTGCTCTTGTTAGCACGTGGCACTGGACCTCATCCCTTTTTTTAATCTATGTCGTTGGTACCGATATGTACCATGACAACTGGCTGCTCACCCTCCCCCCTCAGAATGCCCTGCAGCCACTCAGAGACATCCTTGACCCTAGCACCAGGGAGGCAACATACCATCCTGACGTCTCTTTTGCGGCCGCAGAAACGCCTATGTGTTCCCCTTATGATTAATCCCCTATCACTATAGCCCTGCCACTCCTCTTCCTCCCCTCCTGTGCAGCAGAGCTACCCATGGTGCCATGAATTTGGCTCTTGCTATTTTCCCCTGAGCCATCTCCCCCAACAATATCCAAAGCAGTATATCTGTTAGAGAGGGGGATGGCCACATGGGACTGCTGCACTACCTGCCTTCCTCTACTCTGCCTGTTGGTCACCCATTCCTTTTCTGCCTTTGCAGCATTTGCCTGCGGTGTGACTACCTCACTAAACGTGCTATCCACGACGATCACAGCATTGTGGATGCTCCACAACAAATCCACCCGCAACTCCAGCTCTGTAATGCAGGTAGGCAATAGCTGCAGATGGATACATTTCCTGCACACCTGGTCGTCAGGGACACTGGAAGCGACCCTGGTTCCCCAGATAATGCAGAGGAGCATATCACGGGTGCGAGCTCGCCTGCCATGACTTACCTTTAGATTACTTAGTTACTCCCTTTAATTAAAAAATACTAATTACACTCGGGGCCTTGTTTTACTCCAACACTACCCACTACAATCTAAAGTCCTTACCTTTATTTTTGAAGCTGCTGATAAATCCTTTTAAAAATCAATAAAGTTCACCAGTTAAAATAAACCTTACTCAAAAAAAGGTTACTCACTTATTCCTTATTATTAAGCTATGTACACACGCACCCGAACACTGGTGTACTAACTCAGCTATTTCGAGTTATTCCCGAGCAGCAGTTACTCATCAACCAATCACCTTGCAGCTTTCCTGTGACATCACTGTTCACTTTGTTTCCAAATGCCGGCACGCCTGGACTCCTCTCCGCTGCTCTCCTGGAAGGTAAGTGATCTAGGCCGCGATCCTTGGGCTCAATTTATCAGCTCCTCGCTCCGTGTTTTTCCTGCAGGTCCGCTCCTCTCCATTGCTCGCCCAGAAGGTAAGTTATGGTACAAAAACAAGAAATGCTGGAATCACTCAGCAGGTCTGGCAGCATCTGTGGAAAGAGAAGCAGAGTTCACGTTTCGGGTCACTGACCCGAAACGTTAACTCTGCTTCTCTTTCCACAGATGCTGCCAGACCTGCTGAGTGATTCCAGCATTTCTTGTTTTTGTTTCAGATTTCCAGCATCCGCAGTATTTTGCTTTTATTTTAGGTAAGTTATGGTAGATTGGGGAACTTTACAGTTGACGGTGGATAGGCAATGGATAATATTTAAAAATCGTGTGCATGAATTACAACAATTATTCATTCCTGTCTGGCGCAAAAATAAAACCTGAAAGGTAGCTCAAGGGTGGCTTACAAAAGAAATTAGGGATAGTATTAGATCCAAAGAGGAGGCATATAAAATTGCCAGAAAAAGCAGCAAGTCTGAGGATTGGAGCAGTTTAGAATTCAGCAAAGGAGAACAAAGAGGTTGATTAAGGGGGGAAAACAGAGTATGGGAGTAAATTGCGGGGTACATAAAAACTGACTGTAAAAGCTTCTGTAAATATGTGAAGAGAAAAAGATTAATGAAGACAAATGTAAGTCCCTTACAGTCAGAAATGGGGGAAATTATAATGGGGAACAAAGAAATGGCAGAACAATTAAACACATACTTTGGTTCTGTCTACACAAAGGAGGACACAAATAACCTCCCAGAAATGTTAGAGAACCAAGGGTCTAATGAGAGGGAGGAACTGAAGGAAATCAATATTAGTAAAAAAATAGTTCTAGGGAAATTAATGGGGTTAAAGGCTGACAAATCCCCAGGGCCTGATAATCTACATCCCAGAGTACTAAAGGAAGTGGCCCTGGAAATAATGTATGCATTGGTGGTCATCTTCCAAAATTCTATAGACTCTGGAGCAGTTCCTACAGATTGGAGGGTGGCAAATGTAACCCCACTATTTAAAAAATGAGGGAGAGAAAATACAGGGAATTACAGACCAGTTAGCCTTACCTCAGTAGTGGAGAAAATGCTGGAGTCTATTATAAAGGATGTGATAGCAAAACATCAAGAACGCATAAACGGGATTAGGCAAAGTCAGCATGGGTTTACGAAAGGGAAATCATGCTTAACAAATCTACAGGAGTTTTTTGAGGATGTAACTAGTAGAATAGATAAGGGAGAACCAGTGGATGTGGTGTATTTGAATTTTCAGAAGGCTTTTGATATGGTCCCACATAAGAGGTTAATGTGCAAAATGGGAATTGGGGTAATATACTGGCATGGATTGAGAATTGGTTCACAGACAGGAAACAGAGAGTAGGAATAAACGGGTCTTTTTCCAGGTCGCAGGCAGTGACTAGTGGGATATCGCAGGGATCAGTGCTTGGGCCCCAGCTATTCACAATATATATTAATGACTTGGGTGAGGGAACTAAATGTAACATTTCCAAGTTTGCAGATGACACAAAGCTGGGGGGGAATGTGAGCTGTAAGGAGGATGCAAGGAGACTCCAATGTGATTTGGACAAGTTGGGGGAGTGGGAAAATGCATGGCAGATGCAGTATAATGTGGATAAATGTGAGGTTATCCACTTTGGTGGCAAAAACAGAAAGGCAGATTATTATCTGAATGGTAGATTGGGAAAGGGGAGGTGCAATGAGACCTGGATGTCATTGTACACCAGTCGCTGAAAGCAAGCATTCAGGTGCAGCAAGCAGTTAGGAAAGCAAATGGTATGTTGGCCTTCATTGCAAGAGGATTCGAGTACAGGAGCAAGGATGTCTTACTGCAGTTATACAGGGCCTTAGTGAGACCACATCTGGAGTATTGTGTGCAGTTTTGGTCTCCTTATCTGAGGAAGGATGTTTTTGCCATGGAGGGAGTGCAAAGAAGATTTACGAGGCTGATTCCTGGGATGGCAGGATTGACGTATGAGGAAAGATTGGGTCGACTAGGTCTATATTCACTAGACTTAAGAAGAATGAGAGGGGATCTCATCTAAACCTATAAAATTCTAACAGGACTAGACAGGCTAGATGCAGGGAGGATGCTCCCGATGGCTGGGCAGTCCAGAATCAGGGGTCATAGTCTCAGGATATGGGCTATGCCATTTAGAACCGAGATGAGGAGAAATTTCTTCACTCAGAGGGTGGTGAACCTGTGGAATTCTCTCCCACAGAAGGCAGTGGAGGCCAAGTCATTAAATATATTCAAGAAGGAGATAGATATATTTCTTAATGCCAAAGGGATCAAGGCATATGGGGAGAAAGCGGGAACAGGGTACTGAGTTAGACGAACAGCCATGATCTTTTTTGAATGGCGGAGCAGGCCCAAAGGGCCGAATGCCTACTCCTGCTCCTATTTTCTATGTTTCTATGTTATTTTTGGCATATAATTTGTGTCTTCTACAATGAAGATAGACAAAATATTTATTCAAAATCTGCCATTTCCTCATTCCCCATAAGATTTCTCCTGTCTCTGCCTCTAAGGGACCAACATTTACTTTAATTAATCTCCTTTTCATATATTTGTAAAAGCTCTTACAACCTATTTTTATATTCCTGGCTAGTTTACTCATTTTTCCTCCTTTTATCAACCTTTTGGTTGTCTTTTGCTGGATTCTAAAACTCTTTGCAGCATTTTAAACATCTTCTTTTAATCCTTAACCTCCTGAGTAAACGATGGATCTTTCTTGCTAAATTTGTCTTTTTTTCAGAAAGGAATGTATATTTGCTCAACATTTTTTATCATTTCTTTGAAATGTTTCCCATTGTTTACTGACAACCATGCCTTATACTCTATTTACCCAATCAACCTTAGCCAGCTGTCCCCTCATACCTATAAAATTGGCTTTGTTAAGCTTAAGCTTTGCAACGGTTCAAAAGGCAGCTCACCACCACCTTCTCAAGGGCAATAAATGCTGGCCTGGCCGGTGATGCCCACATCCCAGATTACCTCTGCCAAAATGATTTGTCTGGTCTATAAGAAGATTAAATTCCCCTACAATTATTACATTGCCTTTATTACAAGCTCTAATTATTTCTTGCTTAATACTGTAATAGTAAAACTACTGTCTGGGAGGAGAAATGCCTGGGGCCCCCAATGTTGCTTGACCAGGAACCAATCTAAGGTCAGCAAACACAGAGTGCTAGGTGAACAGGGCTTAGTGCCAGTTAATGCATAGTTTTGGTTGACCTCAAGTTTATGGAGGGTAGAATGTGGGAGATCAGCCATGAGTGTGTTGGAATAGTCAAGTCTAGAGGTACTAAAGGCATGAATGATGGTTTCAGCAGATAAGCTGAGATAGGAACAAAGTGGGGTGACCTGGGAGCAGAGCGGAGCGGCGGCTGGTGGACCTGCGAGGAAGCTGATCCGGAGTGGCTGCTGTAAATAATGAACGGGGCTCAAGGCCCTCATTCACGTACCTGGGAGCAGAGTGGAGCGGCGGCTGGTGGACCTGTGAGGAAGCTGATCTGGAGCAGCGGCAGACTCCCTGTGTCTCTCGGCGTGCGCTGAGACTCGAAAAGAGGAAAAAAAACTTACAGTGACATCACAGGAATTATGCAAGGTGATTGGTTGGGTAACAGCTGTTAGTACATTTAAATTGCTTAAAAAAAGGAAAGTTTTTTTTTACAAAAAACCTCAAATGATAAGGTGAGTAGTACTAAAGGATTTTTAAAGATTTTTTTTTAAATTAGTGTAATTTATTGAGGACTTTAGATTGTACTGGGTAGTGTTTGGAGTAGAACAAGGCCCCTAGTGTAATTAGTATTTTCTAAAGGGAGTAACTAATTAATTTAAAGGTAAGTCATGGCAGGAGAGCTTGCACCCGTGGTATGCTCCTCCTGCATTATGCGGGAAATCAGGGATGCTTCCAGTGTCCCTGACAACCATGAGTGTATCCATCTGCAGCTACTGACTACCCATATTACAGCGCTAGAGATGCGGGTGGATTCACTGTGGAGTATCCGCGATGCTGAGGACATCGTGGATAGCAAAGGGATGGGTGACCACCAGGCAGAATAGTAGACGCAGGCAGGTAGTACAGGAGTCCCCTGTGGCCATCACCCTCGCAAACAAATATACTGCTTTGGATACTGTTGGGGGGGATGGCCTCCCAAGGGAAAGCAGCATCAGCCAGGTCCATGGCACCAAGGATGGATCTGCTGCACAGCAGGGGGGGGATAAAGGAGTGGAAGAGCTATAGTGATAGTGGATTCTATTGTAAGGGGTACAGCTAGAGGATGTCATGGAGCGGCTGCAGGGTATTCTGAAGGGGGAGGGTGAACAGTCAGAGGTCGTGGTACACATTGGTACCAATGACATAGGTAGAAAAAGGGATGAGGTCCTGCAACAGGAATTTAGGGAGCTAGGTACCAGATTAAAAAGCAGGACCTCTAAGGTTGTAATCTCTGGATTACTCCGGTGCCACGTGCTAGTGAATTTAGAAATAGCAGGATACAGCAGATGAGTGCGTGCCCGAGGAGATTGTGCAGGAGGGAGGGCTTTAGTTTCCTGGATCACTGGGTCTGTTTCTGGTAAAGGTGGGACCTGTACAAGTTGAACGGATTGCACCTGAATTGGAATGGGACAAGCATCCTTGCTGGGAGGTTTGCTAGTGCTGTTGCGGGGGGGGGGGGGGGTGGGGTTTAAACTAATCTGGCAGGGGGGTGGGATACAGTGTGGAGATACAGTAAAGGGTAATATAGAACAGAAAGTGAGTCTGTCTGGAAGGCATGACAAATATAGACCTGGTAAGGCAAAGTGAAAAATGGATTGCTTTTATTTCAATGCAAGGAATCTTGCTAGTAAGGCAGATGAATTGAGGGTGTTGGGATTATGATATTATTGCTATCACAGAGACATGGTTGAGGGAGAGACAGGACTGGCAACTCAATATTTCAGGGTATAGAATCTTCAGGTGCGACAGCGGAGGGGATAAAAGAGGAGGTGGCATTGCACTGTTGATCAAGGAGTCAATTACTGCAGTAAGGAGGATTTGTCAGGGGGAGATCGTGTCTAACTAACTTGATGATATCTTAGAAGGTTCCTCAAATGAGGCCATTTGGGTAGAACTTAAAAACAAAAAGGGAGCAATCACTTGGCTGGGTGTGTACTACAGGCCTCCAAACAGTCAGGAAGAGATAGAGGAGCAGATATGTAGGCAAATATCAGAGAAGTCTAAAAATAATAGGGTAGTAATAGTAGGGGATTTCAACTTCCCCAATATTAACTGGGATAGTCTCAGTGCAAAAGGTGGAATTTTTAAAATGCATATAGGAGAGCTTTTTGATCCAGTATGTAGAAAGTCCTGCAAGAGAAGGGGCAGTACTGGACTTAATCCTAGGGAAATAAGATGATCAAGTGGTAGAAGTCTCAGTGGTGGAGCACTTCGGGGATAGTGACCATAACTCTGTAAGATTTAAGGTAGTTATGGAAAAGACAAAGACGGACCAGAAATAAAGGTACTAAATTGGGGGAAGGTCGATTTCAATATGATAAAACAGAATCTGGCCAAAGTGGACTGGGAACAGCTACTAGTAGGAAAGTCTATATCACATCAGTGGGAGTCATTCAAAGAGGAAATAGTGAAAGTTCAAAGCCAACATGTGCCCGTTCAGGTGAAGGGTAGGACTAACAGGCCCAGGGAACCCTGGATGTCAAGGGATATAGAGGATTGGATCAGGAAAAAAAGGAGGCTTATGGCAGATCTCAAATGCTGAAAACAGTGGAGGCCCTAGAGGAGTATAGAAAGTGTAGGGTGGCACTTAAAAAGTAATTAGGAGAGTGAAGAGGGGACATGAAAAAACACTGGCGGGCAAAATAAAGGAAAATCCTAAGGCATTTTATAAGTATCTTAAGGGTAAGAGGATAACCAGGGAAAGAGTAGGGCCTATTAGGGACCAACGTGGTAATCTTTGTGTGGAGCCTGAGGATATAGATGAGGTTTTAGATGATTACTTTTCATCGGTGTTCAGTATGGAGAAGGACGATGTAGGTGTCGAGATCAGGGAGGGGGAATTGAACGTATTAGCATTGAAAGGGAGGAAGTATTAGCTGTTTAAGCAGGCTTAAAAGTGGATAAATCCTCAGGCCCAAATGAGATGTATCCCAGGCTGTTATGTGAGGCAAGGGAGGAGACAGCAGGGGCTTTGACACAAATTTTCAAATCCTCTCTGGCCATAGGAGATGTACCAGAGGACTGGAGGACAGCGAATGTGGTATCATTATTCAAGAAGGGTAGTAGGGATAAACCAGGTAATTACAGGCCGGTGAGTCTAACATCAGTGGTTGGGAAAATTCAGAAGGACAGGATTAATCTCCACTTGGAGAGGCAGGGATTAATCAGGGATAGTCAGCATGGCTTTGTCAGGGGGAGATCGTGTCTAACTAGCATGACTGAATTTTTCGAGGAGATGACTAGATGTGTAGATGAGGGTAAAGCAGTTGATGTAGTCTACATGGATTTCAGTAAGGCTTTTGATAAGGTCCCACATGGGAGATTGGTTAAGAAGGTAAGAGCGCATGGCATCCAGGGCAATTTGGCAAATTGGATGCAAAATTGGCTTAGTGACAAGAGGTAGAGGGTAATGGTCAAGGGCTGTTTTTAGCGATTGAAAGCCTGTGACCAGTGGTGTGCCACAGGGATCGGTGCTGGGACCCTTACTGTTTGTAGTGTACATTAATGATTTAGACGTGAATATAGGAGGTATGATCAGTAAGTTCGCAGATGACACGAAAATTGGTGGTGTTGTAAATAGTGAGGAGGAAATCCTTAGATTACAGGGAGATATAGATAGGCTGGTAAGATGGGTGGAGCAGTGGCAAATGGAATTTAATCCTGAAAAGTGTGAGGTAATGCATTTTGGGAGGACTAACAAGGCAAGGGAATATACAATGGATGGTAGGACCCTAGGAAGTACCGAAGGTCAGAGGTACCTTGGTGTACTTGTCCATAGATCACTGAAGGCTGCAGCACAGGTAGATAAGGTGGTTAGGAAGGCATATGGGATACTTGCCTTTATTAGCTGAGGCATAGAATATAAGAGCAGGGAGATTATGATGGAACTGTATAAAACGCTAGTTACGCCACAGCTGGAATACTGTGTACAGTTCTGGTCAGCACACTATCGGAAGGATGAGGGTGCAAAGGAGATTCGCCAGATGTTACCTGGGCTGGAGCATTTCAGCTATGAAGAGAGACTGAAAAGGCTGGTGTTGTTTTCCTTGGAGCAGAGAAGGCTGAGGGGGTATATGACTGAGGTGTACAAGATTATGAGGGGCATTGATAGGTTAGATAGGAAGAAACTTTTTCCCTTAGTGGAGGGGTCAATAACCAGTGGGCATAGATTTAGAGTAAGGGGTAGGAGGTTTAGAGGGGATTTGAGGAAAACTTTTTTCACCTGGCGGATAGTTGGAATCTGAAATGCACTGCCTGAAGAGATGGTGGAGGCAGGAATCATCAAAACATTTAAGAAGTATTTAGATGAGCACTTGAAACGCCATAGCATACAAGGCTACGGGCCAAGTGCAGGAATATGGGATTAGAATAGTTGGGTGCAGGATGGCCGGCACAGACACGATGGGCCAAAGGGCCTGTTTCTGTGCTGTATAACTCTATGACTCTATGATATTATGGAGGTGGAAATAGGCAGTCGTAGTGACGACACTAATATGAGATCGGAAGCTCATCTCATGGTCAAATCTGACACCAAGGTTGTGAACAGACATGTTTGATCTTGTAGTGAGAGACATGGAGTCATTAGTTAGAGAACAGAGTTTGGAGCGGGGACCAAAAACAATGGCTTCAGTTTTCCCAATATTTAATTGGAGGAAATATCTGCTCATCCAGTACTGGATATTGGATAAGCAGTCATGAGATTTAGCACCAGTGGAGGAATCAAGAGAGATGGTGGTGAGGTGGAGCTGGGAGTCATCGGCGTTGTGTTTTCGGATGATGTCACCAGTAGCAGCTGCAGAGAACTATATCTATCCCCCTGATATTACTGCCCCTTATCACTGCCACATTTCTTTTCACTCCCCCCACTTTAATGGGCTCTTGCACCCTGGTGCAATGGCCATTTTGCCCATCCACCCTACGGTCCTTGTTCTTATCCACATCAGTAGGTAAGTAGCTAGAACCTGTTGGTTAAAGTCAAGGACTGAGGCTCCTCCATCGCTACATCCTTGATGTGCATAACTGCCTGACTCAAAGTCACACCCTTCAGTCTCTGATCATTGACCAACTCTAAAGTTCTACTTAACCTAAGGAGTCTGACTAGCTTCTGGAGCACAGTGTCCAGGTAACTCCGCCCGTCCCTGATATCCCACAATGTCTGCAGCTTGGACTTCAGCTGAACAACTCTGAGGCAAAGTTCCTCAAGCTACAGACACTTACCACAAACGTAGCTGTCCAGGATCCCAGTGTTCACCACAAACTCCCACATGCTGTAGTTGTGGCTCATCACTTGCCCTTCATGTCTACCTGAAAACTTATTTATTTAATGATTTGATTAGTTAAGTAGTCACTGATTTAATAAAGTGAACCATTAGCAAGTTACAGTTTCCTAGCTTAGAGACAAAAGAAAAATACTCACCAGCTAATGGAGGTAAAACAAAAAAGAAGTAGCACCTCCTTTCCCTCTCAGCACCAATTTCCTGACTTTAGCACTCTGTTTACAAAGCACACTTTGGCCGGGAGTTTACAAAGCTCCCAACATCGGGCTCCATGGCAAGGTGGGGTGCGGAAGATTGTTCTGGCAGCGGCCCGCCACGGAGCCCAACACTGGGAGAGCCGGGCCCGATTTTCACGGCGGTGGTGAGGCTCCGTGGTGGCCCCTGCACCCCTGGGCAACAGGACCCAGATTAAAATATTCAAATTTGCAGAATACATATATTTAAATAAAATTAACTCTAATCTTACCGCCGGCCGGCGATCTTCTGAGCAGCGGCTGGCACTCACGCAACTTCACTTTCCCATCTGGGGAAAGCGGCCACCACATGAGATTTTTAGTGTGGAACGGGGGGGGGAAGCGGGGGGAGGGGAAGCAGGTCAAATTTAGTGTCAGGGATGGTGGAAAGGGATGACCTGTCCACTTTGTTCAGTTTTTCGGGGAGACAGGTGGTGGTCACATTTTTAAGGTAAGTGCTTTGTGGGGGCTGGGGAGGACAAATAATGAATTTTACTGTAATTGGGGGGGTGGGAAAGGGGCAGCAGATTTTTAATCAGTACAGTGGGGGGAGGGGAAATAACTTTAAAAATTGAAATTAGCCGGCAGAGCTTTAGAAATTGTGGCAGCGCCTGCACACAGGCAGCTGATGCCATTGCTGGCATTGGTGAGCCAACCCCTCCAGTGATTTGGGCCGGGGGGGGAATTGGGTGGCGGTCCAGCTGGCATATTATTGTGGGCCGACACGAGAAAGATTGCAGCAGCTTGGTGTTGCTGTGCCAGTGCCACCATTTATTTTGCCTGCTGCGGCTCTCAGCAGCTTGTGCATAAAATCCAGCCCTTTGTGTGTGGTAACAAACACTGTCTACTTATATAGAGAGCTTACGAACATATGAATTAGGAGCAGGATTGGGTCTGATTTAATAAATAATTCTCAAGATGTGGATGTCACTGGGAAGGCCTTCATTTGTTGCCCATCCCAGTTACCCTGAGAAGGTGGTGATGGTCCTCCTTCTTGTACCACTAGCGGTTTGATGCAACTAAGTGGCCACTTCAGAGTCAACTAAGTTGGTGTTTGACTGCAGTTGTATTTAGGCCAGACTCAGTTAAGGACAGCAGGTTTCCTTGCATAAAGGACATTAGCAAACCAGTCAAATTTTTATGGCATAATAATAAAAGCAAAATACTACGGATGCTGGAAATCTGAAATAAAACCACGAAGTGCAGGTCTGGCGGCATCTGTGGAGAGAGAAACAGAGTTAACATTTCAGGTCTGTCACCTTTCATCAGAACTCCTGAGCACTTATGGAATTTTGACTGCTTCATGGTCATTTTTGCTGATACCAGTTTTTTCATTTCCAGATTTTTAAACAGAATATAAATTCTCAAACTGCATGGTAGGCACGCTAGATTATCATTCAAGGCCTCTGAGTTACTAGTCTGAAAGCAAAACCACTACACAACAGTACTGTATTTTAAACATTGCTAACATAAAGACACTTGACCTCTGATCTGATATCATTCTATGATCCTCCACAATGCAATGGTTCCATCTTTAGGTGCATTTCTTTGTCTGATTGCCTGTAGTTTTCCAATTTGTTTTCTTCTAACTTCACTATAACTTGCACATGCTTTCATTATCATTCCATAACTGAAATTATGGCTGGAATCTTCCAAACATAGAAAATAATTGAGGGTCGGGACAATTTCTGGGTCCTGACCGCACTTGGATGAGAGTTGCACCGACAGGGGGAATCTTCTGGGAGGCAGCCAATTAAGAGGTGACCTCCATTTCTGCTGTCCAATTAAGGATGGTGGACAGTTTCTAGAGGCAGGGATGCAGGACATTGCAGTCCACTCCAATGGAGCCGGCAGCCCCCACGCGGTGAGACCAGGTAGATGGAGCAGCAGGGAGGCACTACAGCGCATTAGTATCCTTAAAGCAAATGAAAGGTTCACTGGATATGGCCACCAGAGACATCCGTTTCCACGATTTCATCGCTCAATGGCAAGGCTGCGATATGGGCAGACAGCAGCTTTGCCTTTTGCTGCTGGCGAGCTCTTCAACAACCTTAGAAGTTACAAGGCTCCAACATCCCAATGTGAAGCTGCCTCCTCTCACCTATTGTGGTAGGGGGGGAGCGGGAATTGGCAGACATGAGTAGGGGGTGCATGCACCATTTAGAGGATCTCATTGCAATGGAAAATACGGGCTAATTACCCTTTTAATCACCCTAATTGGCTACCCACTACTGTCAGTGCTGTTGGTAGCCCACCTCCAGAAAAAGTGCATGGAGGCGGGAATGCGCGGGGAGCCAACCTGAAGCACAATTGTCTAAAATTTCCCACACCCACGGCTCCAAGGTACCAGGAAGATTTCAGACTATCACTGCTCCCTGGACTGAGTTACAAGACATTTTACTATTCCTATTAACTGACATAATTCTCCCTTAAACATGTCCTTATTTCCTTTTCTCAGATTTTGAAATTAATGTTGATGCCCTCCCTTAATCTGTGCCTTAACCTATCAAGTTTAATCACTTCAGGCATTCTGCCACTCGACAACATTGAAGTTGGTATTGAATGTTGTGTTTTCTGTTAGTGACTACTACACACAAGGCACTGACCACTCAAGACAAGATCAGTAACACAATAATGTGGGTTCTTTAATTAAGGATGGTTCTCCATACAAACACCTGTCTTCACTATACAGATATTTTCTTCAGACTGTCCTCACACCAGAAGACACATGGTGTGTTACATCACAGCTCTTACACGGCTGCGCATTATAACATAACCCACACCTCTTAAAGCTATCCCACAACATTGAAAGCATGCAAGCACACTTAGAAATAATTGGTACTGAGCATAGCATTGCTAATAATTTCCATTTCAAACTTATGCTGTTAACAACCCATATTCAGAGAAAGGTTCTTTAGCTGATTGAATCATTTTGGGGTCAACATCTCTGCAAAATGCCAGATCTCTATATTAATGACTTGGATGAAGAGACAGAGAGTAATGTATCTAAGTTTGCTGATGATAGGTAAGCTTCGGGGAGGATGTAGAGAGGCTGCAAAGAGATATAGACAGGTTAAGTGAGTGGGCATCAAGATGGCAAATTGAGTATAATGCAGGGAAGTGTGAAGTTGTTCACTTTGGTCGTAAAAATAGAAAAGTAGAAAATTTTTTAAAGATGTGAAACTGATAAGTGTTGATGTTCAGAGAGACTTGGGGGTACTCGTACCAGGAATGCACAAAGTTAACATGCAGGTGCAGCAGGCTATTAGGAAGGCAAATGGCATGTTATCCTTTATTGCAAGGGGATTGGAGTAAAGGAATAAAGAAGTCTTACTAAAATTGTACAGGGCTTTGGTGAGACTGCATACAGAATACAGTGTGCAGTTTTGGTCTCCACATTAAGAAAGGATATACTTGCACTGAAGGCAGTGCAGTGGAGATTTACTAAATTAGTCCCTGGGATGAGGGGCTTGTCCTATGATGAGAGGTTGAGTAAAATGGGCCTATATTTTCAGGAGTTTAGAAGAATGAGAGGTGATCTAATTGAGACATACAAGATTCTGAAAGGGCTTGATAGGGTAGCAGCTGAGAGATTGTTCCCACTGGTCAGGAATCTAGAACACGGGGACACGGTCTCAGGATAAGGGGTCAATCATTTAGGACTGAGATGAGGAGAAATTACTTCACTCAAAGGGTTGTGAATCTTTGGAATTCTCTACCCCAGAGGGTTGTGAATGCTCTATCGTTGAATACGTTTAAGGCTGGGATAGATAGATTTTAGGTCTCGCAGGGAATCAAGGGAGATGGGGAGCGGGCAGGAAAGTGGAATTGAAGCCCAAGATCAGCCATGATCATATTGAATGGTGGAGCAGGCTCGATGGGCCATACTTCTGCTCCTATTTCTTGTGCTCTTGTGTTCTCTCTAAATCCTTGCAGATACATCCAATGTATTGTGAAGTGTTTGACGCTGCTTTTGCGTAAATTCCAACATTGTTTTTTTGAAAACAATAACAGTAAATGCTGAAAAGCTCTCAGCAGCTTCGGCAGCATCTGTGGAGAGAGAAATAGAATTAAATGATGACCTTACATAAAAACAAATTTTCTTTCCTTAGTTGCAGAATCTCAGATGGAAAGGGATTTGAAAATTCAGTTGACTTAAGAGGACAAAACATTTGTGGTGCGGCAGTTGGCACAGTGAATATTTGATTGAGACTTATTAAAATTATGATTCTTGACAATAGTTATTGCACTTCACAGAAACATGACAGAATAAAGATCTAACCCAATAAAGTATGCCTAAGATGTTTAAGAAAATAGAGGTACTCTAGCATGTGTGCTGCTAGAATGCCAATATCTTTGAGGATATTTTTAAAGGAGATGGCACCTAAGCTTTCTGACCCATTCCCAGCAGTTTTCTGGTGGATGAGGCACAATTTCTTCCTACTTAACATTGTCAAGACTAAAACTATCATTTTCAGGAACCTCACCCCCCGCAAAAAAATGTGTATATTTGCCATTGCCTCCATCCCCCTCCTTGGCTACTCTCTCATACAGGGACAATTGCTTGCAACCTTGATATCCTGTTCGAAATCAAGCTCTCTGGCACCTCTATAACATTTCCCCGACCTCAGTCCATCTGCTGCTGCAACCCTCATCCATGTTTTTGTCACATCCAGAATCAATTACTCTGATATTCTCCTGATTGATCTCCCATTTTAACCCTTCCCATCAACTTTAGTTCATCCAAAACTTTGCTATCTGAATGTAGCCCTGCTCCATATTCAACACACGCATCTCACCTGTCCTCAATGACTCACAGTGGTTCCCAGTGCACAGGGTGAAATTCATTTTGGGGGTTAATGTAAAATTAATGATTGCGCATCGGCAACCTGTTTTACACATTAACTGCATTGCAAAAGAAACTCAGATGAAGTATACAACCATCTACCATTGTGGTGCCATCTGTTTGGTCCTAACAACTGTCATGACCCCACCTGCCAAGAATGAGGCATATTAATTTTGTCATATAAACATTAATTTTAAACTAATGCTGGACTGAAAAGATAACTTGTTTAAAGAAATCACAGCGGTGGCTGGAAACATTTTTGCATACTAAGAGACAGTTGCCTGAAAAGACAAGGAACTGCTGCCTGATCCAATTAACCCAAATGGATTCTGATCACCAGACACTGAATGTGGAACAAGCCAGCATTCCATTTCCACCCCCCACCCCAACCCTGCACACCCCTTCCCCCCTCCCCCACTGCGGGTGTCTGCTAAGACGAAAGGAATACACAAAATCACAGGAGAGTTTGTTAAAAAAAACAACTGGTCACATGACTAACCTTCTGGCCCAGGTTTGGTTTTGAACTGCTCACAGAACAGTTTGGGTTAGACTGCAACTGAACTTGAAGAAAGAGTCTCTCTCTTGCCTGGCTCTCTCTCTCTCTCTCTCTCATGAATTTCCAGATCCATTGAAGACACTTAAACCTCAAGAGAGAAGATTCCTACATCAAAACAAGTTTGAAAGTGTCCACTGGGCCCCAACGAAATGGTAAGATTTAACTGCAATCAGAGACTCTACATCGAACTCAAAGGACAGTAAATAAACCCCAACTATCGCTTTAAACGTTTCCCCTTTATTCTTTCTACTTTTCTGTCTTTATCTCCGTGTGTGTTTATCGCGTATGCATGCTAGTGTGGTCGTGTCGCATGTTCGTAGTAGTTTTAACCAAATTAGAGTTTTAAGGTTAATAAACTTACACATTTCTTGTTTAAATCTAAGAAAGCCTGTCTGGTTGATTTCTTTGCCTTACAATTGGAGAGAATTGAACAAGGATTCACTGAGGGGGAGCTAAAAACAGTGTTTAAAAAAATTAAACCCTGTTATGGTCAAACCAGGCAAAGGCTGAGAGGGAACCCTTAGACCCCTTTCTCACCTGGTAGTAACACACCCAAGTCAAATTTCACCTCCCCCTTCCCCAATTCAAGAAATGAAAATTTGCCATCTTTGCATTTATATCCTTAATGTCTTGTCTTCTCTATCTCTGTGTGGAAGAAAATAATAATCATGGGAAATAAGTAAAAGCATTATGCTTGCTAAGTGGGTATGAAATAGTTAAAGTAGACTAGCTGACGCCTATAATTCCTGTAATTATAAGGACATCTGTTCCTTTGTGGTATAATCATGTAACACTTTGTGGTTTGGAACAATGGGCTCTTGTGAAATGTATGCTGTCAATTCCTGTTGATAAGGAATGTAGGGCCCCTCTTATCAGAGTATACGACAGCTGCTTTGATGTAACTTCAGATTGCACGAAGCACTCAGGAATGCAAGCTTGATAAGGATGAAAGGAAGACTCAAGGACAATTGATGGGGTCTGGGATGCTAAATGTCAAGGAATGTGAACTGATAGCGCAAAGTTGTTTAGCTTGGTGTATAAATATAAGCACTCTTCACTGTTCGAGAGAGTGCTGCTTACAGTGCGGACTGTATGGGCTCTCTGTGATATCACGTAAATAAACTCCTAGTAACGAATCTCAAAGTCTCCGTATGAGTTATTAAAATATCTTCGACAAAATTGGTGTAGTCGGCAGGATCCCTGAGTTAACAGGATCCAAAAAGAACCTAGTGAAAAGTTAATAGGCAGGATCAGGGGTAAGTCAACTCTTCTGTGACCCTAATATCTCAATCGTCCAGCCTGGGCTGGAATTAAGAGGGCGACTGAGCCCCATGTGAAGGCCAGGATTAAGTGGGCGAGGGAAAAGAGGGGGCAAGGGAGAGTTGGCTGAAGCCTGATCCCAAAATATCTAAATTTGGGAGCTGACCCATTGAGAAAGTCCCGGTGCCTCCTAGCTGAAAGGAGGAGAGCACCTAGCGTGTCCTAGCTGAAAGGAGGACGGCGCATGATTGCTTAGTCTAGTCCGGCCGGTGACTCGAGCTGAGCCAAAAGCCTGTTGAGCTGAGGCAAGATCACCGAGAAGAAAAGAAGGGAGATTAAAGCATCAGAATATAACGGAAGTAGCGACTGTAAAAAAGGGGTTGACTTCGAGGCTCAGAAAAAGGAAAACCGGTGAGCGCCCATTGTACATTTTTGTAACTTATAGACCGTGGGCACTGTTGTTTATAACTAAGACATTTGAGTTATAGGAGGCGAATGGGTAACAAAGGCAGTCGAGCGGACTCACCCGCTCCTGCCCAAGGAGGAACAGAAGGTAAGGACACCCGTGTGGGAACGGGTGCAAACTGCCAGCACAAGAAAAAGACCGAAGCAAGAATACGAAAAACGGTTCGACAACGAAGGAAGGTAGGAGATCCCATTGTTCCAACGGGATCGCCAGCTGATACAGTGATAAAAGAAACTGGAGACGATCGATATGCGGTAACTTTTAGTAACGATTTATACGGTTGGTCTCATGGTGACTGGCCATATGGGCAGAAGTTTGAAGTTATCTTTAATACAGGAATGGGAAGATATTACTAGGGCTGAAGGAGGAGACCCCGATTGGGATATCTCCTATATGTTATGGTGTTTTGCAAAATGGAAGGAGGTGGCCCAAAGGCACCAGCCTCCAAAGAAAAAAGAGAAAAAAGAAGAGGAGGTTAGTAAGGCAATTCCACCTACCGCCCCTATAGTAGAAATGTATCCTAGACTACCAGCCAAGGAGTCCACTGACTCCGGAGAGGAATTACATAACTTATTACTGATGGCTGCTGCTTGGAGACAACAACAGGCATTACCACCTCCCTATAACCCTCCTAACCCCCCTCATAATCTCGGGAATGAGGGAGCAGAAGCACTCCCAACAGTGCGAGAGGAGGAGGTAATAGAACATCCACGAAACGAGTCACAGGAAACGGGTGCTGGGGGTCCAATAACTCGATCTATGACGCAGGGGATTGGTTCCACGACAAAAGACGATCCCGAGCCCCCTGATAGTACAATGGGAATGTATCCGAAAGTAATGATTGGCGATATGCCGGTCTTAAAACCCTGGTCCCCAGCGGAAGCTCGGGCTATGATAGCAGAAGCCCCAAATCCTCTGAAAAAGCCGATTGCCTTTCACAGCTGGCTGCAGCAAATGTGTGACATCTACTCTCCCCTTCCTGGGGATGTATTGATGTTACTAAAATGTGCCTATGGGTCCTCATGGTCCACCCTCAAGGAGGGATTTGCTGTCCCTTCTGGAGAAAATGGGGATTGGAGACAAGATAATCAACAACTAAATCAGGGCAATGAGTCACTTGCGCATTGGTTAGAGAATAGGGGAAAAGAAGCCATTTTGAGAGGAGCAAAGAAACATAGTGATATAGGGGAAGTAACCCGCTGCTTGCAATGAAAAGATGAGACTATCCCAGATTTTGTGGCCCGTTTTAAGAGCAAATGGGAAGAACATGCAGGAATCCCATTGGGCGAAAATGGACCCCGAGCAGTACAAACTTTATTGAATTGCATGCTGCCCTCCCAGGCACAAGCTTTTAAATTGGTTAATCTAAATTGGCAAGAACAAACATGGACACAAGTAGTCACAGCATTAATAAACATGGACAGAGAAGGACTTTTTAGTTCCGCCAGAAAGCAAAAATTAAAACCAGCAGGACAATTTTTCCAGCAAAATAGAGGAGGATTCACAGCAAGAGGGGGTTATGGAAGAGGAAGAGGAAGGGACAGAGGCCAGTGGCGAAGTAGAGATAAAACACAGGATGAGTGCAGAAATTGTGGCAAAATAGGTCACTGGGATTGTCGATGTCCCCCTAAACAACAGGGATGCCCTCAGGCTAGAGAATACCAGAGAGAATACCCGAGCCAAAGACCAACCCCATTCTCCTTTAATAACCAATCTGCATAGGGCAGCCTGGAAGAAGTGGCGGTACAGGCGGCAGTAATCAGACTGTCCAAATCAATGAAGGAACAGCCTATGACCACGGTAAAAGTAGGCAATAGTTATTTGGACCTTCTGGTTGATACCTTCTGGCGCTACTATGTCCCCTGTACCCCCTTCCGTGGGACTGCCCGAAAGTCCAACAAATATCCTCAGCATGGGTGTAGCCGGTATCCCCATGTTAGAACCCTTATCCGAGCCAACTCAACTCTGCATACATGGAAGTTCAATTGTAGATACTCTCATAGTATCAAAAACTGCTCCTCTCCCTATGTTAGGACGACAGGCAATGTGCAAATTGGGAGCCACCCTATTTTGCACCCCTGATGGTATGTTTATGGAACTTCCCCAAATAAAAGCACACCAATTAATGAATACATTGATGGAAACAGAAAAGGAGAACGTCCCCATGCTATACTGCTGGCAATTGAATGATAATCCATATAGCCGACTGGTACAGCAGATATACGGTGCCTTGACAATTGATGAAAAACACGAAAATCATTTGCGATATATAATCATGACCAGCAAGGAAAAACAAAAGATCCATTGTACGGCCTGGTTCACACATACAGATTCCCAGCAATATCGGCAGTTTGTCAACCCATATTTGGGCCAGCCTGAATTAGTACAGGCTACACCCTATTTATATTTTGGAAATGCAGGTCTGGGAGTCTTGATCTATCTTAACCCTAGCCAACATGAAAGATTTGGAATGGGGGATACAACGGAACCTCATTTTACGTTGGCAGTTAAAACCCCAGCCAGACCAAAAGACGTAGGAGCAATGATAAAAAGAATAAGAGATTATCATCCACTATTTTCTGTCGTGCTCCCGTTGGGAGACGAAGAGGTAGAAATAGACTTTTTTAATGAAAATGAAGGAAGAATAAAAATACAAAAGAGATGGTGGGATACTAGATTCGAGAGACAACAGCTCCCTGGGGCGCATCAATTACTGCTGCCCTTTGCGTTGACAAAGGTTCCCCCTGAATTATGGGCGCAGCATAAAAATCATGTTGGAAGAGTATACTCAGCCCCTGAACACAGGGTCCAGTTACAGAAAAACACCATATTACCTTGTCTCAAGCAATACCATTTAGTACCGGAAGCAGAAGGAGGCATAGCCCCAGTTATAAATGCACTAATAGAACAAGGACTATTGATCAAAACACAGAGTCCTTGTAATACACCGATTTTACCAATTCCAAAAATAGGACGCCCAAATGACTGGAGATTTGTGCAAGATCTGAGAGCCATTAATAAGATTGTGGTTCCCATTGCCCCTCTAGTACCGGACGCTAATATAATACTCTCATCCATACCCGCGGATGCTACGACATTCTCGGTCATAGACTTATGCTCCGCATTCTTCTCTATACCATTACATTTGGACAGTCAGTATTTATTTGACTTTACGTATAAAAATCAGCAATATACATGGACTCGTTTGCCTCAAGGTTACACTGAAAGCCGTGCCGTTTATGCCGCGGCAGTAAAAAACGATTTGGAACAATGTCAATTATCCAATCAATCCACCCTGATACAATATGCCGATGACCTGTTAGTATCATCTACAACCGGACTCGACTGTCTAGAAGATACCCTAACGCTATTACGACACCTGGCAAAAAGGGGTCATCGGGTCTCTCTGGAAAAATTGCAATTTTGCCAGACATCAGTACAGTATTTAGGCTTCGTGTTGGAACACGGGCAGCGCCGTCTGGGGCCAGAACGCATCAAAGCGGTTCAAAATATGCCCATCCCCAAAACTAAGAAAGACATTTTATCCTTTCTGAGGATGGTGGGATACTGCAGACAGTGGATTTATGATTACAGAGAAATAGATGCAATTCTGAGATCAGCCATGTTGCAAAATGAACCCTCTATCATTGAATGGACACCAGAAAGAAATAAAGCATTCTCAGACCTTAAGAAAGCGATGGTGGAGGCCCCAGCTCTAGGACCACCCGTATATACCAAGCCTTTTTTCCTGTATGTTAGCGAAAAACAGGGATCTGCAACAGGAGTACTAGCACAAGAACATGGAGGAGGAAAGCGACCGGTGGCGTACTATTCTGTATCTCTACCTGCTGTAGTAAAGGGAATGCCAGCCTGCTTGCGAGCGGTGGCAGCTGCCGCCGCTATGGTCGAAAAATCTATCCCGATTGTGCTGGATCATCCTTGCACAGTCATTGTTCCCCATGCTGTTTTACTGCTGTTAAACTCAGCGGCTACACAGCATTTTACGGCTGCTAGAAGAACTGGCTATGAAGTCATCCTTTTCTTGCACTCTAATTACACGTATCTACATTCCCCAGCCGTTAACCCAGCTACTTTTGTCCCCCTGCAAGAAGCCTCCTCTGATGAATTAGGCCATGATTGCCTATTGACCGTGGCAGCAGCCACTTCACCAAGGCCAGACATATCAAGTGAACTTTTGGACAATCCGGATCTGATACTATACACTGATGGCTCGTCACATAGACCATGTGACGATCTATTACTGGCCGGATATGCAGTAGTCACTTCCAGTGATATATTGGAAGCAAATCCATTGCCATCGGGTACTTCCGCACAGGCGGCCGAGTTGTATGCGTTAACCAGAGCATGTATTTTGGCAGAAGGGAAAACTGTCAATATCTATACAGACTCTAGATATGCATTTGGGGTGGTCCATGATTTTGGCCAACTATGGAAAAACAGGGGATTTATTACCTCTACGGGGAAATCAATTAAGCATGCGCAATTCGTAATAGACTTGTTGGATGCCATTCAGTTGCCAGAAAAGGTTGCTGTGATCAAGTGCGAGGCCCATACCCACGGCACTGACGAAGTGTCCTGTGGTAATCGCTTTGCCGATCATGTTGCCAAAGATGTTGCATTACAGCAACCTCCTATACAGGCTGTAAAAAATGATATAGCACTTGAACCCCCTGCAACTATCGCTCTAGAAACTCTTCAGCAAGCCCAAGAACGGGTAACAGTACAAGAAAAACGTACTTGGGAGAAGGCGGGATGCCATGTGTCAGCCGGTGTTTGGAAACATCCGGATGGACGAATTGCATGCCCCCGCAGTTTGTTTTTGCCCCTGTCTCTTCTGGCGCATGGCCAGGCTCACATGGGCAAAGGTGGGATGGTGCATTCATTGTCTCAACAATGGTATGCACCTGGAAAAACGGTAACAGCTGAAAAAGTCGCTAAAACTTGTTTAATATGTCAGCAGAGTAATAGAGGAAAATCACCCGCAACGTTTGACCATATCCCTCAGCCTGAGCTGCCCTTTGAAAATTTACAGATAGACTTTGTACACATGCCACCAGCAAAAGGATATAAGTATATACTGGTAATAGTAGACATGTTCTGTAGATGGGAAGAGGCCTCCCCTACTAGGAGGGATGATGCTAGAACAGTAGTAAATGCCCTACTAAAGGAAATAATCCCTCGATTTGGAATACCAATGGGAATAAACAGCGATAGAGGAACCCATTTTACCAGTAAATTGGTAAAAGACTTAACAGAAGCCCTAGGCTTTCAGTGGAAACTACATATCCCATATCAACCTCAGTCATCAGGAATAGTAGAAAGGGTAAATGGCGAAATTAAAGCAGCTTTGAATAAAGTGTGCCAACAGAATGATATGAAATGGCCTGACGCCATGCCCATTGTAATGTACAGTTTAAGGAATCAGAAAAATAGAAATACTGGGCTAACGTCCCATGAAATTTTAATGGGTAGACCCATGATCATGGGGACGCGCCCTCCTATGACACCTGAAAAAGTGGCATTAATTTGGAATGATGAAAAATCATTAAAATATGGTCAAGCCATGTGTGAAACAGCAAGAAAAATACATGAAAAGGTCAAAGAGGCACAAGTGCGACCCACCGAAGGAAATATGCACCCTTTCAAGCCAGGAGATCAGGTTTATGTCAAAGCACTAAACAAAGATGCTTTTTCTCCTAGGTGGAAAGGACCATACTTGGTGCTATTGACAACTCGGACAGTCCTTAAATTGAAGGACAAGCCCGATTGGATTCACGCCACCCAGTGTAAATGACATCATTCAGATGAATAAGAGTACATCGAGAAAGAAGAAAGCATAAAAGATAGGATCTTGGGGTAGCAATTGGCTGCCCAGAAAACCTCTGCTTACCGCCCTCCCGAAGGGAATTTTGTATTAACTGGACTAATATTATTTCTTTTGTTTGGAATAGTATATGCATGTTTCAAGACTGTACTATGAATCTGAAAAGTATATTGTTATTAATTAGGTGCTTGATAGCAGTAAAAGGCGCCCTTAGTCTTCAATCATCACAAGTAGAAGGGAAAACGGAATGGACAGGTACATTAAATTGGAAACAAATAAAAGTAAATAGTAGTCAAGGTGACTACACCTGTCAGGCTGACAACCACTGTAAGATAGGTAGTTTTAAGGCAACTTGTGAAGAAGGCGGAGACAAGGAACCAGCAGGAGGAGGGAGGACTGCTTATTATCTCAGTAAACTCCGGTATATGAACTGTGTTCCATGCAACATAGCCCAGGAGCATGTGAATGGACCCTGAAACCTAACAACGATACCATCTTGCATGAAATAGGACAAAATCAAGTGTGTATTAGAGGAGTGTGGCCAGTCTATATAGATGGAACTTTCAAGAAGCCCCCATTAAATACATGTATAAAGGATGTGTATACCATCTATGATCCTCATAGCAATAAAACATACCAATTAGGAAAGTGGACCGATGTAGATAAAAAGAGAACTGTGTTGGGAGTAAAGAATGTACCTCCCACAGTAAATTTGGTAAATCTTACAAAAATAATAAAAAATAATAAAATAATATCAGAAATATTAAAGAAAAGAGGTAGAGATCTGCAACATTTGAAAGTAGTAATGAATTATGACGAGCAAGGCTTAGTAAGAATATCTGATCAAATTACGAGTTTAACAACACACCATTGGTGGAATGTATTTAAAGGCTGGTCACCAAAAGCCTCAAGTGTGTTAGCATTATTTGTGCACCCAATGGTACTGATATGTGTTGCAGCAGCAATTTTGTTGATTTTGATTTGTATCATGTGGCTTAGAGTGAAGTATTTAATAATGCAAGTCACAGAATCAGTGGGAAAAGTGAGAAGATTTACTAAAATGTTAGCAAGAATAGAAGAAACCCGAGCAAAAAAGGATGATTATGATGAAAAAGAATGTCTGAATATGTGACCACTCCCACAAGGGTACCATCCGCCTTACGAGCAGGAATATTATACAAATGTGTGACATGTTGTGTTGATCTAAAAGATCAACAAGGAGGGATATATGGAAGAAAATAATAATCATGGGAAATAAGTGAAAGCATAATGCTTGCTAAGTGGGTATGAAATAGTTAAAGTAGACTAGCTGACGCCTGTAATTCCTGTAATTATAAGGACATCTGTTCCTTTGTGGTATAATCATGTAACACTTTGTGGTTTGGAACAATGGGCTCTTGTGAAATGTATGCTGTCAATTCCTGTTGATAAGGAATGTAGGGCCCCTCTTATCAGAGTATACGACAGCTGCTTTGATGTAACTGCAGATTGCACGAAGCACTCAGGAATGCAAGCTTGATAAGGATGAAAGGAAGACTCAAGGACAATTGATGGGGTCTGGGATGCTAAATGTCAAGGAATGAGAACTGATAGCGCAAAGTTGTTTAGTTTGGTGTATAAATATAAGCACTCTTCACTGTTCGAGAGAGTGCTGCTTACAGTGCGGACTGTACGGGCTCTCCGTGATATCACGCAAATGAACTCCTAGTAACGAATCTCAAAGTCTCCATATGAGTTATTAAAATATCTTCGACACTCAGTAACTTCACCAGCTTTACAACCATCCCCAAACTTCCATTTTTCTGATTCCTGTCTCTTGTGTATTTCTCATTTTTTGCCTCACCATTGGTGGCCATGACTTCAGCCACCTAGGTCCTATAATCTGGATTCTCTCCCGACATGCCTACACTTTCCTCTCCTCCTAGACCACACTCAACATCCATCTCTTTCACTAAGCTTTTGGTCATCCATCTTAATACCTCCTTCTTTGGCTCAGCATCATTTTTCCCCTTAAACCTCTTTGAAGCAACTTGGAACAATTTTCCATGTTACAGCTACTATATAAAGAAAAAGCTTTTGTTGTTGTACTTATTGGATTTGGGTGGATGGGCCAAAAATGTATTTGGAGAGATCCTGTATCAAATGGCTGTCCAGTGGCATAAGTGTGCTTGGCCATGTACAGATGGGCTGGATCTTGCAATCCACCGGATAACAAGAGAAACACAGAGTGCGTCACATGTTCCATCAGTGCCCTGTTGAAATGCTGGAGGTCAAGGCCATTTGTTAGATCTTAGCATCAAGTGTTGAAAGGTCTGCAGAGGAAGGGGGCAGAAAGATCTATTCCTGGAAAGTCTAAGGAAATCACTCAGAGAATGCTGTCATGCAAAAGAATCAGGAGCTGGAATTCTTAGTAAAAATGTAGTCAGCTCAGAGCCTGCCTTTGGCCTTCCTGTTCTGAGGCCTAATACAGCAGGTTTCTGGCTCCACTTTGGCACAGCTCCCTTGCGACAGAAGGCAAGCCATGGGCCTAGGAGCATCTCTGTATTAAGCACAAGTCCCACTTGATGCCCCTCCAGTTGGAAGTCCAAGTTCAGCTTTTTTCTTTATTCAATTTGAGATTTCTCTTTGCACCAGTATGATTTGGGAAACATTACTGTTCCACGTGTGGGCCGAAGAATCGAGCATGAACCTCAGCACCCTCATCCTCCCAAATCTCAAAAAAAACAAAAATGTGTTTTCTGCAGTACATTGTGTTCTGACTAATGAGAAATGTCAGCAAGTTCAACAACAGGTCTTGCATTTGGGAATGAGAAAAGATTATATTTTATAAATGAACAACATTATATATGCACAAAAGCCATAAGTGATTCAACAGAATTCAAGTTCCGTTGTTCAAGGTGCTGGATACATCTTGTCATCTTTGGAAAGCCTTCCACAGTACTTTAGAAAGTGCTCCTATTGTATTTTGCTTGCTGTATCCATTTCCTATTCTCACTGTGCAAACATTTGATGTATTGCATGAATCTTTAATTCTTTGCAATGTTACATTCTCCTTCAATAACAGCTGAATACTTCATGTCCTTACAGTTTCTGTGCATGAGTATGTGGGTTTTGATTTTGTTTGCTTGGAAAAGAAAACGAAAAGAAGTAAGAAACTGAACAATTATGGTTAGCACAATAAATAAGCCTGGAATGAAAACCACACTGAATAAAAAGATGTAAAAATAAGCTATACTTTATGGAAAAATAAACTTGAAATTGCAACAACAGCTTCCATTTATGTAACATCCTTAATGTAGAAAAACATCACAAGATGCTTTACAGGTTCATAGTCAGAGAAAAAATTAGCACCTAGCCACTGAAGAAGATATTAGGACCTGCGAGCAAAAGTTTTTTTATGCGCAATGTGCACATCTTAAGGGGAATGTTGGTTGTGCACAGCCTGGTTGTTGCATGATGTGGTACGTTCTGGATTTTGCATAGACACACACCACGCAGCTTCGAGGGGCCATTGACCTCAACGACATGATTCAAAGTCGAGAGGGCTGTAACAGACGACAACATAATGCACCTCATTCATAATGGGGAATTTCGAAACACTGTCACTGGATGCAAATGTAGAAATATCAGTTTTCTTCATCTTTCATTAATCACCGTAATGAGTACAAATATATAAACACCATTTGAATGCCTATTTCATTTTACAATCTGCCACTTATTCTCAGATCAGCATGCTTGATGTGTATTTTCATGGATTTGTGCAGCTGTTTGAGCAATATAAATATATATATTTTACAACAAAAACCAACAAAACACCTCCTGAGGGCATACATGTGAAATTACAGTCATAATAATCTGTTTGCTTGTGCTCAAGGCACAGGACAAATGTTTTATCTATCCTAACATAGATGGAGTCATTATATTGCTATATTGTTTTAGTTGCCTTTAAGATCTCATATAGTCAATGAAATGTGCTTATGTAATAGAACTTAAAAATTGAAAGAGACTCACCTAAATTGATGCCTGATTAGGATTCTACCCAGTAGTAAAAAGGGGGATTGCATGCCTTTTCCTGTTTGATGTTAGTTGCTCCTTTTAAAATCTATATACAAAGGTTTTGATGCTGGCAATGAAGTGCAAATAGATTCCACACAGCTGTAGCAGAAAACAAAGCCATCTCTGAGCTTAATAACTACAATTAATCAGTAACTCGGTTACTTTCAGAGTTTGCCATTTTTTTTCTAGTGGCTGAGGGATGCTAGAATCTTTCATTTGTTTCAACAATCAAGAGTAAAAATTTAGACTTTAATTTCATTTTCACCTATTTAAAAAATCCATGGTAGTTTCACACTCTCCAAGTTCTAACAGTAATGTAAGCTGCAACATACTACAGAACGAATACTGCACTCCAAGTTTCTTGTGTCGGAGCTGATATGAACTCAAAAAGCATTTAGATCATGAATATAATGTCATACATTTTTGTATGCCTGATTTAAAAATGAAGAGAATATGGGTAATTAATTGCAGAGAGATATTATACTTCCTCAACAGACACATTCATTTAAGGGCAAACATGCAGGTCCTGGTGCAACAAACTTGGTAAATTGTGCAGTGAAATAGCCAGACTTCTTTGGGTTGAGAGTTTGGATGCTGCTTCAAATATTATCTGATTGGCATCTTTATATTGGATATTATTAAACAAAGTATTCTTCTAAGCCTTAGCACAGATACACTGCCTTTTCTAGAAACTAATCTCAAGAGTAAAATCTCATTTAAGGATATAATCTCACTCATTCCTGATGTAGATTTAATATTTAGTTGGATTACTGTTAGATCAGGTTCAATGTAAATCATTCAGTCATGCACAGCACTTCATTCACTGATGGTGTACCCTGAGATGTCCTTGATGCATTGGTAACACACCTTATCAAGTACAATTCAGGTATTCTCTTGTCATAACTACAACTGATGCATGAAAGGAAAACTCTAGGCTGTGGAACAATACATATTTAATAACAGAACAATCTTCAATATCTAACTCCTATTGTTGATTCACCTATTGTCATGCCAGTTACGTGCCAAACAAAAATAAGATATTTTGTACATCATCTTCACACCAAACTGATCACAGCCATTGAGCTATTTGGAGAAGATTATTAGCAGGATTTGACAATTAGATAGTACATCAGCAGACTAGTTGCTGCTATGAAAAATACATGGTAGACTAGGAATTGTATAATATGTTAAAATCCATTTTTTTAATGCATAGAATGTTTAGGAGAATGTCATGGTCACCAAGCTGAGATACATCTAACCTAGTGAATGGAATACTTCTCCATTTTTTTGTTCGATCACACACTCTTCCAGTTCAGGCATAGCGTTGGTTAGCTCAGGGATTAAAATTCCCTCTACTCAGCCTAAGAAACATACCAATACCTCAGCTCTAGCAGAGGACCCTACACTGTACCAATGTGACTTGCCAAGTTTGCATATTAGTCACCCTAGAGTCTCTCTGATCTCATGATTCTAGCAGTAAAAGAATTCTGGACTTGTCGAGGTTCTCACTATTGTAAAAAAAACCCAACCTGATGGGGTAGAAATTTGAGCATGCAATCCATTCGGTGCGTGGAAAGTGCAGGATGAATTCCCTGCACCTGAATGGTGATTCCCAAAGTGCCCTGAGATTGGGACTTGAGCCATATTTCAATGAAACCAGCGTGTTGCTAATCGCCAGCCGACAAAGAGGAAACCAAGATCAGGCTGCCGTGTCTCCAGTAGCAGGCCTCAGGTAAGTGAGGGCAGAGGGTCAAGTGATAGCTTGGCTGTAGAGGGATTGGGAGGTCGGGTGCATGGAATTGACGGTAGGAAGGAGCATCGGAGTCTGTGGGATTAGGCATTGAAGACTAGGGAGGGGAGTTGAAGGTTGAGTCATGGGGAATAGAGAAGATTGAGGAGGTGGGGTGACCAGCAGCCTCATTCTTTAAAGGGGGGGTGCGGCGGGGGGGGGGGGTGGGGGGTGGGTGAGGAGGGGTCAACTGGAGCACTACATCTCCTGGCTCCAAATTCAGGTAAGTACATTTCAAAGAATTAAAGAATTATCTTCATGGGAATAGATCTGGTTTCCCGAGTGCAGCCAATGCTGGCACTGGTACCCACTTGCAGTGGGGGCCTCAAACAGGCATTAGGTATTTTACATATGCAAGTAAGTGGTTTAATGCCTGTTTCAGGTGTGGGTGCTGTACGATACCTTTTTTCCTCTTTCCCAATATGGCAGGTGGTGCACTTGCAGCCTCCTGTTCACAATATTGGGCTTTTTAGTCTGGTTAGTGCCTGAAATTTTTTCTGCAGTACCTGTGGAAGAGCCTGTCACTCTAGAATTGGCCTTTACAGCCACTCCAGGCACTGCTCCACACACCACTGACCACCTCCAGGCGCTTACCCATTGTCTCTCGAGATAAGGAGGCCAAAGAAAGTGCCTGAAAAATAGGAGCTGCATGGCAGAATTTATAGGTTGGTAATGTCAGATTGTGAAACAAGCCAACACCTCCTTGGTAGTTTTTAGCCAAAGGTTTATTTGGAGACTTGAGATGAATTGACAGTATAAAAGGTTCCAGATGCCTCTTTGCATGCTGTCCCCACAACGTAGTTCATTCTCCTGCTCAGTGGCTTTTCTATCAACTCCTGCAGACGACCACAGCAAATAAAGAACTAAAACAATAAGCAATCTGTCTGATGTATACACATGTATTATGCATTGCAGCAATAACACAGTTTTCCATCTGTGTAAAATAGTGAATATTTCTGGGTTATGTGTTTGAATGGTTTGAAGTAGATGGGTTGCTAAAGCACTTAAAGGTTAAGTTATGCCAATTCCCTGGGATTTCCATGACCTTCCATTGAAGTTATAGTAAACAATCAGGAGAACACCCAATGGAAATTCAAACCCTGAGTGTGTTTCAATGAGTGCACTAGATGTACATCACAGACCATGATGCTTTAAACAAACAACTCATGCTGCTTTAGACATGATGCCAGAAGCATGCAGCATAAATTTAAAATGTTATGGGAAGTTCAAAACATTTCCTAGAAGAACTAGTGATAGAAATACATAAACATTTGAGGAGATGCCACTTTGGTTGTGTATTGATTTTATTGATAAGGAGTGAGTAAATATTATCACTTTAGCAACAGTGCAAAGGAATAAGCAAAATGGTATCACCCACTCCTCTGGGTAAAATCGTAACCCCTGCCTCTTCTTGGTGTTCTTCCTTCTCTCCTCTACTATCTCTCTTCCAGCTTGTATCGTGTCTTCTTCCAACAATGCTTTGGCCCCCACCCAGTGTGATCAAATGGTCTCTTTTATCAGTAGCCCATAGACTGTGATAAAGTGGTCAACAGCCCATACAACGTGATCAAATAGGTTTGAGCTTATTCTAGCTGCATCTGAAGCTCATTAATCCTACACCTTCATATATTAACTGCAAACTTTCTAAAATGTAGTTCTACCATCCACATTGCATGCTTACAAAAAGAAGATATAATGTGGAAAGCACTTGAACACTGAAGCAACCAAAGTAATATTGAGACCATTTTAAAGGAGTAGGTGTTTGACCAAGGTCCAGAATTTAGTCAGATGGTCAGCTCAGATTATCATTTTGTCACCTCACAAGTGCTGGGAGGCCAATGAGTGTGAGAGATCTTAACCCAATTCACCAGTGGAGGATTCACCTATCCACACGAGCATATTATAGCCCATCAGATCTCAGAGTGAAGATTCAATGGAAATCAAATGTTATAGATGGAATAAGATGAGATACAAAGCAATCAAAAAACATTCAATAAGGGGTCATACAAAAGGTTAATACACAGAATTTGGTCTTATGGGATTGGGAGTAACATATTAACATGGATTGAGGACAGAAAACAGAGAGTCGGAGTAAACGGGTGATTTTCAGATTGTCAGGCTGTAACTAGTGGGGTGCCACAAGGACCAGTGCTTAGACCTCAGTTATTTACATCTGTACCAATAACTTAGATGAGGGGACTGAGTGTAACGTAGCCAAGTTTGCTGACGATACAAAGTTAGATGGGGAAGTAAGTTTTGAGGAGGCTGCAAAGGGCTTTCTTTTTCTGCTTTATCTTACTCTGTTTGCTTCTAGAAAACCAGGGGGCTCTTGGTTTTGGCCGTCCAACCCTTAATCTTTGTGGGGACATGTCTACACTGTGCCTGTAGTATCTCGCTTTTGAATGCCTCCCATTGGTTTGCCACTGATTTTCCTTCAAGTAAACGTAATAAGTCCACTTTCACCAGATCATCTCTCAGCTTCGTAAAATTTGCCTTCCCCCAATTTAGAACTTTTAGTCCTGTTCTATCCTTGTCCTTTTCCATAATAATGCTAAATACAACTGTATTATGGTCACTATCTCCAAAATGGTCACCCACTGCTACTTCATCCACTTGCCCAGCTTCATTTCCTAAGACTAAACCTAGAATTGCACCCCCTCTTGTTGGGCTTGTTACGTACTGGCTAAAAAAGTTCTCTAGAATACAGTTCGAGAATTTTGTGCCCTCTGTGTGCTTCATACTGTTTATAACTCAGTTGATATTTGGGTAGTTGAAATCGCCAACTATTATTGCCCTGTTGTTTTTGCACTCAGAAATTTGCCTACATATTTGTTCTTCAATCACCCTCTCACTATTTGGGGGTCTATAGTACACTCCTAGTCGTGTGGCTGCCCCTTTTTTATTTCTGAGCTCAACCCATATGGCCTCATTTAATGATTCATTTAGCATATCATCCCTCCTCACAGCTGTAATTGATTCTTCAATCAAAAATGCTACACCCCCTCCTTTTTTATACTCCTCTCTATCCTGTTGAGCTGCCATTTTTGCCCCTCTTTTAAGCCAAGTTTCCATTATAGCAATGATATCATGCTGTCATGCGTCTACCTGTGCCCTCAGCTCATTGGCTTTATTTGCTATACTCTTATCATTTAAATAAATACCTTTTAACCAAATTTCTGTGCTGAACACTTATAAACCTTTGCTTCTTCAGTCTTTTAGAGTCACTAGCTAATCTTCTGCCTCCTGTTCCCTGCCCTGAATTTGTCCGATCTGAAACTACCCTCAGGTTCCTATCACCCTGCAAATCTCATTTAAACTATTCCCAAAAGCACTAGTAATCCTTCCTGCAAGGCTATTTGTCCCAGTTTCGTTCAGGTGTAGACCATCCAGCTTGTACAGGTCCCACGTTCTCCAGAACCGGTCCCAATGCCCCAGAAATCTGAAAGCCTCCCTCCTGCACCATCTCTCCAGCCATACATTCATCTGGTGTATTCTGCTATTTCAATACTCACTAGCACGTGGCCTTGGGAGGAATCCGGAGATTACGACTTTTGAGGTCCTGCTTGCTAATCTCTTTCCTAACTCCCCAAACTCAGCCTGCAGGACCTCATCCCTTTTTCTACATATATCATTGGTACCAATGTGGACCACGACCACTGGCTGTGCACTCGCCCTCCAGAATGTTCTGTAGCCGCTCGGTGATATCCATGACCCTTGCACCAGGGAGGCAACATACCATCCTGGAATCACATCTGCAACCACAGAAATGCCTGTTCCCCTAACTATAGAATCTCCTACCACTATTGCTGTCCTGTCTTTTCTCCTTCCTCCCTGCACAGCTGAGCTACGCATGGTGCTCTGGTCATGACTCTTGCTGCACTCTCCAGAGGAACCCTCTCTCCCATCAGTACTCAGAACTGAATACTGGTTAGAAAGTGGAATTCCCTCCGGGGTCTCCTGCAATACCTGCCTTATCCTTCTTGTCTGTCTGGCATATATCCAGTCCCTCTCTGCCTGCACTCTCTTAAGTTGCGGGGTGACCATCGCCTGAAACGTGTTATCCAGGTATCTCTCATCCTCATGAATGCACCTCAGTGACAGCAGCTACTCCTCGAGTTCCAATATTCAGTGCTCGAGTTTTTGCATTTGGTGGCACTTTCTGTACATGCAGTTGTCCAGGACATGGGCAGGGTCCTGGACTTCACTCATGGCACAGGATGTGCATTCAATGGGTGTGAGCAGCCCTGCTGTGCCTCCAAATATTTATTCACTGCACTAAAATTGGAAGTTAAATAAACACAATAAAATGAACAAATGGCTAACCACCTACTTACTACTGGTATTTCAGCTTCTACTTAGTAGATAGACTTAAATGTTAGAGAAGAAATAAAAATCAGCAGTAAAAAGAAAATAAGAAAGTAAGAAAATATAAAAATACCCACCAGTTACTCACTGACAAGCTCCCTGTGCTTCGCCGCTCTCTCTCCCCTCTCGCGCTGTTTGCAGCTGCAAAATCTCACCCAGTCAATCACCTACCTGCTTCCCTGTGATGTCCAGTTTCCAAAACTAATCTACCTTATCACTATTAATATACCCTACCAAGACTAAAATTCTATCAATAGTAATAATAACCTCAGTAATAAACCTTACTGCTTTAAGATAAATCAGAACTGTAGACTCACCAGCTTCCCTTCTACTTGTTAATTAATTATAAGGTAGTTAGGTAAATTTTGTTAATTTTCAGGTTTTTTTTCTAATTTGTAACTATTTACACAGACACCCTAACAGTAGTGTACTAACCCAGCTATTTACAGATACTCCCTAACAGCAGTTACTCACCAGCCAATCACCTTACAGCTTTCCTGTGATGTTACTGTTCATTTTTTTTTCAAACTCAGGCGTGCCTGGACTCGTGTCTGCAAAAGGTAAGTGCTGTCGGTCACGATCCTCAGGCTTTATTTAACTGCTCCCCACTCTGTGTTCCCCCCACAGGTCCGCTCCTGTCCCAGAAGGTACAGCAAGCAATTAGGAAAGCAAACACATGGCATGTTAGCCTTTATTTCAAGGAAATTGGAGTATAGAGTAAAGAAGTCTTACTGCAATTATATAGGGCCCTGGTGAAACTACCAAAAGAACTGTGTACAGTTTTGGTCTCCTTACCTAAGGAAGAATTAACTTGCCTATGAGGGATGCAACAATGGTTGACTAGACTGATTCCTGAAATGAGGAGAAATCGAGTAAACTGGGCCTATATTTCCTAGAATTTAGAAGAATGAGAGATGATTGCTGTTGTGTACTACTGTAGCGTAGATTGAGTGTTGTTTAAAGAAGTCTTGGGTTCTTTGTAGGACTAAAGAATAACTCGTTTATGATATACAAATAATTATTTACAGTCTCTACAAGCCTGTCTAGCCAGCACAATCTGTGCTGCTTCTAGCTTCTTCCCAGCATCAAAGACATTTAAAATCCAGCCCGATGTTTCTCCTGGCTGGGGAGTCTAGAACTAAGGGTCACACTCTCAGAATAAGAGGTCAGCCATTTAGGACTGAAATAAGGAGAAATTCTTTCACTCAGAGGGTTGTGAATCTTTGGCATTCTCAACACCTGAAGACTGTTATTACTCTGTTGTTAATCAAGTTCAAGATAGTGATCAATAGATTTTTTTTTGAAACCAAGCGAATCAAGGGATATCTGGACAGGGGGAAAAGGTGTAGCTGAGGTAGCAGATCAGCCATGATTTTCGTGAATAACAAAGCAGGCTCGTGGGGTCGAATGGATGACTACTGCTCCTATTTCTTATGCTCTTATGTTCTTAAAGAAAATGATTAATTGCTCAAAAGAAAGTCCAGGGCACGCCAAGTGCTATGTATGAGGCATGGCATTTGCTTCAAGCTGTGTGGTGGCTCCAAATTCACAAAATTCATTGCAGTACATTTGGTCACTATGGTTAATCAAAGGCTTATGTAACTCGGGTGTTATATGATACTGATGTGCATGTACCCGGTCCAGAAAGATCAGTTTCTACAGACCACGAGTGCTTGCATTCACGGAACTTTGAGGTGTAAGCAGTAAGCGGTAGCAATGCCACAGTGCTTGTTTTTCTTGGGCTAAACAACTGAAATTTTAACTTTTCTTGCAGTATGATTGCAATAAGTTGAATGTTCGTGTCATTGTAAAAGCTTAAGGTGGGGGGGAGGGGCAAAAATTTTCTTGGGGCCAGGAAAAATATTCATGCTTTGGTGGTCCACAAAATTGTTTATAAAAACGTTATGTGGAGTGTTTTTCCAGTACTTCCTTTAAAGACCGATCTGTGTTGGGTTCCACTGATAGGCGTGCGCAGCTTGCCCACTGCCATTGGATGACTAAAACTGCATTGGGTTCCTACATTTAGTTAAGCCGATTTGCATTGATTAATGGAATGAATTTGCATTCATATAGTGCCTTTCACTGCCAGAAAATCTAGAACTAGAGGTCACTGTTCAAAAATAAGTGGTCGCCCATTTAAGCCAGAGATGAGGAGAAATTTTTTCCCTGAGGATCGTGAGTCTTTCGAATTCTCTTCCTCAATAGGCAGTGGAAGCAGAGTCGTTGAATATTTTTAAGGCAGAGATATAGATTCTTGATAAGGAAGGAGGTGAAAGGTTCTTGGGGGTAGGTGAGAATATGGAGTTAAGGCTACAATCAGGTCAGCCATGATCTTGTTGAATGGCGGAGCAGGCTCGAGGGGCCGAGTGGCCTACTGCTGCTCCTGCTCGTAATTTGAATGTTCATATGTTCGTAAAGCATTCAAATATGTAGAAAAATGGAACTAATTGTCGTACCTTCTAGAGCAGGAAGAGTATTGCAGAGCACAGAAGGCAATTTGGGATTTTGCCCATCGACCAATTAATAGGGACTATACCCTCCAACCATCTGAAGCAAATTCTTTGCATGAACTGCCCATGCCAGGCAGTTGTCAACTTGCAGTTTGGTTAATCAGCTAAGATTTTATGCAGCATTTCATCGATCACTGCATGATTCCTTTCACAGAGCCCCTTGTTGAAAGGACTTTCAGCTGTCGTATTCATGCCCATAATGTTCATGCTTTCACACTTGTCTCTGAACTTGTCATTGGCAAGTTCTTTTCCATTATCAGTCAGAAATTTAACGGGTGCACCAAGTCTGATCCCTATCCAATTCTCCATGATTTTTTTCTACAATCACCCTTTTGTCCTTGCTATGTATTATTCTAGAAAGACTACATCTGGTTGACAGGTCTATAAAATCTAGAATGACAATATTCCTATCTTTATCCCATACTTTTAGATTCATGGCAACTACCTCAGTAAAGTCATGGTGCCAATTTCACACTTCTCACTACTCTCTTATATATCCTTGTATAATTTTCATCTGTCACACCTGCAGCCTTTAGCAGGGTTTTTAATCTTTGATAAGAAGGGTGAGCAAATTGTCGATTTAACTTTAAAACAATTTGCTTTTTTTTCTCTCTGATTCTTATAAACTCATGCCATTAATACTTCTCTAACACTCTGACAAGAAACATCAGGGGTGGAATTTTATGTTTTGCCCCACGACAGGTTTGGAGGTGGGGAGAGCATAACATCGGATAACATGGCAGGGGGAGGGCCTGCCATCATCCTGCCTCTGCCAATGGCCTTCCCGCCTCACTGCCAATTGAGGCCCTTAACTGGGTAATTAATTCCTAATTAAGGCCTCTTCCTGTTGCAGCCGTAATTACCCATTCGGCGGGCGGCCCTGTCGCCACATTGGAAGCACGGCATGAAAAACCATACGGGCTGCTTCCCGGCTGTGGGGGGTGGGGGTACGAGGGGGTAGGGTCCCTCATTCAAAGGCACTTAACGTATGAACAAGGGACCCTGCATCAGGAAGGGGGGCCCGCTGAGGGCCACCCTGCTGCCCTTGCTGCCAACCCCCTGCCCCCCCCTCCCCTGCAACACCCACTTGGCGAGACCTCTTCCGTCCTGACTTACCTTAAGCTTGGTTCCAGTGCCGCTCCTTGGTGTCTGGCCACTGCAGCTGCCGCAGTCACCACCGCCTCCTTGATGATGTTGCAGCTGCTGGCCTCTGATTGGTCATCAGCTCTGCAAGGCTGGGACTTCCAATGACAGGGTCCTAAATACTACAAAGGTCTGCTGTTGTCAAGTTAAATGCCTGATTGACACTGGATTCGGCGGACCTTCTGTAGAAGAGGCAACGCAAGGATTTCAGCACTGGTTTCCCCTAATGTCCAAATCCCTACCGCCAGTATGAAATTCCACCCCAGGTTTTTACTGCATACAAGAAAAGACCTGACTAGGTAAACTGCAGGTCCACTGATTTTCCAAAAACAATTGTGTTCTCATGCTCCATGTCTATTTACTCAGCAACAAATGTATCTCATTAGAGATTACATCAGTCCTGATAAAGTCGCATACTCCAGCTGTTGTACATGGAATTTCAACTCTCTTTAGTGACCTCAATCTGTTTTCATCACCAAACCAAAAGTAAGTAATACTTTTACACTCCTTAACCTTGCATTGATCCTCACTACTGAGTGAATCCAGATAACATTTTAACCAATCTGTTCCACATACGGTCAAAGTGCAAGCACTATCTAGCACAGGGCAGTTGAATGAATCTGTGAATAATACATTCATCACAGGACTAAAACTCCTTGTGACTAGCCCAATTCATTCAGATTCATCATTATCTTCATTTTCTGCCTCAGAATTCTGTCATGTCATTTCAAGGACCCTGCCTGTCTGCTTTGGGCAGTTCATTGCATAATGATACTTCAAGTCACACCTGCAGCACCTATTAACTGTTCCTTGGACATCCCTGGGATTAAATTTGCCTATTATTGCTGGTACAATTCTGTCTTCTACTGTAATAGCCAGATCTGTTAGAGGTGCTTTCATCCTCATTCCGACTGCCTGTAACTTCCATTGTACTGATGACTGTGTCCAGTATCTGGACCATTTTGAAATCCAGCAATCATTGACTCCTCTATTCTTTGTGTCATTGCAGAATGTTCCATTTTTTAACAAGGCTGCAGGAAATGATTGTTTCCCCAGGAATTTTTTTAAGGCAGCAGATATCTGATCCAACAATCAAACCCGACTTGGAACCAGGAGCCTGTCCATATTCGATACCTTAGCACAATCCAGCGATTTAAATGCTAGTACTGAAGCAAGGATCTCTAAATTGAATTTCCTCAATCTTCTGTACTGTCTATTAAAGTCCATGATATATTCCTCCACTGAATAACCATCTGTTTTCCAAAATCTATTGAAGTCTGACCATGCTTCATAGGCATTTAATGGAATATCTTTCTTGTAAATTTCATCCAGGAATTCTAATTGAAAATCCAAACCTTCATTAGTATCCAACTGACAAGCATCCAGCTCACAAAATATTTTACTTCTGATTTTACTTTTGGTAGTAAGTGACAACACCAAGGCCATACCTTGTTTCTTCTTTGGTAGGGAGGTAACTTGTGCCCACATATCCACTTCATTCTTCCACTGGTCATACAGTTCAGACTCCAAGAATATCGGAGGGTAATCATATCCCAATGATTTACACTTGCTTTCTGCCATTTCTCAGAATAGCTGCTGGGATGGTAGCCTTATGTATAAATTTTTCTTTTTAGTTTCTAATCTTCAGGCAATCATCCTCTGCTACAATGTTATAATCTAGAAAGCCAGTTGTTGAAGGATGAAACTGGAGCTAATCTTTACTCAGTCTTACATTTACTCACGGAGAGAAAGATTACAAACATATAGCTCTTAACTCAAATCCCACGCAGTTTCAGTAAGTGTCTCCTTATATCTGCTCAAGTAAGACCCCAATTAATGCCATCCATCTGCATATAATTAAACATATTTGATATACAATTAACAGATGACGCATCTCCAGAAACTATATTGAAGTTTACATTGGAGGGAGAGACAGACATATGTGCAAGTGACAAAGGGGTTTAATTTCCATGGCGTTCTCCAGATCTCTGGCATAGTTGGTCATTTAAGCCTTTTCTCCAGAGTGTCCACTGATCTCCCACCAAAATTAAGACAGGAGAACTGTGCCAAAATTTCAAGTGAACTCCACCCCCCCCCCCCCCCCACCCCCGCCACACTGCACCTGTTTGGTGCTGAAGGAACAGAGTGCATCTTTTAAACTCACTGTGAATAGAATTTCTGTGACCATTTCCTGATCTTCCACTGTAACTTCAGCGGATGATCGGCAGAAATCCCAGAGAAATGGATGAAACTTCCATTTGTGCCATTTCTCCAGGGCTTTAGTTGCCAGATTTGCAATGGAAGATATTAAGAACCCTAGTGTGAATTTGAAGCCAGCATGTATAATTGTGTGTTTCATATGTGTTGTAATGATTACATATATTTTTAATTTGTTCTTGGGATATAGGTGTCGCTAATAAGGCCAGCATTTATTGCCTATTCCGAGTTGCCCTTTTGAAGATGGCAATGGCCCTCCTTCTTGAATCACTGCAGTCCTCCTGGTGAAGGTACTTTCACAGTGCTTGTTGGTGGGGAGTTAAAGCATTTTGACCCAGGAATAATGAAGAAACAGTGATGTATATGCAAATTGAATGGTGTGTGATTTGGAGGGGAATATGGAGTTGATGGTGTTCCCATGCACTTTCTGCTCTTGTAATTCTAGATGGTGGTGGTTTTGGGTTTGGGAAGTTGTGCTGAAGAAGCCTTGGCAACTTGCTGCAGTGCATCCTGTACATAGTAAAAACAGCATCCACTGTGCTCTGATGGGAGTGGGTGTTTAAGGTAGTGGATGGGTTGCCAATCAAATTAACTGTTTAGTCCTGGATGATTTTGAGCTTCTTGCAGTTGTATTCATCCAGACAAATGAAGAGTGTTCCATCTACTTACTACAGTTAACCCTTGTAACTCAACTTGGAGCCTGAAATGAACTTGAGTCCAATGTGTTGGTGGTTTTGTCCTGCAAATACTGGCAAAACCAGGAACTATGGGTTTCCCAAAAGTACAAGATCTCTGAAGGGTGCAACATCCAAAAGGCTGCAGCTCCTGAATCATAGGATGTGAGATCTGCTTTTGCAGAGTGCAACAAAACTGCTGAAAAGGAGAATGTTGCATTAAAATAATCTAAACCCTCATCACAAAGTGTTGTTGGGGAACAATTTAAAGATTAATGTATCTTCATTCTCTACAATTATTAAGTGACAGTTTGCAGCCAGGAAATGAGTACAAGATTAGTGCAGCTAGCTGTGGTAGCTGCTAGTATCATTGGACAGTGACAAAGGATTCACCAAGTGAGAGGCCATATCTTTACAGATGGGAGGTCCTGCTGCATTAATCTGGAACCAGCAGAAGTATGTAGAGCAGCAGCGCATCACCCACAAAGTGTTACTGCAGGCATATGGTGTCCAGGTAACATAGATACTGTGAGCTGAATGGAACTTTTCCGACGTCCAGCAGCTGACCCTTCTTGAAATGCTGCCTGGAAGCAGGTGAAGAGCACTAACCTTATTTTATTCTGATAACTTTCTATTGTGATAACCAGGCCCATTAAATGGAGTAAGACATAGATCAACAGCAAAGCTCATCAGGATGAGGTGGATTTTATATCTTACCTGCTCAAGGGGAGGATGCAGTCAGTGACATAACTGGAGCATTTACTGAATGCAGACCGAGTTGCTCATCAAGGAGGAATGGTTGATCTAACCATATAGTTGTTGTATAGAGAAAGTAACAGCAACAACTCAAATTTATATACTGCTTTTAATATAGAAAAATATTCTAAGGTGCTCCACAGAGACCTAATCAAGAAAAAATGGATATCAGGCCAAGGTGGAGGCGAGCAGTGGAAGTAGTTGGTCTTTGTGAAGGAGATGATATGAGGTCAGAATCTTAGCTCGAGGTTCAACATGGCTGAGAATGTGAGCAGTCTGGCTCAGCCTAAGATAGTGAGTGGGGGGAGTGATGGAATATTGCTGTTTCTTCATTGTTGCTGGGTCAAAATCCTGGAATGTCCTACATAACAGCATGTGGGTGTACCTACACCACACAGACTGCAGCAGTTCAAGAAGGCAGCTCACCAGCACATTCTCATGAGCAGTTAGGGATGGGCAATAAATGCTGGCCTTCCCAGTGATGCCCACATCCCATGAATGAATATTTGAAAAAAAATGGTGGCAAGGACATAGAGTTTATGACAGGGGAAAAACACAATTACTTTTGTTTTAGAGTCATCGAGTTATACAGCAAAGAAACAGGTCCTTCGGCCCATCGTGTCCGTGACAGCCATCAAGCACCTATCTATTCTAATCCCATTTTCCAGCACTTGGCCCGTAGCCTTGTATGCTATGGCATTTCAAGTGTTTATCTAAATACTTCTTAAATGTTGTGAGGGTTCCTGCCTCTACCACCCCTTCAGGCAGTGTGTTCCAGATTCCAACCACCCTCTGGGTGAAAACATTTTTCCTCAAATACCCTCAAAACCTCCTGCCATTGACCTTAAATCTATGCCCCCTGGTTATTGACACGTCTGCTAAGGGAAAAAGCTTCTTCCTATCTACTCTATCTATGCCCCTCATAATTTTGTATACCTCAATCAGGTCCCCCCTCAGCCTTAAATAAAAACAAGAAATGCTGGAACCACTCAGCAGGTCTGGCAGCATCTGTGCAAAGAGAAGCAGAGTTAACGTTTCGGGTCAGTGACCCTTCTTCGAGACTGACAAATATTAAAAATGTCACAGGTTATAAGCGAGTGAGATGGGGGTGGGGCAAGAGATAACAAAGGAGAAGGTGTAGATTGGACAAGGCCACATAGCTGACCAAAAGGTCACGGAGCAAAGGCAAACAATATGTTAATGGTATGTTGAAAGACAAAGCATTAGTCCAGAAAAGGTGTTAACGGACTGAATATTGAACAGCAGCAAGTGCAAACATGAAAAAAAACAGTGGGTAAGCAAACTGAGCAAACTCAGATGAAATGAAATAAATGCAAAAAAAGGTTGTAAAAATGTAAAAAAGAAAAAAGGAGAAAAGAAAAAACAACTAAAAATGAAAGTAAAATGGGGGGCTGTCATGTTCTGAAATTATTGAACTCAATGTTCAGTCCGGCAGGCTGTAGTGTACCTAATCGGTAGATGAGATGCTGTTCCTCGAGCTTGTGTTGATGTTCACTGGATCACTGCAGCAATCCCAGGACAGAGATGTGAGCATGAGAGCAGGGGGGAGTGTTGAAATGGCGAGCAACCGGAAGCTCAGGGTCCTGCTTGCGGACTGAGCGGAGGTGTTCCGCAAAGCAGTCACCCAGTCTGCGCTTCGTCTCCCCAATGTAGAGGAGACCACATTGTGAGCAGCGAATACAGTATACTACATTGAAAGAAGTACAAGTAAATCGTTGCTTCACCTGAAAGGAGTGTTTGGGGCCTGGGATAGTGAGGAGAGAGGAGGTAAATGGGCAAGTATTACACCTCCTGTGATTGCAGGAGAAGGTGCCATGGGATGGGGACGAGGTGGTGGGGGTAATGGGGGAGTGGACCAGGGTGTCGTGGAGGGAACGATCCCTTCGGAATGCTGACAGGGGAAGGGAGGGGAAGATGCGTTTGGTAGTGATATCACGCTGGAGGTGGCGGAAATGGCGGAGGAATTCAGCCTTCTCTGTTCTAAGGAAAGCAACCCTAGCCTATCCTGTCTCTCTTCATAGCTGAAATGCTCCAGCCAAGGCAACATCCTGGTGAATCTCCTCTGCATCCTCTCCAGTGCAATCACGTCTTGCCAATGTTTAACTGGAGGAAAGTGCAATTTATCAACCATTGGATGTTGGATGAGCTGTCTGACAAAACAGGCAGTGAACGGGTTGAGAGAGGTGGTGGAAAGGGAGAGATGGGTGTCATTGATTTACATGGAGTAACTGACTCCTAGACCTCAATTTAAACCATCCCCCTGCACCGCCTCCCCCGGCAGACAGGAGAAGGTCAGACGAAGGATTAAAATTCCAAGCTTGCAGGTCCCACCCACAATTCACCACTTTCCAGGATGCCACAATATTAAGTGTCGAGCATTGAGTTTGATGAGTGCTGTAGGAAGCTCAGGGGCTCATGAATATATGTAAATTAGGGTCCTTTGATGCAACTGGGACCCTGACAAGTACAGCAGAGTTTTCATCCAGGTCAGCAAAGTTTTCAGGGAACCCTGGCATGATTTGGTTTTGACTCACCAGCAGGCATGCCAACTCTCGTGATTTAGTTGCAACAATTGCAATTTCTCAGTAAAACTAAACCTCTCTCATGATCTCCTGAGAGGGCTCTGAAGTCTTATGATTTTTCACAGGCTACGATGTCCTCGGAGAACACGTTTTCTACTCGTACAAATATGAATAATTGCTTTCAGGTAGGAGACTTCTTTGAAAATGTTTATTTGATTTCTGGAGGCACTACATTAAATTGAAAAGCACTTTCCAGTGTTTTCCATTCGATTGCTGCTCGGGGAGCCGGTTCAGACCAAGCTGCTGACTATCTGTCTGCTGATAGCCAGCTCTGCAAGGTCCTGAAGCTGCTGCTGGCTTTTTTTTCATATTGTGCTCAGCCCTTGACTGCTTCCTACAAAACTGCACACATCACTTTTAAAAAGGTGACTATCCCACTATTGTTAAAAACAGAGCACACCCTAATCGTATTACAGTTTCTGAATAGTTTATAACTTTATGTTATTATAAATAGTTCATAAATTTTCCAACACTGCCTTTGCATAAGATATTCATAATATGACAGAACATGTTACATTCACGTTAAGGAAAAACATATTTAATAGAAGATTTTACGGTATAGATTGCTTTATAATCTTTTTTTTATGGTGAATTTCATTTAATTTGACTCTACTTATATAATATAAAATGGTAAAATATTGAATATGATTTTTTCTATCAAAATATTCATCTAAACACAAGGAAAATAATTATTTCAATATCCAGTTGATTAAATGCTGAAGCAAGGCCATGTCAATATTATTTCTATTTGCTTATATGTCTTTCTGTTACTAGGATGGTTTTTTGTTGATGGGGGTGGAATGCCACTGATGGCATTTTCATACGAGTAACCCATAGTCTGGAGACCCAATAGCACTAGAGACCCAATTTGTCTTCAGTCTTGAGTCTATCAACAGGTCTCCATTTACAACTAAAAGTGCTTTTATAGTTGGTGCTTTTGCAGTTCTTGGGATAAGAAAATAACATCTGTTCAAAAGCAAAATACTGCAGATGCTGGAAATCTGAAATAAAAACAAAACATGCTGGAAATACGCAGCCAGTCTGGCAGCATCTGTGGAGAGAGAAAGAGTTAATGTTTCAGGTCTGTAGCCTTTCAACAGAAACAAGTGTCATCTGTACCTTGGCGTCCCATGTTTACATTGTAAAATCTATTACTGTATCACAGCAATAAAATCATGGGTCCATGAACATCTAAATGCTGAAAATTAAGGAAAAGTGGATGGGAAAGGAGGCATGTGAGGGCATAAAATCAGGATGGGCCACGTCGGATTGGAAGTTTGACGTGGTGATGTCCCATCCCAATTTTGTCCATGGCAGCAAACATGGAGGGCGGAGGTCCGAAGGTGACACGGCAGGCAGGTCATTAAGATACTTTAGAGGTCAATTGAAAGTGATTTTGTGGTCCGGATTGAATTTTATAAATGGCGCAGGGATCTCACGGGGCTTCAGAGGCTCTCCTTGTTCAAGGAGGCGACATGGAAGCAGGAGAATATGGCTGCCTGCTAGGGGAAGCCATTGGGAGAGCAGCTATTGAGGGCCTGGAAGGTTTACAAAGGAAGGGCTCCGCGCATTACGTTAATGAGAGGAAGGTTGATTGAGCTGTTGGGGGTGGGGAGGTGCCATATCAAGGGGGGCAATGGGCAAGTGACACCAGGGCAAGGCTCACAAGTGTGGCAACTCGAGGGGCCACTGGCAGGGAAGGACTTTCAGGGAGAGGCCACCTATCATGGGCCTCATTCATCCAGGCTTAGGGAATCCGTTGAAGACAAGATGGGACAGAGTGGGAGGAAGGGCCAGGCACCTGCAGCAACACTCCAATGGTCTGTGAGCCCATGGGAGGGTCAGCAGCAGCCTCTGGACACTGGGGAAGGCTGCAGAAGTGAGAGGAAGGGAGCTGCCCCATGCAGTAGGAGGTACCCTTCTGAGAGGGTCTACAGGTTGCGGCTCAGCTACCTGCAGATGTCCAAGAGGCAGTGCCAACGAAGACTCTGCCTCTCCAGGCAGGCCATGACAGACCTGTGTGCCATGATGCAGGATGAGCTGTGCCCCAGGGGAATTGGTGGGAATTTGGCGTCAATGGCGCTGAAGGTCACTGTGGCACTGAACTTCTACGCTACAGGATCATTCCAGGGATCCACAGGGGACATGCATGGGATCTCTCAATCAGCAGCCCATCAGTGCATCAAGGAAGTCACCAATGCCCTTTTCAGGAGGGCCGGTGACTATGTGCACTTCCGCACAGATCCCAACTCACTAGTTGAGGGGCCATCAGGTTCGAGGCCATTCAATTGCTGGCTTCCCCCAGGCGCAGGGTGTCATTGTCTGCACACACGTAGCCGTCAAGGCTCCTATACATCAGCCAGTGGCCTTCATGAACAGGAAGTACTTCCACTCCCTCAATAAACAACTGGATTGCGACTATTGTAAATGGATCCTGCAGAGCTGTGTGCACCTCCCAGGAAGTTGCCATGATGCCTACATTTTCAGGCCGTCCCAGGTCCCAGACCTTTTTGGGTCTCCCTCCATCCTGCAGAAACAAGGAGTACCCACTGTAGACGTGGTTGCTGATGCCTGTGAGGAACCCACGAACGGATGCAAAGGAGAGATACAACGTCTGACATGGAACAACGTGAGCTACCATTGAGCAAGCCATTGGTTTGCTTAAGATGAGATTCAGGTGCTTAGATTGGTCTTATGGAGCCCTTTAGAATGCCCCGGCGGGGATCTCACATATTGTGCTGGTCTGCTTGTGCATTGTATAACCTGGCACTGCAGAGGGAGCAGCCAATGAGTAATGAGGAAAGGGAGGAGTGGACTGCCTCCTCAGACAATGAGGATGCAGAGTGGGAAGATGAGCAAACCGGGCCAGATGAAGGATCCCCGGGCAGCAAGAGGAGAGTCGCCATGAGATACGTGCAAGGGAGCTGCGCGTTGCCCTTATACATTCTTGTTTCCGTTGCTCCTGACTGCCACTTGTACCTTGACTAATAAAGATCAACCTTTATGCAGCCATGTTGTCACCTTCCTTCCGTAAGGATGTATTGGCTTATTGAACATTCGTGCTGCACAGATCAGGTGAGGCTCCTGGGTTGACACCTTGTAGCAAGTTTTATCACCTCCAGCCTCTTCATAGAGGCTGGGCTGCAGAGAAGAGCCAAAGGCTTGACAGAAGAGAAAGGGAGAGAGTCAATGCTTAGCAGAAACAATTTATTAACATTCACGATAGAGCCTGCCCTTTGCATATGAAAGACTCATGATAATCCTGTGATTCTATGTCCTCTTCTTCATTCTCTTACATGAACTCCTACGTGGTGCTCCCCCTGCACTGTCAGCTGAGGCAGAGGTTGGCTAATGACCTTGCTACCCTGTGGTAACAGATGACATTGGCAGTCGTCCTCTGGTTACCATAGGCCTGGAGGACCCCAGCATGCTGAGGGCCTCCTGCACAGAACTAGTATCTGCCAGCAAGGATAAAGGAGCATCTAGCAACACTGGCAAAGGGGCAGAGGAGCAACTGGCCCAAACAGGAGCACCGTGAGAGGAACCCTCAGCTGCGGGACGCAGACATGCCTCCTCCCTAGCAAGGCAGACTTCTGCCTCCCTGCTGACCTGAAAGTGCAGAGGACCTGGTGGTGACTCCAGGTCCCCTGTTTCCCTCTCGCCTTGTCACTGCTGCTTTGCGCCCATGGTCAAGACGGGGATATGTAAGTCTGCACGAATGTCCTGCAGACACTGAGCGCTCTGCTGGATGTGGCTTTCCATTAGATTTGCCAATCTCTCAATGGTGGATGTCACTCATGCACCAGTCAGGGACAATGTCGAGCACAAGGCCTGGATGGACTCCACACTTGGGCACTCATTGCGTCTGAAGTCTCTGCTAGATGTTGCCAGACCTCTTGCAGCAGAATTTCCTGTGATGCTTCCAACACCAGAGGCACGTCATGAACTTGGGGTTAAGCATGGGCCTGGCCTCCCACCGTCCTCCGACTGTCAGAGGCCTGGGCTGTCACAGCCTCCGTCAGCTGCTCAGGCACTTGTTTGATGTGCCCACCAAGTTGTGTGCCGAGATCTGAACTCAAGCGTGAATCCGCAGAGGTGCAGTATCTGTGTTGTTGGAGGGTGCAGGTGTATGAAGTGCCAATGGACTCTTTGAGACTCCTTCCTCCCCCTCAGAGGTGTCAGGCTCCCACCAGGACTCGCACGCTGTCTGATTTGGCACCACCTGACCTGTATGAGAGGACAGAGACATGTTAGGGTCAAGGGCCTCCCCTCCCAACATAGCACACACCCATACGATGCAGACCCCTGTGGGTAACGGATGCCTGATGAGCAACATGGCTCCATCCCTGCAGATGCAGCTTGGTGCCCCATGGAGACCTTACTCACTGTCTTGGGAGGGTGTCCGCCTTTCTGTCCGCGATGCTGCAGCCGTCTTGTGGTCCAGTCGGCTCCATGGCCTCCTCCTCCATTAGGGTTACTACACAGAAAATTGGCAGCCAGAGGGAAGGAAGTGGTTTGTCCCCCAGCGACATCAATTCCAAGGCTGCTGGCAGTGCAGCTGCCACTGATGGGGGCACACAGCCACCTCCTGCATGTGCCCCTTTTCAGGGACCTCGGGCAATTGCTTTATGACAGGGGGCCTCCTTTCAGGGCCACTTCACCAGGCTGCTGTCAGTCAGCCTGCATCCCCTGACCCTTTGACTGAGTCTGGGGGATTGGGGGGGTGGGGGGTGGTGGTGGGTTGATCCCTCTCCTACCAATCCACATTTCCGCTTTGCCAGATGCAAGGTCCAAGAGGAAAAGGGCAGCCCAGATGAGGTCGTTGAGCCACTTGCAGCACTAAATCGATGTATGTGGCAGCACCTCACAGCCACTGACCTCTTCTGTGATCTGGAGCCAGGCCTGCTTGAATTTGTTGCCAGGTCTCTTCCTGCTGTCTCTCAGGAACAATATGTCCCTCCTCTCCCTTGCAGCCTGCAAAAACTCTTGGAGGGAGGCATCAGGGAAGCATGGGCTGCGCAGGTCTCCTCTCGGCCAGCTCTCCTGTTTCTCCAGTCACCTCCTCCTCACATAGGCCTTCACAGTGCTGAGCTCAATGCAGCACTGGCAGCCCTTTAAAAACGGCACCAGAACCTGCTGAGGTGCCACCTGATGCTGTACTCCCTGCCTCTGGGCCCGACACTGACCACACAATTGGTCTGGTGCCATGGTTCATTCAGCTTAATTGTCCTGCTGCTGCTGAATCGCATGCGGCCAGCTGCTCCTGCCCCTGATGTGCTTCGCACCCAGTTCCAGTGCCGATGGCAGGACAGGCATCTCAATCATAAAATTTGGCCCTGAATCTACAAATCAGCTGACCAGATAAGAGAGAGAGTTTTAGAAATGTTAACCTATCGAACCAATGCACAGAGTTCACTCTCTGGTGACCAAAATTGCAGGATTAACAAATTTAAAAGCATGGAATTTAATTTCCTTTCTTATTGGAATGTTAATCAGCCTTAATTTTGAACAGAAGCCGGAAGAAAATTAAATAAGGAGAGGAGTGCATGGAGATCAGGGATCTTTCAGCATCACATTCTGGGTCTGCTTTCAAAACCATAGGTAAACTACGGGACTAAGTGTAGCTTCATATAAGCCGTTAGGCATTAGTAAGTCACTAATGAGGCTTATAAACCACTGCCAATCCATATATTGGTTAATGTTTAAAAAAGAATAACAACTGGTGATTTTTATATCAAATCTCTTGATTTTTAAGAGTTTATCTCCTGATTTATGAGACAATGGGGATGGCATTACTGCACCAGTGTGCTGAAAGCAAGAGGTGATGATATGAATAAAGCTGCAGCACTCACAGGTGATCTTTCACTTCATTGTGGACTGTGATTCTGTGATCACTGTTTGCTTTGACTTGTATTTTGGAAAGTTTTCACGAGAAAGGGAGAAGCTGATTATGGGAGCTGTGCTAGTTGCATTTTATTGGAGTAAGGAGGAGGAGGAGCTGCCACAGCAGCAGCAGCCCAGCAAGGGCATCTGAAAGAAGGAGCTGCAGGTAGGCCACAGACAAGACCACAACAGAGGGGCATGTGCTCAGAAAGCCTTACCCACCTCTCAGTGTGACAAACAGAGGCGCAGCATCCTTAACCTGTCCAAGGATCAGTGCTTCCGGAAGCTCCAATTATCAAGGTAGGTCGTCGTGAACTATTGCAGCAGGAAGACCTGCTGCCTGCTGCACTCGTCAGCCATGCCACGACAGTGGCAGTGTAAATGACCACTGATCTCAGCTTTTACAGTTCTGGATTTTTTTAATTAATTCATGGGATATGGGCATCGCTGACTAGGCAAGCATTTATTGCCCATACTTAATTGCCCTTGAGAAGGTGGTGGTGAGCTGCCTTTTTGAATTGCTGCAGTCCATGTGAGGTAGGTATACCCACAGTGCTGTCAGGAAGGGAGTTCCAGGATTTTGACCCAGCGATGGTGAAGGAACGGCGATATAGTTCCAAGTCAGGATGGTGTGTGGCTTGGAGAGGAACTCGCAGGTTGTGGTGTTCCCATGCATTTGCTGCTGTTGTCCTTCTAGGTAGTAGAGGTCGCAGGTTTGGAAGGTGCTGTCTAAGGAGCCTTGTTGCGTTGCTGCAGTGCATCTTGTAGATGGTACACACTGCTGCCACTGTGGGTCTGTGGTGGAGGGAGTGAATGGTTGTAGATGGGGTGCCAATCAAGTGGGCAGCTTTGTCCTGGATGGTGTTGAGCTTCTTGAGTGTTGTTGGAGCTGCACCCATCCAGGCAAGTGGAGAGTATTCCATCACACTCCTGACTTGTGCCTTGTAGATGTGGACAGGCTTCAGGGAGTCAGGAGGTGAGTTACTCGCCACAGGATTCCAGGCCTCTGACCTGCTCTTGTAGCCACGGTATTTATATGGCTACTCCAGTTCAGTTTCTGGTCAATGGTAGCCCCTAGGATGTTGATAATGGAGAATTCAGCGATGGTAATGCCATTGAATGTCAAGGGGAGATTGTTAGATTCTCTCGTTGGATATGGTCATTATTATTATTATTACTATTGCCAGGGCACTTGCGTGGCGCGAATGTTACTTATCTGTCACTTATCTGCCCAAGCCTGGATATTGTCCAGGTCTTGCTGCATTTCTACACTGACTGCTTCAGTATCTGAGGAGTCACGAATGGTGCTGAACATTGTGCAATCATCAGGAAAATTCCCCACTTCTGATTTTATGATTGAAGGAGGGGCATTGATGAAGCAGCTGAAGATAGGTTGGCCTGGGACTCTACCTTGAGGCACTCCTGCAGTGGTGCCCTGGAGCTGAGATGATTGACCTCCAACAACCACAGCCATCTTCCTTTACGCTAGGTATGACTCCAAGCAGCAGAAAGTTTTACCCCTGATTCCCATATTGCCATGGGGGACGTATCGAGGGTGTCTCAGTCATCCAGCTAAAAATGCATCAGGCAGGTGGCCATTGTGTAAATTGCCAGTGCCAGTCGATATATCTCCTTTCTGACTAATGCCAACAGTCTGACGGAGAGAGTACTCAGGTTTGTAGCTCTGCCTGGTTTTCATAGTGCAGGATGCCATATACTGCACACACGTAGCCACGAGGGAACCCTTGACCAGCTAGGAGCATTCATTAACCACAAGGTTCATGTAGGTATGTGCCCGATACACAGTGGACTGCCGTGATGCCTATGCCTTATATCCTGGCACCAGTCTTAGAGGATGATTGCTTGGGGACAAGAAAAACCCCCTTCTACCATGGCAGATGACAATCCTTGAGAACAGCACGACTTCACAACAGAACAGGTGCAACAGTAGGCACATAACCATAAGGTGCATCATAAAGCAGGCGATTGAGATGCTCAAGTTGAGATTCAGGCATTGACAGGTATGGAGGATCCCTCTGATACTTGCCAGAGAGAGTATCCAGAAAAAGTGTAACCTGCTGCGTCCGATCTAACATCACTCAACAAGAGGACTGGAGGAGAAGGAGGATGTAGGCCTGCAGGATTCATCATCTGATGAGAAAAAGGAAGGTGAAAAGGAGGTGCAGCACATGACACACAACGTGCAGAGCATCTTGTGCCTGTGAGGCTGTGAGCTTGCTCTGGATGTAGTCCATAAGGAGAAAAGGAGAATCAGGCAGGTGTCATAAGATTGGGGATATTATTTGGTTGCAGCTTGGGGCTACAGTGTGAATTGAGGAGGTTTGCTGAGAGGAAGTACAGGTCAATGAGCTGAGATGAGATGACAAGAGAATGGTTTTATTGGCAGTAGTGAAAAGAGGAAGTGAGTGCTGAGCATGTGCAGGGAGTGAGGATTAGAGGTGACACCACCTAATAGTCAGCATGGCTTTGTCGGGGGAGATCGTGTCTAACTAACTTGAGTCAATTTTTCGAGGCAGTGACTAGATGTGTAGATGAGGGTAAAGCAGTTGATGTAGTCTACATGGACATAAGTAAGGCTTTTGAGAAGGTCCCGCATGGGAGATTGGTTAAGAAGGTAAGAGCCCATGGGGTCCAGGGCAATTTGGCAAATTGGATCCAAAATTGACATAGTGGCAGGAGGCAGAGGGTGATGGTCGAGGATTGTTTTTGTGAGTGGAAGCCTGTGACCAGTGGCGTGCCACAGGGATTGATTCTGGGACCCTTGCTGTTTGTAATGTACATTAATGATTTAGATGTGAATATAGGAGGTACGATCAGTAAGTTCACAGATGACATGAAAATTGGTGGTGTTGTAAATAGTGAGGAGGAAAGCCTTAGATTACAAGACGATATAGACGGGCTGGTGGACGATATAGACGGGCTGGTGAGATGGATGGAGCGGTGACAAATGGAATTTAATCCTGAGAAGTGTGAGGTGATGCATTTTGGGAGGACTAACAAGGCAAGGGAATATTCAATGGATGCTAGGACCCTAGGAATTACAGAAGGTCAGAGGGACCTTGGTGTGCTTGTCCATAGATCACTAAAAGCAGCAGCACAGGTAGATAAGGTGGTTAGGAAAGCATGAGGGATACTTGCCTTTATTAGCTGAGGTATAGAATATAAGAGCAGGGAGGTTATGATGGAGCTGTATAAAATGCTAGTTAGGCCACAGCTGGAGCACTGTGTACAGTTCTGCACACCACACTATAGGAAGGATGTGATTGCACTGGAGAGGGTGCAGAGGAGATTCACCAGGATGTTGCCTGGGCTGGAGCATTTCAGCTATGAAGAGAGACTGGATAGGCTAGGGTTGTTTTCCTTAGAGCAGAGAAGGCTGAGGGGGGACATGATTAAGGAAAATTATGAGGGGCATAGATAGGGTAGATAGGAAGAAGCTTTTTCCCTTAGCGGAGGGGTAAATAACCAGGGGGCATAGATTTAAGGTAAGGGAATGGAGGTTTAGAGGGGATTTGAGGAAAATTGTTTTCACTCAGAGTGTGGTTGGAATCTGGAATGCACTGCCTGAAGAAATGGTACAGGCAGGAACCCTCACAACATTTAAGAAGTATTTAGATGAGCACTTGAAATGCCATAGCATACAAGGCTACTGGCCAAGTACTGGAAAATGGGGTTAGAATAGTTAGGTACTTGATGGCCAACACAGACACGATGGGCCAAAGGGCCTGTTTCTGTGCTGTATCACTCTATGACCACCCTGATTGGGACTGAGGAAAGTAACGCAGGGATGTGGAATGCTAAGAATAGTTCAGGAGGGAGAAGAGGGATTGGAAGGAGGTGCATTGCAGTCGATGGATGAAGAGGGATGTCTGTTGACCAGGTTATGGAACCTTTTCCTGCATTGTTACCAGGATCTTGACACCATGCTCCTGCTTCTCATATGCCACCTCCCTCAATGCCTTCTTGGTCGTGGCAGTGTGTATCTTCATCCCAGTTGCGGGGAACAGTGCATCTTTCCTTGGCCTCACTGCACCCAGCATGAACTCCAGGAAAGCATCTGAACACCTAGAAAGTACCTTCCCTCTTTTTGCAGCCACCAGTTTTTAAAATTTTCTTCATAGTCACATCACGCCTTTCTCCCAGCCTCCCTTGCACAGCTGGTTGAGCCTTTAAATAGTGGTTATGAGTTAGGTTATATGGGTGGCTGGCACACGTGCAGACAGCATGTCCATACAATCAGCCATACATCCATGTTGTGTATATTGCGGCCTTGCACACTCTGTTCCAGTCTCTGGTTATAAATCAAGGCTCATGTGTGTGGATGGTGTCACAATGGAAAGAACAATTCAAAAATGGAGGTGAAGTGATTTGACTTGAAGCCCTTATAGGGTCTAAACCAAATCAAGCGTAAATCCCTATGGATCTCCTTTAATCAAGTTCAAACCAGACAAATTCTAAGAGACACTTATTTGGGTCCAAAGAACTGAACTCGTCTTCCCTAAAAGAAAAAAAAAACTGACGAGATTATTGCCATCTTTTGGGTAGCCTATTTTAAAAATAATTATGGCTAAGTCATAAATATCCCAGATATTATAAGGGTCTGGGAAACTGTCTTCAATACGTATTTCTCCACATAAAAAGACACAGAGAGGGGGTTCTTGTAGTTGTATACAGAATACTACATGAGACAATTTATTAATTTTTATATATTTATTGAAGAATTTAACATGCAATACATTTTAAATTGATAAGTATATCACAATATCAAAGATTACTAAGAGATGTAACATATAATCTTATTTCTAAAATAGAATCCAAAAGTTCAACCTTGATATTGTTACATCAAAATATCTGAGAATATCCATCAAAATTTAAAGTAAACTTTTACCTTAAATTCCCCGAGTAAGCCATAGGTTGAGAAGCATTGACGAGGAATTCAATACTTTTGGTTTTTTCTTCAAAAACCCTCATGTTTATACTATTTCTAAGCTATCATCTGATCTTTTAGCATATAGGTATTACCTTTCTGTGTGTGTTTTTCCTGCATTTAAGATCCATATATGGTAATATCATTAGCTACCATACCCACTTAATGTTTTTGCTGTAATTCCCCTGCTCTTGAGGTTGTGAGCATTTCTCTGGTCAAAATGTTTATAATTGGGTTTACTTGGCATCTGTTTCTGTAAGTACCATTCCATTTTATTATATCATTATCTATATTTATCTTTTTATGTTTCCTTGAACCGTTCTTTTGAGTCAATCTGTCTGCGTTACCAACACCATCAACTAATTAAGTTTATAGCTACCTCTTATTAATGTCACACAGGATGTTTCAATGTGTGTTTATCCTCCAATTCCCTGGAAACAGAGATGCTGAAATGGATTTCCAACTTAAAAGGTGTTTCTGGTTCACATTCTATTGTAACAGGGACCTTGAAATTTTTAACTCTACCTTCGTAAAGGGGTATTTCAGTAAGTCTTGAAAACTGACTATTTATTCAGTCATTAATTCTAGAAGGTACAATACATTCACCATATCTAAATACTACTTAATTAAGCCTATTATACCTATGTTTCATCATACCCCCCTCTTGACCAGTATAAAAGCGAACAACGAAGATAGTTTGTTTTAACTAAGTAATAATGTAAACATTCAATAAAGTGTCATTACCCATTATGTAAAACAGTGTAATAATACAACAGACTATTGTTACCCCTTCTGTTGCAATGATAACACTTCGGTTTGCCAATCTCACTTCTACCCTCAGCACCTTCCTGTCTGACCTGAGGAGGTGATCCTGGGGCATTCCCAGCTGTTCCTTCTTGTCCCCGGCTACTTACCTGCCTTTCACACTCCCAGTTTCTACCCTTCTCGGGTTTATAGGGGTGATAGACAAAATAGGTTGACTTATTCACAAGCTCAAAATCATCAGCAATCTCTGCTGCTTGCCTAGCTTTCAAAACTTTCAGGTTATCTATATGAGTTCTCACTACTGAAGGAATGGAGTTTTTAAACTCTTCTCAGAGAATCAATTCTCGCAGGTTTTTATATGTGGTTTCTATCTTTAATGTCTGTATCCAATGGTCAAAAGTAATTTGCTTCACCCTCTCAAATTCTAAATATTTCTGCCCAGCCAATCTCCGTAAGTTCCGAAACTTCTGATGGTAAGCTTCAGGGACTAACTCATACGCAGAGAGAATAGCCTCTTTTGCCATCTCATAATCTTCAGAAGCCTCTTCAGGAAGCATACCATAAGTTTCATTAGCTCTGCCGACCAGCCTTCCCTGAATAAGCCATGTCCAGCTTTCTTTCAGCCATTTCATCTGTTTGGCAATTTTTTCAAAAGATATGAAAAATGCCTCCACGTCCCTTTTCTCAAACTTGAGAAGAGCTTGCATAAATTTAAACACCTTCTCGATGGGTCCTGATTCATGCTGGTCCAGCTGTCTGTCTATGTCTTAGAGTTAGAACAGTCTGTTTCAACTATAAGCCAGTTTAAAATTAAATTGTATCATCATATCTCTCGATCTTCAGTCTCTGAGTGGCTGTATCCCGGGGTAACGAGAACGCATTCTTTGACTCAGTCTCTGGAGCTTGTTGCCTTAAAGCAGTTCTACTCCTTTTCAGCCTTAAAGGCAAACTGAATTCTTCCCGGAAAAAAAAACTACAGGAGCATAACACTATATCAACAACAATCATAGTCCGTGTTTTTACATGGATCATCTACATTTTTCAAAAATTAATCATTTAATTTTAACACAAAGTTCAGAATAAAACTATGCAAAGTGTCGGTGATCTGAGGTCGCAAAACGTTTAATGAGATGACTGTATCCTGACACGTCGAGCATCAATGATCAATCGATGAAACCATGTGATGAGGTTGAGAAGTCTGACAAAGCGATATAGACACGTCTTCGACAAAATGGACAATAAGGCCACTCAGTGCTGGTCTGAGATTTTATTTGCAGAGCTAAAAAACTTATAACAGCAAAAGTTAACTCCGGCATTCCCTCTACAGCCCCTGACCAATAGCCTTTAGCCAATCTAGAGCTTTCCAAATATTAGTCAACTTAGCCTGCGACTGCAAGTGTTGTGCCCTTTTAACAGTTTCTTCTATGTTGGGGCAGCACAGTGGTGCAGTGGTTAGCACTGCAGTCTCACAGCTCCAATGACCCAGGTTCAGTTCTGGGTACTGCCTGTGCAGAGTTCGCAAGTTCTCCCTGTGAGCGCCTGGGTTTCAGCCGGGTGCTCTGGTTTCCTCATGCAGCTAAAGACTTGCAGGTTGATAGGTAAATTGGCCATTGTAAATTGTCCCTAGTGTAGGTGGGGATGTGGTAGGGAAAATGGGATTAATGTAGGATTAGTATAAATGGGTGGTTATTGCTTGGTGGGCCTGTTTCAGTACTGTATCTCTCTATGACTCTACTAAATAATCAGTACAGTCAAGAATCATGTCTATGCCCTGCAACTGGTTAAATACAGTACTAAGCCTCTTAAGTTTAACAGGCATATAAATGACAAAAGGAGCCTAAGAATTTCTAGATCTAGAGGACTTAATATGTATGAAATTATGAGCACAGCAAGTAACATCCTCAGAGGGCATGTTCATAGAGAAGTAAGGTTCTGTAGCTGCTGCTTGATCTTGAACTGATAAAGTCATGTTGAGATAAACTAAAATGGGCATTAGTCAATTTTTAGTCACACTCCAGCCAATGTCCTCACACCAGGAATAAAATGATAGAGCTTAACATCAATGTCCTAGATAGAAATGTTATGCATAACTTGATTATCTTTATAACAGGTGTACATTCCATCAGAAGCTCACATGGTGATACAAAGAAGAACCTTTCTGCCATGTTTTCCTTAGTACCATGGCACTCTTCTAATCTTATAATGAATGAGAACATCACATGCATCACCTCCCCTCCAAATGTCACTCAGGGCAATTGCAGTAAAATGTTTTATTTCTGTTTCTCTGCAAGAAATCACACAGTGTGAAGTGTTCAAGCAGTAAGACATCTCTGGCATGCCACATGCACTGCTTGCATCAGGAAGACCTTTACTAAAGAATCTATCAGTACCTTTTATCCTTGCTTTCGCGAGAGCAAGTCTCATCACTGAGTGTCTTTGGTGCTTCATTCCTTTCCCACAGTGTTTCCTTCTTCTGTTGTTGTAACTTGACTATCATTCATTGCGTTGGGTGTGATTCCCTGTGAAACCAATCTTTGAGGCTCTGCAAGGTCCTGCATGGGGGAGGAACAGTTATTGACGCTGTTGGTTGCAGTTCGATTAGCGCCGTTTCCGATGCCATGCTCCAGGCTGGGTCCTGAAAGATAATGTAACACTACACCTTATAATGTCCCTTCATTCCTATACCCTTCAGGACACCTCTTCAGATTGTTTACAGAGACAATTTTAAGAGATTGCTTGCCTTTCAGCTGGTTAGCAAATATTTTGGTGTGAGGACGTTGGCTGGAATGTGACTAAAAATCGACTAATGCACATGTTAGTTTAATAAACATTAAACATTAACATATAAGTACAGGATTCTGTTAGCAACAAGACACGTTTTTGGGCACCAACTGAGTGATTTATGTCTTTAACCCTTTATGGGGTCTAAACCAAATCAAGCATACTTGTATGAATCTCCTTTAACTAAGCTCAAACCAGACAAATTCTTAGAGACACTTATTTGGGTCCAAAGAACTGAATTAGTCTTCCCTCCAAGAAAGAAAACTAACAGAATATTGCCATCTTTCGGATAGCCTATTTAAAAAAAAATAACTATAGCTAAGTCATAAATATCCCAGATAGTATTAGGGTCTGGGAAACTCTCTTCAGTATGTATCTCTCCACTTAAAGAGACACAGAGAGGGGGTTCTTGTAGTTGCATACAGAATGCTAGATAAGACAATTTATTAATTTTTATATAGTTATTAAATAATTTAACATGCAATACACTTTAAGTGGATAAGTATGTCACAATATCAAAGATTACTAAGAGATGTAACATATAATCTTATTTCTAAAATAGAATCCAAAAGTTCAACCTTGATATTGTTAAAGCAAAATATCTTAGACTATCCGTCAAAACTTAAAGTAAACTTTTACCTTAACTTCCCCGAGTTAGCCATAGGTTGACGAGGAATTCAATACTTTTGTTTTTTTTTTCAAAAACCCTCATGTTTATACTATTTCCAAGCTATTAACTGACTTTTAGCATATAGGTGTTACCTTTCTGTGTGTGTTTTTCCTGCTTTTAAGATCCATATATGGTAATATCATTAGCTACCATCCCCACTTAATGTTTTTGCTGTAATTCCCCTGCTCTTGAAGTTGTGAGCATTTATCTGGTCAAAATGTTTATAATTGTGTTTACTTGGCATCTGTTTCTGTAAGTACCATTCCATTTTATTATATCATTATCTATATTTATCTTTTTATGGTTCCTTGAACCATTCTTTTGAGTCAATCTGTCTACGTTACCAACACCATCAACTAATTAAGTTTATAGCTACCTCTTACTGATGTCACACAGGATGTTTCAATCTGTGTTTATCCTCCAATCCCCTGGCAACAGAGACGCTGAAATGGATTTCCAACTTAAAAGGTGTTTCTGGTTCACATTCTATTGTAACAGGGACCTTGAAAGACCTTGAAATTTTTGACTACCTTCTGAAAGGGGAATTTCAGTAAGTCTTGAAAAATGACTATTTATTCAATCTTTAATTCTAGAAGGTTAATATATTAACTATACCTAAATTCTACTTAATTAAGTCTATTATACCGCTGTTTCATCACAGAGGAAACATAGACACAGATTTGGGATGTGACAAAACCTTCAAGAACTTTGGAGAAGAAAGGAAATGTTGAGAATGACCAGGGGAGTCGAGAGTGGGCTGTTGAGCAGTTAGTGCAAATAGCAGTTTTGCAAGGTAGTGGAGAATGCTTAAGGAGAGGGAAACATTCACAGTGGCCTGGATTTTGCATTGAGGATAATGTGAGGCTAACAGTGCTCATGTTATCGTGGAGTATATCAGACAGAGACTTCCGGAGTATGCACATGTGCAGTTAAACATGGAAATGCAGAAGCTGCGGTCCAAGTTACCCTGCCCATCCAAAGGCTGTGCTATTACAGTGCCTCGACAATAGACTTAGCATTGAAATCAATGTAAGGGTGTATAATTGCAGTACTTACTCACTAGTTACCTACTAAACATGGCAGAAAAAAACAGGGCTGGTGTATTTAAGTGAATTTTTAACAGTATGGTAAATCATAATTAATGCCAGACAACTTCTATAAGTGGGAATTCCTATTCTTACAGAATTTAATTAGAATTGATGTTTTTTTTTAAATTAAATAATTTTAACATTTTCTTTCTGTCTCTTTCAACTCTCTCTTGCTCAAATATTCTTGTCTCTCTCTTTATTTTGCTTTCTGGTTGAAACTTCCTGGATTAGACTGCATGGCCGGAATTTTCTGGGCCCTTTGAGGTCCAGCTCAGAGGGGGTGGGGGACATAATATTGCATGGGAAGCATTGGAACAGAACTCTGATGTCATCATGTCAGTTCCGGATTTTGCGAGGGGTGGATGGCATGGCGGGACAAAAGGGTGCCCAAACCTGGCAAAAAGGTAATCAAGCCAATTAAAGTGCCAATGGAATGCAATTTTACAGGCTTGTTTTGAATTTTACAGAAAGTCTGCGGGTGCCACAGGGCATCACAACCCCGACAGGTACATGAAGGTGGCAAGGAGGTGGCAGGTCATTTTGACTTCACATGGCAGCCGTTGGGTGAGGCTGCATGCCTTGACATGAAACGTAGAGAAGCACAAAGGTGTGAGGAGGAGGAGGTTAGGTGACAGTGCTTTGGGGGCATGTTGTCAGAGTGTCATCTGGTATTGGCACTGGCACTTGCGTGGATTTAAAGAGGATGAAGAGGGCATGGAATGGGGTGGTTGAAGGATGCTTCTGGATGAAAGGCCCTGATGACTGAGAGTGCCCACCTACCATGGGCATTGTGCACTAAGGAGACAGGTCCTCTAGTGAGGAGGAACAGCTGAGAGAGAGATAGGCATAGAGCGGCAGCTGGACAACAGCAACCTCATAGCCAACTGGAGAGGCAGCCTCGGTAAGGGGAGTGGGAAAAGGGTGCAAAGGGCAACACGAGCACCCTCCTGCATACAGAAGGTATCCTGCAGCGATAGTCTGTAGGGAGCTACTTTCAAATGTCTGTTGGCGAAGACTGCGCCTCACCAGAGAGGCTGTTACAGATGTGTGTGCCATGATGGTGGATGAGCTGAGCTCCAATGGTGTTGGTGGCCACCCGATAACAATGACACCGAATCTCACCATGGTGCTAAGCTTCTATGCCTCTGGTTCTTTACAGGGACCCAATGAAGACATCTGTTCGACCTCCCAGGCTGCAGCACATCATTGCATCAAGGTGGTGACTGATGCCCTCTGCAGGAGGACAGCCAATATATCCATTATTGCACCTATCGGGACACTCAGGCTGAAAGAACCATTGGTTTCGGCGTCACTGCTGAATTCCCCCAGCTGCAGGGTCTGATCGACTGCACACATGTGGCCATCAAGACCCCCATAGGCCAGCCAGCGGCCTTCATCAACAGAAAGGGCTTCCATTCCATCAATGTCCAACTTGTCTGCGATCATTGCTAACGCATCCTGCAAGTGTGTGCTCGGTACTCTGGAAACAGCCACAATGCCTACATACTCAAGCACTCCAGGTGCCTGAGCTTTTCTGTTCCTCCCCCCACATGCCTTCAAGGTTACATTCTGGGAGACAAAGGTACCCACTACGTATGCCTATGAGAAACCCAAGGACAGATGCAGGGGAGAGGTACAACACCTACCACGGGGCAACCGAGCAACCTGTGAGCAGGCAATGGGTCTCTTGAAGATGTGATTCAGGTGCCTGGATGGATCCAATTGTGCCCTTCAATATACCCCAGTGAGGGTCTAGCGGATCATGATGGTCTGCACAACCTGGCACTGCAGAGGGGGTAGGCACTGAGCAATCAGGATATAGTGGAGGGCGAGGCATCCTCAGACAAAGAGGATGAGCAGGAAGCTGATGATGCATCATGAAGGACCCCAGGAAAAATACAATGAGATAGGTGCTGGGGAGGCTCGGGACACGCTTATACAAATATGTTTCAGATGATCCTTGCTACCTCATCCTTCCAATCCAATAAAGGTCCACTTTCATGCTGAATTGCTGCTGTTTCCTTTGTTTAGAAGCCCAAGGCCCTGCACCCAGTAACACCTTGTTGTTCTGCATGGGCAAAGTGATGACGACACGCGCTATGGTCTCTCCCAAACAGGCCTTGGGGTGAGCGTGGGTATTCCTGAAGTTCCAGAGGGCTGCAAGTAATGGATGGAGATGTCGGCACAATGCAGTACACCTTCATTCCAAACATAAACAGACACAAGCAGTAACTCCTTAACAATGTATTCACCCATGAACTACAAATGCAGCTATTGGATTTTCTTAATTCTCTTGTGCATGCTCCCATGAGGTGCTCCCCCTGCGATCTCAGCTGTGATGGAGGCAGGCTGCTGACATGGCTACTCTCTGACTTGGGAGGTTCTTGGCTGCTGTCCCCTGGTTGTCTGAGGCCTGGAGGGCCCTGTCATGCTGAGGGACTCCCCTGTACTCCTCAGTTGCAGCTACTTGAGGCGCTGGGGTCACCGGCAAAGGGCTGAAAAGTTGCTATGCACACCAGGAGTGCTTTGAGAGGACCCCCCCTATACAGAAGGCAGCTGCTCCTCTTCCCTAAAAAGGCAAGCATACCTCACTGGTGACCTGGGCAATCTGAAGACCTGGTGGAGACTCCAGATGGCAGCACTCATAGCCTGGATGAACTCCTCCACTGTCCGAGCCAGGGAGCGAATACCCTCTGGAATCGTTGCCCGATCTTCACACATCTCACACTGTACGTCCAGAATCTGCTTCCTTACTGATGACTCCAGAGGCATGTCATTAGCCTGGGGCCCAGCGTTGCCCTGGCCTCCCACATTCCTCCAAGTATCAGTGGCCTCAGTTATCACAGCCTCCATCAGCTGCTCAGGCACATTTGTGGTGCTCTCACCAGACTGTGACCCCGAATCTAAATGTGAATAGATACCCACAGATGGGGGAGTTTCTGCGCTGATGGAGGGTGTGGGGGAATGATGAAACGGTGAACCCTCTGAGATCCCCTCCTCTTCCTCAGAGGTGGGTGACTGTCCCTCGGACACGGCCGCTCTTTGTTCTTGTGGCTGACCTGGGTGAGAGACCAGGTAGATCAAAAAGTTTTGCACTTCTAAACACGTGCCTCCAAAATCAAGTAGCATGTAGGTCCATATGTGTACAGTGGAGGACACAGGAGCACCAGAGTTTGTGTTTGACAAAGAGCCATGAGGCTACTCACTGACTTGCAACCGCACTCCTGCCTCACCATCCACAATGGAACGGCTGCCATGGTGTCCTGCCAATTCCAGAGCCTCCTCTTCCATTAGTGTAAAGATGGCAAGAAGGGGCACCCCAGCACTAGTCTGGGCCCTTTCTTTGGCGCTGTGGACTCTCTTTTCCTGCAGGAATAAAAACAAACAATGTCAGTCTCTCAACAAAGACAGACACAACCCCTAACCAGGTAGTAGGTGGCCATGATGGGGGTACATGAAGTCCTCCTACTTGCAGCCACTTTGAAGTGACCTTTATACAGTCAACTCTGACAGATGGGCAGCATTGACTGAGATGCAGCCATGCCTCTGACAGGATGTGCTGCTGCCTGACCCCATTGCCACCAACTGGGTATGCATTCCCTCTCCACCAACCTCACCCTCACCAGTTGCCATTTCTAAGCCCCTAAGGGAAGCGAGGTGTGGAGTACTGACCTTGGTGGAACAAAGAAGGTCATTCACCCACTTGCGGCACTGCAGCCAGGTTCTCTGGATGACCCCATGGCTGCTGACCTCCTCTGCAATCTCCGTCCAGGCTTGCTTGGTCAGGCAGGTCATCTCCTCCTGTCCTTAGGGAAGAGGATCTCCCGCCTTTCCTGAGTAGCCTGGAGGAAAACCTACAGGGAGTTATCACTGAACTTTGGGGCCACCAGGGTTCTTACTTCTGCCATGCCGACAACCGCTTTCTTCCTCAGTATGTCTGCTTCAGTCAGCAGGAGGGCTTCTCTCACTGGCAGGGCTGCTCAAAGTTCAGTGATTCCAAACAGTTCAGTGGGTGCAAGCACTTCAGTGGCTCCAAAGAGCGCAGCTATATTCAGAGAATGTTGGCAGCCCTTAAAATATGGCGCCATCACCTCCAGCAGCATCATCTAATGCACAGCCCCCGCCTTACTGCCAGGCTCCATTTCAAGATTGATCAGCCCCCTGCATACCATCGGTAGATTGATTTGTGAGTGGAAGCAGCACCCGCTTCCGGACCTTGCGGCAGAACCTCGGCCTACCCAGAAAATCCTGGCCCATGTTTCAGTGAGGATTCTTCAATCTGGTTGAAGAGCCGCACTGTTGCTTGTTCGGCTCTCACACACCACAGATCCCCTGTAAAGAGCGCTGTGTTGGAACTGACATCCAATGACAGAAAGTCTATGCTCAAAAGCCCGCAAAAAGACTGTAGTGAACAGCAAGTGCTGTTACCTCACAGCAAAATCTGAGCCTACGTCCACTAGTAGAGGGGCCAGGAAGGAAAAAAATGGGTGGGCACCAGTTTAGTGGGAATGAGGTCAAGGGAGATTAGATTAGATTAGAGATACAGCACTGAAACAGGCCCTTCGGCCCACCGAGTCTGTGCCGAACATCAAACACCCATTTATACTTTCTTTTGGGCCTCCTTATCTCGAGAGACAATGGATACGCGCCTGGAGGTGGTCAGTGGTTTGTGAAGCAGCGCCTGGAGTGGCTATAAAGGCCAATTCTGGAGTGACAGGCTCTTCCACAGGTGCTGCAGAGAAATTTGTTTGTTGGGGCTGTTGCACAGTTGGCTCTCCCCTTGCGCCTCTGTCTTTTTTCCTGCCAACTACTAAGTCTCTTCGACTCGCCACAATTTAGCCCTGTCTTTATGGCTGCCCGCCAGCTCTGGCGAATGCTGGCAACTGACTCCCACGACTTGTGATCAATGTCACACGATTTCATGTCGCGTTTGCAGACGTCTTTATAACGGAGACATGGACGGCCGGTGGGTCTGATACCAGTGGCGAGCTCGCTGTACAATGTGTCTTTGGGGATCCTGCCATCTTCCATGCGGCTCACATGGCCAAGCCATCTCAAGCGCCGCTGACTCAGTAGTGTGTATAAGCTGGGGATGTTGGCCGCTTCAAGGACTTCTGTGTTGGAGATATAGTCCTGCCACCTGATGCCAAGTATTCTCCGAAGGCAGCGAAGATGGAATGAATTGAGACGTCGCTCTTGGCTGGCATACGTTGTCCAGGCCTCGCTGCCGTAGAGCAAGGTACTGAGGACACAGGCCTGATACACTCGGACTTTTGTGTTCCGTGTCAGTGCGCCATTTTCCCACACTCTCTTGGCCAGTCTGAACATAGCAGTGGAAGCCTTACCCATGCGCTTGTTGATTTCTGCATCTAGAGACAGGTTACTGGTGATAGTTGAGCCTAGGTAGGTGAACTCTTGAACCACTTCCAGAGCGTGGTCGCCAATATTGATGGATGGAGCATTTCTGACATCCTGCCCCATGATGTTCGTTTTCTTGAGGCTGATGGTTAGGCCAAATTCATTGCAGGCAGACGCAAACCTGTCGATGAGACTCTGCAGGCATTCTTCAGTGTGAGATGTTAAAGCAGCATCGTCAGCAAAGAGGAGTTCTCTGATGAGGACTTTCCGTACTTTGGACTTCGCTCTTAGACGGGCAAGGTTGAACAACCTGCCCCCTGATCTTGTGTGGAGGAAAATTCCTTCTTCAGAGGATTTGAACGCATGTGAAAGCAGCAGGGAGAAGAAAATCCCAAAAAGTGTGGGTGCGAGAACACAGCCCTGTTTCACACCACTCAGGATAGGAAAGGGCTCTGATGAGGAGCCACCATGTTGAATTGTGCCTTTCATATTGTCATGGAATGAGGTGATGATACTTAGTAGCTTTGGTGGACATCCGATCTTTTCTAGTAGTCTGAAGAGACCACGTCTGCTGACGAGGTCAAAGGCTTTGGTGAGATCAATGAAAGCAATGTAGAGGGGCATCTGTTGTTCACGGCATTTCTCCTGTATCTGACGAAGGGAGAACAGCATGTCAATAGTCGATCTCTCTGCACGAAAGCCACACTGTGCCTCAGGGTAGACGCGCTCGGCCAGCTTCTGGAGCCTGTTCAGAGCGACTCGAGCAAAGACTTTCCCCACTATGCTGAGCAGGGAGATTCCACGGTAGTTGTTGCAGTCACCCTTAGCAAATGTAATCACCTCTAAGTCTGCCAAATGATGCTTCACCTCCCGAAGGACGTGGATGAGCTTTCCGGACGTCGATGGTGGGCACTGAGGAAATGGCTTATTACCTGCACCAGATTCCACCCCCCCTCCCCCCCCCTTTACCCCCCTTCCACCCCCCCCCACCCCCGTCCCCTTCCCTGCTCCACCCTCTCAGCTCACCCCCTCACAACCCCGTCCCAGCCCGCCCCCCCCTCGCACCATCTTCACCCCGCACCCCCTTCCCCTGCACCCCCCCCCACCCCCTCCCTCTACCCCTCCCCCTTGCATCCCCTCCTCCCACCGGCACCATCCTACACCTGTGTAGGGGCCCCAACAACCCCACTGCCTTGTGGGCGTCTCGGGAGAGACCAAGGCTAAGGGAGTAAACCCTAACAGAATATCCGGAGCGGAACCCCGTAGGCGGTCATGTGTCACCTTTGGCATGTTTCCGGCAGTTCCTGCAGCCATACTGGTGCCAAACGTCGTGTCCTGCACTCCTTTGGACCCCACCAGAAAGGCCGAGAGGGGGGTTTTGACGACTGGGCAACTCTCAACCTCCATAAATTTGCCCAGGCATGCGCCATGGAGAGGTCACTCCATAGTTGCCTCACAGCGACTGAAACAACACGGAAGGCAGCAGTTACGGGTTATAAGTCCAGATAAATTGGCGTAGAAACTGGGCGCCACGGGTTGCCTTTGTCGGTGGGAGAGGTCATTGCACCTCACTGGACAGCTACCGCCCGCCTCAAACCGGGCAGCCCCCGGTCAATAAGGTTCTGTCCCGCCACAGTCTGCCTGCTTCAATGGGTGCTTGGAGCTCAGGGTCATTGCCCGAAAGGTGGACTGACACACCGCACCAAACAACATGAAAAAAGGAAAGAAGGTACCAGCCCTTCGCTTTGCAAGCTGGAACGTCAGAACTATGTGTCCTGGCCTGTCGGAAGACCTTACACAAATCAACGATTCTCGGAAGACCGCCATCATTAACAACGAGCTCAGTAGACTCAATGTGGACATTGCAGCACTTCAGGAGACTCGCCTCCCCGCGAGTGGCTCTCTAGCAGAGCAAGACTACACCTTCTTCTGGCAGGGCAGGGATCCTGAAGAACCAAGACAGCATGGAGTGGGCTTCGCCATCAGAAACTCCTTGCTCAGCATGATAGAGCCTCCCTCAAATGGCTCGGAACGCATACTGTCCATCCGACTGCTCACCACCTCTGGTCCAGTACACCTACTCAGCATCTATGCTCCAACACTCTGTTCCGCACCTGAAGCTAAAGACCAGTTCTATGAACAACTCCATAACATCATTAGCAGCATCCCCAACACCGAACACCTATTCCTGCTGGGGGACTTTAATGCCAGGGTTGGGGCCGACCATGACTCATGGCCCTCCTGCCTTGGGCGCTATGGCGTTGGAAGGATGAATGAGAACGGGCAGAGACTGCTTGAGTTGTGTACCTATCATAACCTCTGCATCACCAACTCGTTCTTTCACACTAAACCCTGTCACCAGGTTTCATGGAGGCACCCAAGATCACGTCGTTGGCACCAGCTAGACCTCATTGTCACAAGGCGAGCCGCCTTAAACAGTGTTCAAATCACACGCAGCTTCCACAGTGCGGACTGCGACACCGACCACTCCCTGGTGTGCAGCAAGGTTAGACTCAGACCAAAGAAGTTGCATCATTCCAAGCAGAAGGGCCACCCGCGCATCAACACGAGCAGAATTTCTCACCCACAGCTGTTACAAAAATTTCTAAATTCACTTGTAACAGCCCTTCAAAACACTCCCACAGGGGATGCTGAGACCAAGTGGGCCCACATCAGAGACGCCATCTATGAGTCAGCTTTGACCACCTACGGCAAAAGTGCGAAGAGAAATGCAGACTGGTTTCAATCTCATAATGAAGAGCTGGAACCTGTCATAGCCGCTAAGCGCATTGCACTTTTGAACTACAAGAAAGCCCCCAGCGATTTAACATCCGCAGCACTTAAAGCAGCCAGAAGTACTGCACAAAGAACAGCTAGGCGTTGCGCAAACGACTACTGGCAACACCTATGCAGTCATATTCAGCTGGCCTCAGACACCGGAAACATCAGAGGAATGTATGATGGCATGAAGAGAGCTCTTGGGCCAACCATCAAGAAGATCACCCCCCTCAAATCTAAATCGGGGGACATAATCACTGACCAACGCAAACAGATGGACCGCTGGGTTGAGCACTACCTAGAACTGTACTCCAGGGAGAATGCTGTCACTGAGACTGCCCTCAATGCAGCCCAGCCTCTACCAGTCATGGATGAGCTGGACATACAGCCAACCAAATCGGAACTCAGTGATGCCATTGATTCCCTAGCCAGCGGAAAAGCCCCTGGGAAGGACAGCATTACCCCTGAAATAATCAAGAGTGCCAAGCCTGCTATACTCTCAGCACTACATGAACTGCTATGCCTGTGCTGGGACGAGGGAGCAGTACCCCAGGACATGCGCGATGCCAACATCATCACCCTCCATTTATACTAATCCTACACTAATCCCCATATTCCTACCAAATATCCCCACCTGTCCCTATATTTCCCTACCACCTACCTATACTAGTGACAATTTATAATGGCCAATTTACCTATTAACCTGCAAGTCTTTTGGCTTGTGGGAGGAAACCGGAGCACCCGGAGAAAACCCACGCAGACACAGGGAGAACTTGCAAACTCCACACAGGCAGTACCCGGAATCGAACCCGGGTCCCTGGAGCTGTGAGGCTGCGGTGCTAACCACTGCGCCACTGTGCCGCAGAGGTGGAAATCATGGGTAAGTTAAATTTGGAAAGGGCACTGGAAAAGATAGGAGAGAAACTAGAGAAGGCTGTAGGTTTGGAAAATGCTAAGGAAAGCACAAAGGGGAATTCAAGCCTTGGATGGTGACAGGAGAACAGATGAATACTAATCTGCTGGGTAGGGATTTGGGAGGTGCAAAGTATTTGAGACAGCCAAAATGAAAAGTGGTATGACTAGGTGACAGAAAGTTGAGCAAAGTTGAGAAGGACCTGAGAATAAGCCAAGAGAAAAAAAGAAAGGGAGATAAAAGTAATGAACTTAGGTCCAGAGCAGCAACCAAAGGGCAAACGTAACTAGACAAAGAAGGAGTCCAGGTTGCATTGGTAGAACAGAGATTATGAGCTGTATAGACTGGTCAAAAACAAACAGGGAAACATGGGTTACAAAGGAGTCTGACTGCAGCGGGTCTTCACAAAGCATTCAACCACTGTTGCCAAGCAGGCCTAACTGTGCCATTTAGGTTCCCTGAAAGATAAAACATGGGAATGGAGATGCTTGCAAGAGAATACACACATCCTAGGCCATGCAGTCTACATGACTATGACCAGAGTAAAGTGTAGACGATAGTTCAAAGGAAACGTGCTTGTCAGGAAAGTTTCCATGTGCCCTTTAAAGCATTTTAACTGGAAACACATTGTTCTAGGCAGTTTACTCGACCAAGATACAAGTCGAGTTCCCACATCTGCTGTGCAAGAGGCAGCAGCACCTGTCTTCCTTGAGGAAAAGCCATGTGATTAAAATAGAATTTTCATCCTGCAAATAGGAAAAAGTTCTGGATTTGTTTTACATGACTTTACTTGGACAGGATAAATATAATTTGAAAAGTTGTTTCAGCTAACTATGGCTGAAAGATGCAACCCTTGACTCTAAGGGCTGAATTTTGCGGTGGGCTTTGTGACCCGATGTCAGGACCAAATGGGGGTCCCAAGCCTGCACTTGCAATCAGTGGAACCAGCTCAGTGATTTTACCGGAGACGGCCTCCTAATTGGTTGCCTCTGGGCCCAGAATCCAATTAAGGACAGTGGACAGGCTCCTGATGCTTCTAGCCCAGTCAGAGGGCTGGCAACTCTGAAGTCTCAGCAGTGCCACCAGGAGAGGAGACCTCAAGGGCACCTCAAAATGGAGGTGCCCTCAAACAGGTAAGCAGAAATAATAAATTCAGGATGGCTGAGAGTAAAAGGCCCTGCCGATCGGAAGGGAAACCCCGCCAGGAGGACCATTGGGGCTCCGAGGGTTGTCTTTCCTGCTCGCGGCACACTCTTTGGCCCATGGAGCTTCTGGCTGTGATGGTCCCCCCAGACTGTCACCCGGAGACTGCCTCTATGAAGCTTGTAGCCTTCCCATGCAGCCTTGGGGGGTGTGCCACTCCACTACCAGCAAAATGCCAGTGGCCCCGCTTAATGACCCCTAATAGGCCCATAATGGTCCACCTCCATGGAGCAGGATGCCAATCTGGCCCCCTGCCCGCCTACTGCCCACTACTGGGAATCTTCCCTGGCAATAGATCTGCATTGGGGAGCTGTCCTGACATGTACTGCACACCCCCCCTACCCCACCCACCCTCCGCCGGGGACCAATAAAATTCAGGTCGAACTGTTTCAATGAGAAGTGACTAACCATTTTAATGGTACCACTGCCTATGCTCAGAAACTGAAGTGAAATTGATGACTTTCAAATATTAATACATGAGACAATAGACTGGAGAAAAAGAGCTGAAATTCATTGGGATTAATATTCATCTTCACTGCCAGGGAAGTAATCTGGAAGAGAGGATAAACTTCAGCTGGGTTCTATAAAATGTGAGTGATCCACTTTGCCAGATTACTGCCTCAGTGATGTGGACAAAACTCTACCCTCATTATCTCTCATATTTGACCCATCAGGGGATATGCTTGAAAGGAAGAAAGCTAATATATCGACATTAACACCTATGACATGAAAGACGTATTTTGGCTTAAAGATACTGCACTAGCTATTCAGCTTTAGTTCAGTTTCAGCTTAGTCCAATTTGCATCTGAGCTCCATATGGTGGTGGGAACATGGGCAGGATTTTGGGTTTTGTTTCGGGACCCCGATGTCGCGGTCAAATAGAGGGTCACAATCCCACACTGGGCTGAATTTTATTGGGGGGAGGCGGGACATTTGGCGCAATGAGGAACCCTTTGACAGTTGTGCAGTAGGTGCTGGGGCCCTATTTTAAGCGTCCCTGCACCTGCTTCGTGACAGCTGTCAAAGAATACTTACCTGACCGCTGAAGAGTGGAGCTGCTGTCAATCTGGCAGCAAAGTAGAAAGTGCTGCAGAAATGCAGCAGGTCAGGCAGCATCTGTGGAGAGAGAAACAGAGTTAACTTGTCCAAGTTCACAGACCTGAAAGTTAACTCTGCTTCTCTCTCCACAGATGCTGCCTGAGCTGCTGAGTGACCCCAGCACTTTCCACTTTGCTGACACATATTTACCCTGCTGTGACCCAGTGTCCAGTGAAGTTGCGATCCTTCTTCCTCTCAAGTGTAACATTCCTTCTTGTAGGCATGCTGCACCTAGGTGAATAATCTTAAATTTGCACATTCCAGGACGTGAGACTTAAATTGACCATAAAAAGTATTAAAGGTTTACAGAGAACACACTGACACAAATGGGAATGGACAGGTGTCACAGCAATACAAATGTTCCTCACCAACATGTGTGTCCTTTTCTCTGTGCGAAAGATGTGTGCTAGCATGTAGCGCCCATGTCACATCCCTTTGCACCGTTGGCCCTTCAGAAGAGCCAATGTGGTGTGTGGCTTGCAGAGCTCATGTCGGTTCCTATGGAACAGACAGCCTTTATCTAATAAGCCACTGCTGTACATCCCTAGCTCACTGCTAGCCCTGCGTACGGAGCCTGGTTGCCATCTGCCTTCTCATGCGTCTTTCATATTGTAAGTCCTCAGTATCCTCATAGTCTGAGGAGGAATCCTGTTGACGTCTCTCCTCATCATGCCAGGCCTGGCCGCTATTGGGTCCATAGTTGTGCAGAGCAGCAAAGAAAGAAGCTGGCCTTTTTGGCCTGTAATACAGAGCATCACCCTATCCATCCAGGCATTGGAAGTGCTCTTTCAGCATGCCGATCTCCTGCTCAGTGGTGGCTAATGTAGCTCAGTGGCTGGCGTTGTATCTCCGCTCTGCAGCAGTGATGGAGTCTCTCACTAGTGTCGGGAGCCATGTCTGCAAAGAATAGCCCTTATCTCCAAGAAGCCTGGAGATAACAGTGAACAGTGGTGGCAGCCGGAGCTGGCGCATGACCCAGGTGTCATGGCAGCTGCCTGAGAAGCGGTTACACATTCGCTGCAAGCATCTGCGGTGTTCACATACCAGCTTCACCTAGATTGAGAGGGCTTCTTTAATGGTGACTGCAGATGACAGCTGCTTTCCTGGATCAACTATGTGGTGTGCCATGGCATTGCCCATCTTGGCCAAAACTCAGAGTGGCACAACATGACCACATCAAGATCTGCAGATGGTAGCCTGGCAGTAGGCCTGATGGCCACATGAGTGCAGTCTATGAATCATTACAATCTATGGTTCTCTGGCAATAGTGCCAGAACCAATGGCCCTCTGGGCCTGGCTGTGAGAGTCCATCCTGAAGCGGACATACCCACTGGCCCTTGGGTGCAGGGCATTGGTGACCTCCCTGATGCAGCGGTGCACTGCTGACTGTGTGACCCCACAAAGGTCTCTGGTGGGCCCCTAAATGGCTGCAGAGGAGTCAGGCTTGAGAACCGCTGCCACTATGAGGAACAAAGGCATGGGATGTCCACCAGAGCCCATGGGCTGCAGGTCATCCTTGAGCAGGACACAGAGACGTGTCACCACCCTCTCGACATGCACAATTGCTTCTGACACTGGTGCTCTGACATCCGATGGCATGCCATGTGGGGCTGCTGTTCATGACCGAGGGCCTTTACGTGGACCACACCTGCCTGTTGATATTGCCTCTGGCGCATAGGGATCCTCACATGCAGAGGATCACACAATGTAGGATGAGCCACACCTATTTCCATGTGATAAATAAAGTTGAACCCTGCATGTATTCAAAGGTTCCTAACAGGGCAGGGATTGGTGTTGACGAGTGCATCAGCTGCTTTCCTGGATCACCTATGTGGCGTGCCATGGCATTGCCCATTTTGGCCAACACTCAGAGCGGCACAACATGACCACATCAAGATCCTATCAGCTGAATCGATTTCCCTCACCACCCATAAAACCTTAATGCTCCTGCCCTTTCGGGCACCCTCCCCACACATATAGTGCCTAGTGTGCCATTGCCCCCTGACAAACACAGAGCGTACACTGTTAACAGAGGGATGGTACATGGTAACTCCCTTCATGCCAGCACAGCTTTCCAGACCACCTCCCTTTCAGAATGCAAAGTTAGACTCCTGTGTATTCCCCTCCCTCCTCCCTTCCAGAATGCAGAGTTAGACCCCTGTGTATCCCTCCTCCCTTCTAGAATGCAGAGTGAGGACCTGCCGGCTTTCCAGATCGTGAACGGGACGGCACGTGACGGCTGCCCGTTCAACGAAAATTCCAGCAATGTCGGTGGAGAGGCAGCAGGCTGCATAATCAGCAAAGGTAAGTAAGCATTACCATAAGCTAATTGTGGTGCCGCACCAAGGTCCCACCGCCACCAGTAAAATGCGGCGGGCCCATCTCGACATCGCGGGTTGAGGCAGGCCTCTCCCTGCAGCATTTTACCAGAACCTGTGCCGCGACCCGCGGCGTCAAGGATCCGGTAAAATTCAGCCCACTGTGTGGGAAACAGTCACCAGCAGTGATTTTCCTCGAATTGGCCAATTATTGGCCAGAGGGCTGGCTCACAGTCCAACTAAGGAGGCCAGTAAGAGGCCTTCCAGCACCGTAGAAACAGCAGCCTGTGTCTTCAGGTAAGAGAGGGAGAGGATACCTCCATTTTGAGGCACCCTCTCTACAGCTTTTAAAAGTTTTATTTTTTAAATGGCCTCAGTTTGGAGGGGAAACTACTCCACATGGCGGCTTGTGACTGCAGCTGTGACTAAGCAGGCGGGAAGGACTTCAAAGCCAGCCTGGAGGCCGTGTCCAGGTGGCTGCCGTACTCCCCAATGCCTCGGCGAGCCCGGAGGCTGACAGGAACATTTCAGTAGTTCTCTGACAGTCGGCCTTCAGTGGCCATTTAACTCCATTAATTGGCTGCCTGCTGCTTACGGGTGAGGAGCTCTACCGACTCCCATCCTGCCTCTGGAAAAATGGCCCGGGGGTGGGATGATGCCAGCATGTTGGCCAGAGGGACAAATTTTCACATGGCTGCCTTCATACTCAGCCCCATGAGGAGCTAAAAATCCTGCCCCAGGCCGCACTCATGTACAAATATTGCTTTAGAAAGGCTGCTTATTTTCCATTTCAGACATCTGTATAACATAAAATAATCAGGCCAAGATGGTTGAATGGTCCATGACGTTTCCTCAACTCTGGCCCAACCACAGAACAGCACCCACTACTGTACAAATCTATCATTTTTTCATTGTCCACACTGGCTATTCTGTGGCCTCAATGAGATTATGGTTAAATGAGATGCAATTCTGTGCTTTAGGACCATTCATTGGGAACTGCAATGTAACTGCCCAAATTAATTCCACATTGAGTCATTACAAACAACAAATAAATTACTTTCATCCCATCAGTCGGACTGGGATTTACATCTTATTTTCACAAGGTATACCAGAAATGCTAAGTAAACCGATAATGTTATGGGCGGGGATGTCTCGTGTATTGAGAGTACATACTGTACAAAAAAAGATACCTACTGTTTAAGTGGAAGGGACCAGTGTGAAGCAGGTCCTTTTTCAACATTGTTTAATTGGGGAGGCAGTGACATAATGGTAATGTCACTAGACTAGTAATCGAGAGCCCAGGCTAATGCTCTGGGGATATGTGTTCGAATACTAACACAGCAGATGGTGAAATTTGAATTTAATTAATGAATCTGAAACCATTGTTGATTGAAGTAGAAACCCATCTGGTTCACTAATGCACTTAAGGGAAGGAAATCTGCTGCTCTTACCTGGTCTGGACTACATGTGATTCCAGACCCACAGCAATGTGATTAACTCTTAAAATGCCCTCTGAAATGGCCTAGCAAGCCACTCAGTTCAAAGACAATTAGGGATGGGCAATAAATGCTGGCCTATCCAGCGACGCCCACATCCCACAAAAACAAATTTTAAAAAATTAAGATTAGTGCTCAGCATTTTAGTGAAAATGGGATCTCTATTCAAATACTGAACTATGACCCAGAAGTAATTACAGAATTATTCAAAGAAGAGCAGGGAGCAGTCTTGGGGTGCTGGCAAATTTGCTCTGCCCAGATTGGCTGATGAATTTACTGATAAAACAACAGCAACTGTACTTCTAAAGATGTTTGGCAGTTTTTCTGATATTGGCTTATGTGGTGGGCAATGACTCTCTGCACACCTTCAAAAGTGAGCTGGACTATTTCTGGGTTGGAGCAGAAATCACGTCATATTATAGGTAAGTGGTTTAACAGTTAACGTGATCAATGTGATTGACTGCTTTAAATCACCTGAAAGGGACAGAGAGGAATTGTCAAGATTTTTTCACCACCTTATTGGCTCTAAGCTTTATTTTGTGTTTTTTGCCACTCCCAGGAGATTTTGTAGCTGTGGGGGAATTGGGGAGTTGTCTCGACATCATGAGTATGGGGCAAGCTTTATAGACCAGCCCATCAGTTTCATACATTTGTAAAGTATTCCAATAGTTGTAAAATGCTTTGACACATCCTGCAGATATGGTAAAGAATCCCATAAATGCAAGTTCTTTTTCTTTTATTTTGTACTATGATTCCATATTTATTAAGGGTGGTTTGAAACTGTTCAAATCTATTTCATCTGGGACTCATGCAGCCCAGAGACAGAATCCGTTATCCCATCTGAGTGGATTTGATGTTCAGTTTCAGAAATGAAAGCAAAATCTTCTAACTCACTGCTCCAGTTAATCCTTCAAACTGGTCTATTTCTCTCTCACTCTCAAGTGATTGCAGCATGGTTATAAACTGGCAGAATATTCTTCTGTTTAATGAGGAAGGAATTTTTTTTTAAAGTAAAATCTCAGTGAAGAGAAGGCCTCCAAGGTTGATATTTCTTCAGTCCCATCTATCTCACCTAGCGATACCTGGCATTGTAACGCCATCAAAATCCCGCTAATGATACCTCGAGAGCAATTTGAGAAACAACTGGGAGCTGAGACACTGCATGAAGTTTCTGTTAGCAAACAAATTTGGACATGCAGTTATTTTTGAAATGTTGGTCATATGAACTGTGAGAAGAGGCACCATAATTCAAGTTTCCACATGACTCAGTTAACCATCCAGGCATTTAATGTTACTTAAAGCTATTCACTCATGTAAAATGTTTTTGACAATTCAAGTTAGAGATCTCTGCAATATCACAAAGTGTTAATGGAAGTCACTTAAGCAGACTGTACAGTGTGTTTATCTATCAGAAATAATGAAAATCAGATATTGAGATTAGAACTGTGAGTGTGCATGTGATGAGGATACATCTGTTTTTTAGGTAAACTATTAATATATATTTTTAAAAGTTGTTTAAAATGGTAATGTTAAAATAATTAACTTGGAAAAATGAATCGGGAACAAATTTACTGGAATTTTTTAACAGTGCACATAGGGACAAATATCGTACAGCAGAAATATTTATTGAAATGCATGAAATTCTTGACCAAACATCTATGCAAAAATTTTCTGCAGATTCCCAGTCCTTAGAGAGTGAGATGAAGAGAGGTGGAGGAAGTTCGTGTGCAGCATAAATACCAGAAAAGGTGGTTGGATATTGTTGTTAGCATTTTAGATGCTAGGTTGAGCTTGGTTTACAGAGATCTCTGAATCCTTGTAAAACTAAACAGTAATTCATTTATTATATTTACATGGACTATATACACTTTCCATAAGCCTGTCTAGCTTCTGCTACTCATGATGCTTCTTGCTTCTTCCAAGCCTGTTACACATGTGATCTCTTATGTCATCATCAGAGTGGGAGGTGTTATTCTCACTCTCCCAAACATTAACCCTTTCAGACCCTTAGACTACATAGGCCAGTTGGGCCAAGTGGCCTGTTTCAGTGCTATAGACTTGATTAATCCAATAGATTTTCTACTATGTGGTACCTTAGCAAATGCCATCTGAAAATTCAAAAAATATTATAGCTTCTACTCTTGTCTACTCTTTATGTTGTTATGACCAGGTGAGAAAGAGGTCTAGGGGTCCCTTTCGGCCTTCACCTGGTCTTACTGTAACAGGGTTTTATTTTTAAACGAACTGTGTTTTAGCTTCGCCTTGGTGAATCCTTGTTTACCGCTTTCCAATTATAAGAAAAAGAAATGAGCACAAACTTTTTTGGGTTTAAAGAAGAAAGATTGAAATGTATTTAAACTTAAACTCTAATTCGGTTGATACCTTCGGATACACAACGCGCCCACGCTAGCGTGCATACGTGATACACACATGCAAATAGAGACAGAAAAGAGCAGAAGAAAAATAAAGTGGAAAAGTCTGAGGCAATGTCCGGAGGGTTTTTTTGTTACTGTGCTTCAAGCTCACAGTCGAGTCCTTTATTGAAGATATGGTCTTGCTTCCCAGTATTCTTCTTAAACCTTGTTCACTGTCGAAGATTTTTCTCTCTCTTGGGGTTCACATGTCTTCAGTGAGTTTTGGAGTTCCGTGAGAAAGAGATGGGAGCAGACAGGAGGAGAGGAGGTCTTCTTCAGTCCTGGAGCAAAATACTTTCCACTAGTTCAAACACTGTCTCTACAATTTAAAACTCCCCAAGTTGGCCAGCAGGGTGGTTGCGTGACCGACTGGTTTGACCAGGTCCTTTCTGTGTATTGTATGGGAGCAGCGGATAGCTCCTTTGTTCTGTCACTGTCTGCTAATATGCAAAAATGTCTTTCCGGCCAGGGGCCTGGCAATTCCTTGTAACAGGCCTTCTCTTCGTTCCAGCAACAATTTGAAATTTAATGTCTCATTCTTGACAGGTGGGGGCCTGCCTGACAGTGTTATTTATTAAATAAAGTTGTTCAAACATGACCATACTTTTTGAAAACCCTGCTATCTCCTCTATTTTTTTTTGATTTATGGCTGTTTTCTATTGCACCTTTTTAGTCAAGGTTCCAAATGGTAATATTACTGGACTAGTAATCCAGAGGCCCAGGCTAATGTCATGGGGACACTGGTTTAAATCCTCAACAGCTGATGGAATTTAAATTCAATTAATTAATACAAATCTGGAATTGAAAACTAGTCTCAGTAATGGTGCTATAAAACTATCATTGACTGTCATCAAAACCCATTTGGTTCACTAATGTCCTTCAGGGAAGGAAATCCGCTGTCCTTATCCGGTCTGGCCTACATGTAACTCCAGACCCAGAGCAATGTGGCAGACTCTTAACTCACCTCTGAAAGGGCCTAGCAAGCCACTCAGTTGTCAAGGGAATTTAGGGATGGGCAACAAATGCTGGTCCTGCCAGTGATGCCCACATCCCATGAAAGATTAAAAATAATCGTCGGACGATCGTAGCTTAAGGTGAATTTTGATAGGACAGTTTGATCCTGTCAACAAAACGTTCAGGTCCACCTTGAAAAGAAAAGTATAAAGATCATATAAATAACTTCTTGTAAGATATTTGTGACTAACGGATGAATTGCTAATGGGTGTATTTTTATAAGAATTAGAATTAGAACATTACAGCGCAGTACAGGCCCTTCGGCCCTCGATGTTGCGCCGACCTGTGAAACCATCTGACCTACACTATTCCATTTTCATCCATGTGTCTATCCAATGTCCACTTAAATGCCCTTAAAGTTGGCGAATCTACTACTGCTGCAGGCAGGGCGTTCCACGCCCTTACTACTCTCTGAGTAAAGAAACTACCTCTCACATCTGTCCTATATCTATCACCCCTCAACTTGAAGCTATGTCCCCTCGTGTTTGCCATCACCATCCGAGGAAAAAGACGCTCACTATCCACCCTGTCTAACCCTCTGATTATCTTATATGTCTCTATTAAGTCACCTCTCCTCCTCCTCCTCTCCAACGAAAACAACCTCAAGTCCCTCAGCCTTTCCTCGTAAGACCTTCCCTCCATACCTTGCAACATCCTAGTAAATCTCCTCTGCACCCTTTCCATAGCTTCCACATCCTTCCTATAATGCGGCGACCAGAACTGCACGCAATACTCCAGGTGCGGTCTCACCAGAGTTTTGTACAGCTGCAGCATGACCTCGTGGCTCCGAAACTCGACCCCCCTACTAATAAAAGCTAACACACCATATGCCTTCTTAACAGCCTTATTAACCTGGTTAGCAACCTTCAGGGATTTATGCACCTGGACACCAAGATCTCTCTGCTCATCTACACTACCAAGAATCTTCCCATTAGCCCAGTACTCTGCATTCCTGTTACTCCTTCCAAAGTGAATCACCTCACACTTTTCCGCATTAAACTCCATTTGCCATCTCTCAGCCCAGCTCTGCAGCCTATCTATGTCTCTCTGTACCCGACAACATCCTTCGGCACTATCCACAACTCCACCGACCTTAGTGTCATCTGCAAATTTACTAACCCACCCTTCTACACCCTCTTCCAAGTCATTTATAAAAATGACAAACAGCAGTGGCCCCAAAACAGATCCTTGCGGTACACCACTAGTAACTAAACTCCAGGATGAACATTTGCCATCAACCACCACCCTCTGTCTTCTTTCAGCTAGCCAATTTCTGATCCAAAGCTCTAAATCACCTTCAACCCCATACTTCCGTATTTTCTGCAATAGCCTACCGTGGGGAACCTTATCAAACGCCTTACTGAAATCCATATACACCACATCCACTGCTTTACCCTCATCCACCTGTTTGGTCACCTTCTCGAAAAACTCAATAAGGTTTGTGAGGCACGACCTACCCGTCACAAAACCGTGCTGACTATCTCTAATGTACTTATTCTTTTCAAGATGATTATAAATCCTGTCTCTTATAACCTTTTCCAACATTTTACCCACAACCGAAGTAAGGCTCACAGGTCTATAATTACCAGGGCTGTCTCTACTCCCCTTCTTGAACAAGGGGACAACATTTGCAATCCTCCAGTCTTCCGGTATTATATTGTTAATTGCTATTCCTACCAAACCTAGTAAAAACATTAAAGTTTAATTTGGGCTTTGAGTGCTCTCTCATTATTTATCATAATCAAACTGTAATCTGTCAGGGGTAAACGGATACACCTTACAAATTGGCGACGAGGCTGGAATACGAGTGAGAATAATGGCACACCCAAATCCCAAAGAGAAATATATCGATGAGCTCGTCAATAATTATGGTCAGGGAAGTTGCCCTTCTGGTAGGGGTGGACAGAGGTTATTATAGATGATGGTGATCACGTTTCCAGGGTTGAATAGTTGATGCAGGGATCACTTCCAGGCTGGGAATAGTCTCAAAAAATGTGAAAAGAAGATACCTCTCAGGGAGGGGTAGGTATGAGTTCATTCCAGGGTCTGTGGGTTGAATCTTACTAGTCCTTCATTGTCGGGGGACATGGTGGGGGTTCCCAGAAAATTCTTCCAGGAGAGGCTCCTCCGACCCCCAACATCAAGAAGGCCCCGCCGCATTTTACCGGCAGTGGGGAAGCCTTGGTGCAGCACAGGCAGGGCCATCATTTTAATATTAAACTAAATTAAAACACAAGCAAATTAACTTACCATTCCCGACGGCTGTCCTACACCAATATCCCTGCCGCAGGCCCGAAGTCCCGTGCCTTTGGAGTTCCATTCGGTGTTCCGAGGCGTGACAGTGGTGGGGAGGGGAGAGGAGTGAAATTATCAGGCCTGGGTGGGGGAGAGAGCAGGGGAAACTGTTTCCATTGGCTGAGGGGATGGTGGGAAGAGGTTGAAGGGCAAAGATCTTTAATTTTGGGGGTGAAAGGTCGGGACCGGCAAAGCATTGTTTTCGGGGCGGTTGGGGAGGGAAAATTAAACCTTTTTATATCATTAGGAGGGTGGGGGGTGGAAGAGGGGCCTTGCTTGTTTTTTTATTGTGACCTTTCACATTTTCCCTTTAAAAATGCAAATTGCTTCTAAGGGCTTGAAGCCCTTTAAAAATGGCGCTGGCGCCTGCACGGTGGTGCCGGATGCCATTGCTAGGGAGAGACCACCTGCCCCCTTTATGTCATTGGGGTAGCCACTCTGCCCCCTCTATTTAAATGACTCCCCCCCGTGCAAAATATCATGTGGGCTCAGCAGCGCACAAATCGCGCGTGCGCCGTGCCTTCTTCCAAGCTCACCGCTGAGAAAGGCCCTGTATATCTGCTTGGTCACAAAGGTGTGACAAAAAGTTTCCCCTCAGGGAAGGGTGGGTGTGGGTTAATCCCAAAGTATGTGACAGGAAGATGCCCGTAAAAGAGGGGTGGGTTGAGTTAAGGGAAGAAATTGAGGCATTTAAGGCAAAGACAAGTGACCGAGAAGCAGTAGTGAATATATTACTAAAACAACTGGAAGAGGAATGGGAAGGTCTGAAAAGTGATAGAGCAGAGTTTGAAAAGGGAAAAGATAATGTAACAAAGAACAGTATTTCGAAAGTCATGAGTAGGTGAAGATAAGAATAGGAAAAATGAAGCCAGAGGGAAGAAGTGTACAGCCAGAAGCAAAAGGTAGAAAAGGTTGAGAAAGATAATGAAGATTTGAAAGAAGCAATCAAAGTACAGATTCAGGCTTTATGCCCAGAATAGACTGAAAGGGAGGTTGCCCTATCATATAGAGAAGGGAATCCTGATGCACCTCAGGGCTGGGTTAATGATATACCAGAGGCAGGTTAAAAGGAAGAAAAGAAAGAAGTTAAAGAGACGCCCAGCAAAAATTAAAATACTGTGAGAAAGGAAAAAGACAACTGGATTGTATGTGTAGTTGGAAGCTTCCTCGTTTGCAAACGATAGGGTTTTTTTTAGTTTGTGTGAGAGTGAGAAAGATTTGGGAAAGATACATTTCTTTTGTTTAAATGTCTGTTTTTTTTTAAACAGTATCTGTTACTGTTCTGTGCACTGATCTAAAAGTTGTTCAACTCTTTGTGGTCTTGTCTTGGATGTTGTTTTAAGTTTGTTGTTTGTTCAGTATATGTACACATTTCTATTATTGGTGAGATTTTGAACCAATTGAAACTTTAAATCATTCCTAGGGCTCGAGACCTGGGAATAGCAAAAAGATTGGCACATTGAGTTTATAACTCATTACAGGGATCCATAGTTATAGGGTGCATAGAAATATAGAAGTGTGAATGTGCTTATTGCATGTGTTCATTTTAATTTAAGATTATGCACCCAGAATTAAGGGAAAACAAAACTTTTGACTAAAGTTTACTTGTGGATCTGTGCGAAGGGGAAATGTTCAGTGAAAAGTTAAAATGTGAGAATTGTATTTATTGGTGTTGGAATGTATAAATGTTGAGCCTCGGTGTTTCCTTCACCCTTTTCCATTATGGTGTCATACCTCTCCCATATAACAGATAAAAGTGTTAAGAATTTAATAATTGGAGTTTAAATTTTAAGTTTCTAAATTGATAGATATGATTGGACAAATTAACCCATTGGACTGTTAAGTAGAGCCACAATGGATTCTTTGTTTTTTCTTTCAAACAGATGGCCATGGTTTCCTGATCCACATGAATACTGCAGCAAGAGATCTAGCAGCAAGAGATAAGATCTTATCTGCAGACATCCTGGGCTGGATTTTCAAGTGCTGGCGGGGTCAGGACTGGGCGCGGACCTGATTTGAAAATCGTGGTACGACAGGGCATCTCAGGAACTCGATGCCTCTGGAATCGTCTGTAATTTTCAATGTGGGGAGGTGGGGAATGGGAATGGGAATGCTGATCACGTCCAATCAATGGCCCATTAAGCTCATGGAGGAGCTCGTTAAGGGGCCAAGGGAGTCAGCACTGTAATTTTCAATTAGGATTCTGGTGAATCCAACCAGTCTGGTGCACGACAGTGCACAGCTGTCGGGCTCACGGCAGGCAGAGGGTAAAGCTTAATGTTGGAAGGTGAAATGTTTTGGGCTCACAGGGATCTTCCGCCAGGCCAAGTGCAGGACATTTCTTTTTTATTTTGGAAGCATTGCCTCACCTCTTTATTCTGCTGGCCCTCCAAGGAGCTGCCTGCTCTATTCAGCTAGGCAGTGGCAGGCCCCAGCATGGCTGCTGCCTGCCTTAGTTGCTCATGCTATGCAGATAGCTCCTGCCTCCTGCAGATGCTCAGTGCCACTCATTAGACACTGAAATCGCCTTCTGCCCAATTAGAAGACTAACTTTTAATGATTGTGTAATGTTAGTGACGCAGCTGAGGCACAGGTCAGGACCTGGAAATCATCCAGGCATCGGGTTCCGATCCCGTTTTGAAGATTCTGCCCTTAATATCACTGCATGGTGATGATTTGAATGGAAGCCTTTGCCTTTCAAAGACTTGACTTTAACCTATTTAGGATTCATTATCTTCAAAGATAAAGAGCTCAAGAAGGAGAGATAGTAATTATGAGCCTCGTCTTTACTGTAAAACCACCAAGCATGGGCATCGCTGTTTCTAAGATTGGAATTGATGCAATAAATTGCTATCAGTTGCTATTTCAAACACTCAAGAATAGGAAAGTTTACTGACGTTTAAAGGGATAATCAAATCTTTATGAGAAGAAACTAAATAAAAGCAGTCTAGGTGGTTCTTGTGTATCAAGGAACAAAGTTTTTTTTTGGGAGGGTGAAATAAAACTGAAGATGGACAAAAGCCCTTGAATTTGGTGTAATTTTGAAATGATAAAATATCAGGCATAATGTAACAGTTTTTTCAGAAATGAAAGGTTCTCTAAAATAAAGGACAGACAAACAAGATGTATTAATGCCTGGAATCAATAGAAACATTTGATTTCTGTTTTAAAGAGCTTATGAGAATATTGTATTGGACTGTAAAGTCTCGACATGGCTCATGAAAGAGATAGAATGGTAATTGATGGGATGCAATTTAGGATAGAGATAGGAAAATCACAGCACCAAGTAGAAATTGGCAGAATCACCTGGCTGCAATCCAACAAAAGGTTGCCCAGTAAGCCTCAGGAGTGGGAGTTCGGGAGCCAGGCGATGGTATGAAACTCTATGAGGGTGGGTGTGTTTGAAGGCATGTACAAGGAATCATACAGCATCGTAGACAAGGCCAGCTTATGGTATATGCCATTCTGTTACCAAAAAAAGTTAAATAGATTAGGGATAGTTCCGAATTGAATGATATTGTGGGCAGGAATTTATCCTGCCCTTGGAGAGGGGAACAGAGATGGAAGGGCTCACAAAGTGGCAAGGGCCCCCTGCCATTTTGTCCGGGGCGGGGAAGGCTGAGGATGGCCTTCCTGGCCCAGACCATGCGAGGCCCTTAAGTGGCCATTAAAGGCAGCCTCCCACCTCCGCTGTGATTTTATGGAAGACGGAGGGACCTGCCGTCGTGTAGAAACACCACCAGGTGAGACCTTTCAGCCTCCTAGTGGGCTTAGGGGGTGGTCCCTCTTTTGGAGTCAAAATTCTTACAGGATGTGTCAGGGTAGATGTGAATAGGCTGTTTCCTCTGGCTGGTGAGTCTAGAACCAGAGGACACAGTCTCGGAATAAGGGGCAGACCATTTAAGATGGAGATGACGAGGATGTAACAAAACACATTGATGAAGGAAGAGCAGTGGATGTGGTGTATATGGATTTTAGCAAGGCGTTTGATAAGGTTCCCCATGGTAGGCGCATTCAGAAAGTAAGGAGGCATGGGATACAGGGAAATATGGCTGTCTGGATACAGAATTGGCTGGCCCATAGAAGACAGAGGGTGGTAGTAGATGCAAAGTATTCAGCCTGGAGCTGTTTGATCTTAGAGTAGGTTAAAGGGTCGGCACAACATCGTGGGCCGAAGGGCCTGTACTGTGCAGTACTGTTCTATGTTCTATGTTCTAATTTCTTTACTTAGATGGTGGTGAATCTTTGAAATTCTCTACCCCTGAGGTCGCAGGTTTGGAAAGTGCTGTTGAAAGAGTCTTGGTGAGTTGCTGCTGTGCATCTTGTAGATGGCACACAATTCTGCCAGTGCTGGAGGGAGTGAATGCTTAAGGTGGTGGATGGGGTGCCAATTAAGTGGCTGCTTTGGCCTGGAAGGTTTCGAACTACTTGAGTGTTGTTGGAGTTGCACTCATCCAGGCAAGTGGAATGCATTCCATCACACTCCTGATTTGTGCCTTGTAGATGGTAGACAGGCTTTGAGGAGTCAGGAGGTGAGTTACTTGCTGCAGAATTCTCAACACCTGACCTGCTTTTGTAGCCACAGTGTTTATATGGCTAGTCCAGTTTATTTTCTGGTTAATGGTGACCCTCAGGATGTTGATAGTGGGGCATTCAGGCTGCTGAACATCAAGGGGACATGATTAAATTCTCTCTTGTTGGAGATGCCTGGCACTTATGTGGTGTGAATTGTATATGCCACTTAGCAGCCCGAGCCTGAATGTTGTCCGGGTCTTGCTGCAAGCAGGCACGGACTGCTTCAGCATCTGAGAAGCTGTGAATGGTACTGAACACTGTTCAATTGTCAGCAAACAGCCTCAGATCTGATCTTATTTTGGAGGGAAGATCATTGATGATGCAGCTGAAGATGGTTGGGCCTAGGAAAGTACTCTGAGGAACTCCTGCAGCGACGTCCTGGGACTGAGACGATTGGCCTCGTGTTAAGTATGGCTCCGTCCAGTGGCGGGTTTTCCTCCTGATACCCATTGACTTAATTTTGCTAGGGCTCCTTGATGTCATACTCAATCAAATGCTGCCTTGATGTCAAGGGCAGTTACTCTCACATCACCTCTTAATATCAGCACTTTTGTCCATGTTTGAACAAAGGCTATAACAATATCCGGAATAGACTGATGAGCCAGATTGGATGTGTCCTGTATTTTTGTGTACAGGACATACCTGGGCAATTTTCCACATTGTCATGTCAATGTCAGTGTTGTAGCTTGATTGGAACAAATTGGCTAAGGGTGTGGTTAGTTTTGGAGCACAATTCTTCAGAGCTATAGCTAGAATGTTGTCAGGTCCCATAGCCTTAGCTGTATTCAATGCCTTCAATCATTTCTCTGATACAAAAGTAGGGAGGTTATGCTCTAGTTGTAAGGGGCATTGGTGAGACCACATCTGGAGTATTGTGTACAGTACTGGTCTCATTTTAGGAAGAATGTAAATGCGTTGGAAGCAGTTCAGAGAACATTTACTAGACTAACACCTGGAATGAGTGGGTTGTCTTATGAGGAAAGGTTGGACAGGCTAGGCTTGTATCTGCTGGAGTTTAGAAGAGTAAGAGGTGATTTGATTGAAACATATAAGATCCTGAGGAGGCTTGACAGGGTGGATGTGGAAAGGATGTTTCCCTTGTGAGAGAATCTCGAACTAGGGGTCACTATTTAAAAATAAAAGTTTGCCCATTTAAGACAGAGATGAGGAGAAAGAATTTTAAAAAAAGGTGGTGGTGAACTGCCTTCTTGAAGTGTTGCAGTCCATGTGGTGTAGGTAGACCCACAGTCCTGTTAAGGAGGAAGTTCCAGGATTTTGACCGAGTGACCGTGAAGGAGCAACGATATAGTTCCAAGTCAGGATGGTGTGTGACTTGGAGGTTAGCAATGAAAAAGTAATTCCGAAAGCTCAGATGTCCATTGTTTTATTATGATAGAAATCACTGAGAATTGTGGGGAGATGATCTTCAATGCTATGAATGGAGAACCACAGCCAGCTGGCATTATGCCAGAGGCAGTTTCATATCAGTATAGAGTGTTGCACAAGTGACAGTAGCTAATACAGCTGAAAGGATAAGCACACAGCTGATTACAGCAAAAGTAATCCGAGTCCTGATGCAGTTTCATCAAGCTTCAAGTAATAGGGTCCTCTGAATCCCTTGCAATTCCTCAATCAGACACATGGCCGTTGACTATTGCTGCTTTCATTCTCCCTAGGAGGATACCTGTCATAGCCATAGGATACCTGCACAACAAAAAGGGAGAAATGAGGGAGATAACTAACAACAACAACTTGCATTTATACAGCACTTTTAATGTAATAAAATGCCCCACGGTGCTTTACAGGAGCTTTATAAAGCAAAATTTGATACTGACCACACAAGGCACTATTAGGGCAGATGGCCAAAAGCTTGATCAAAGAAGTAGGTTTTAAGGAGCATCTTAATGGAGAAAAGAGAGGCCGAGAGCTGCAGAGATTTAGGGAGGAAATTCTAGATTTTAGGGCCTAGGCAACTGAAGACACAACCATTAATGGTGGAGCAAGTAAAATTGGAGAAGCTCAAGAGGTCAGATTTAGAAGAGCACAGATATCTTGGAGGGTTACAGGCTGGAGGAGATTACAGAGATAAAATTACAGAGATATGCAGGGGCGAGGACATGAGGGGATTCAAAAAGAAGGAGGAGTATTTTAAACTTGAAACATTGCTGAACCAGGAGCCAACGAAGGACAGCGAATACAGGAGTGTTGGGTGAACAAGACTTGTTGCAAGTAAGGACAAAGGCAGAAGAGTTTTGAATGACCTCAAGTTTATGGAGGGTAGTGTGAAGGAATATAGGTATAATAGGCTTGATTAAGTAGAATTTGGACATAGTTAGTGTATTATGCCTTTTAGAGTTAAAGATTGAATAAATGGTCAGTTTTTAGAACTCACTAACATTCCCCTTTAAGAAGGTAGAGTTAAATATTTCAAGTTCCCTGTTAGAATAGAATTCCTGTTGCCAGGGAATTGGAAGAAAAACAGAGACAGTGAAATATCCTGTGTGACCTCAGTAAGAGATAGCAATAAACTTAATTGGATGATGTAGACAAATCGACTCCGGGGGTTGCTTTAAGGTACCATAAAAAAGGCAATTATAGAAAATGGACTTACAGGAACAAAAGGTCAAGTAAACACAATAATAAACATTTTGATCAGATAAAGGCTCACAACTTCAAAAAACAGCAACGGGTTTCCAGTAAAACATTAAGTGGAACTTAATTCATAATACTATCAAATATGGATTTTTAACACACACAGGAAGGTCACATATATGCTAAGAAGTCATATGACACCTTAGAAATAGTATAAAAATGAGAGGTTTTGAAAACAAAGTTAGAGGTGTTGTATCCTCAAACAACACTTCTCATCCCATGCCTTACTTGGGGGATTTAAGCTAAAAGTTTACTTTAAATTTTGATGGATATTCTAAGATAATTTTGCTGTAACATTATCAAGGTTAAACTTCTGGATTCTATGTTAGATATAAAAATATGTGTTACATCTCTCAGTAATATTTGATATTGTGATATACCTATTCATTTAAAAAGTTTATTGCATGTTAAATTCTTTAAATATATAAAAGTTAATAAATACTAATAAACTTAGTATTCTGTATACAACTATAAGAACCCCCTCTCTGTGTCTCTTTAAGTGGAGAAATATGTATTAAACAGAGTTTCTCAGACTCTTATAATATCTGGGATATTTATGACTTAGCCATAATATTAAAAATAGGCTATCCGAAAGATGGTAATATTCTCTATTGGTTTTCTTTCTTTGAGGGAACGCTAGTACAATTCTTTGGACCCAAATAACTAAGAATTTGTCTGGTTTAAATCTGATTAAAGGAGATTCATAGGGATGTAGTCCTGATTTGGTTTAGTCCCTGTAAGGGGTTAAAGTCATAAATCACTTCAATTGCCGCCCAACGTGGGGCTCATAAATCACTTCAATTGGTGCCCAAAAACGTGGTCTTGTTGTTAACAGAATCCTGTACTTATATGTTAGTCTTTAATGTATATTTTAGATTTGTAAGTACGGAAGGAATGTTTTCTGTCTATGGTATTAAGACCCAGATTTAAGAATCTAGAGACGCCAAACTCTTGATCACGGTTTTCTCCTTTTGAGGTTTGGAAATTTCCTTTAAAGTTCCCTTCAAATCCTAATTGAGGTTAGGTCCTGATACAGTTTAAGTATGCTGAAGCTTCAGTATTACGGTATGCTTTAGAAAAGACAGACCCTATTAAGCCCACATTAATTTGTACTTGACTATTGTAAACTGGCTTACAACTAAGACCTTGTATTCTGGGAGCAGACAGGCTTTATCAAGTATAAAGATAAACCCATAAAACACAAATCATTGTCGGAAGATATTCTCCATTTGCGAATGGAGAAATGTAATTGTCATGTTATTTATGTACCCGGGCATACCACTGGTTCAGTACATTCAAAGAGCAGCAGTCTTGCAGATGGATAGGCAAATCATTCAGTCCACATGACACCCCCTTGAGAGGGGCCTGCCATAGTTAATGTAATCAGTAGGGCAGAACGGGCAGCCACTCAGGACGAGGAACTGATTCAGCTATTAGACCCGACGGAAGAGAATCCAAAAGAATATCCATCAAAGCACTTCTATTCGGAAACCCCGACTGGTATTGTACTGGTTAAGTTGCCCAAGGGTGTCCAGGAAGTATCCCAACTCACAAAGGAGAACAGCTTGTAAAAGAAGCTCATGAGGGTATAGGGCAAGCACATAGTGGTGCCCGAATGACATTCTGTAAATTGACTCCTTTATATTGGTGGCCAGGTATGATTAAATATGTCGCAAATTGTGAGCCATGTAATTTGATCAACAAATAATCACTTATTAAACTGCCGCCGTTGGCTCCGGTGAAGCCGAATAAATTGATGGAGAAATTTTTTGTTGATTTCATTGGACCATCAATGGGGTGTAAACATGTTCTCATTTGTGTTGATACCTGCACTTCTTTCTGCTGGCTGGACCCCACAAAAACTTTCGGAAACTGCACTTGTCAATGCTATTACTGACATTATTACTGTAGCTGGTGCACCCAAACTCCTACACTGTGATCAAGGTGGAGCCTTTGTTTCCAAGGTTTTCAAAGACTATTATGTGCAAAGGGGGATTGGGTTGGAGCATAGCACACCACGCCATCCGCATCAACGGGACTGGTGGAACGTAAAAACCAGGACGTTAAAAAGCTATTGACCAAACTGGTGAGAATCAGAGGGAATAAGTGGACTGCCATCATTCCGGAAGTATAGTTATCACTAAATAGTGTTCCCATCTGTACAGCAGGGACAGTGTTCCCGAGAACACCGTATTATTTAATGTAAGGTGTTGAAATGCATACACCACTTACTCGTGGTTCTTTTATTGCCTCTACGCTTTCTGATTCCTTGACTCGACAGCAACAATTAGATTTGAAACAAGAAATAACAGATCAAATTCATGAAATTGATCAGAGGATCAGGGAGGAGAATAGGGAAAAACAGTGGCACAGTGGTTAGCACCGCAGCCTCACAGCTCCAGGGACCTGGGTACTGCCTGTGCGGAGTTTGCAAGTTCTCCCTGTGACCGTGTAGGTTTTCATTGGGTGCTCCGGTTTCCTCCCACAGCCAAAGACTTGCAGGTAATAGGTAAATTGGCCATTGTAAATTTCTCCAAGTGTAGGTAGATGGTAGTGAATATGGCATTACTGTAGGGTGAGTATAAATGGGTGGTTGTTGGTCAGCACAGACTCGGTGGGCCGAAGGGCCTGTTTCAGTGCTGTATCTCTAAATAAATAAATAACACAGCTTGGCAACCTGTAACCGGGGAGTGGGTTCAAGAGAGAAAATTTGAACAGAAACCTGGTTTGAGACCCAAGTGGAAGAAACCTGTTCAAATACATTCTGTTATTAATGAAAGAACTGTCAAAATATTTGCTAACCAGCCAAATGGCAAGCAGTCTTTTAGAATTGTCTCTCTAGACAACCTGAAGAGGTGTCCTGAAGGGTACAGGAATGGAGGAACAAGGTGCAGTTGTACACAGTCTTTCAGGATCCAGACTGGAGGATGGCATTGGAAATGGTGCTAATCGAACTGAAACCAACTGCGTCAATAAATGTTGCTCACCCACGCAGGACCTTGTAGCGCCACAAAGGTTGGTTTCATAGGGAACCATACTTGGAGCAATGAGTGATAGTCAAATCACAACGACAGAAGAAGAAAACACTGTGGGACAGGAATGAAGTACTGCAGACTCTCAGTGATGGGACTTGCTCTCGCGTAAAGAAAGGATTAAGGTACTGCTAGATTTTTTTGTTAAAGATCTTCTGGATGCAAGCAGTGCATGTGACTTGCCAGAGATGTCTTACTGCTTGAAAACATCACACTGCGATTTCTTGCAGAAAAGCAGGAATAAAACATTTTACTGCATTTGCCCTGAGTGACATTTGGAGGGGAGGTAATGCATGTGATGTTCTTATTCATCATAACATTGGAAGAGTGTGATGGTACTGAGGAGAACATGGCAGAATGGCTTTTCTTTGTATCGCCAAGTTAGCTTCTGATGGAAGGTACATCTGTTATAAAGATACTCAGGTTCTGAATAACACGTCTATCCAGGTAACCTCAGAATTCCCTGATACTCAGCTCTTTTCATTTTATTCCTGGTATGAGGACGTTGGCTGGAATGTGACTGACAATAAACTAAAGCACATTTTAGTTTATCTCAACAGGACTTTATCGGCTTAAGATCAGGCGGCAGCTATGGATCCTTTCTTCTCTACTACTTAACATGGTTTCATTGATTGATCATTGATGTTCGACATATCGAGATACAGTTATCTCAGTGAACATTTTGCGATCTCAGATAATGGATGCTTCGCATAGTTTTATTCCGAACTGGAATTAAAAGATTTATTTCTGGAGAATTTAGGTGATCCTTGTAAAAACGCAGACTATGATTGTTGTAAATGTACTCTCTTGTGTTATTGCCCTGATTCACATAATAGGTTATGACGTTTTATTGAATGTTTATATTTTAGACATTGTTTAGTTTAAACAACCTATTTTAGTTGTTCGCCTTTATACGGGTCAAGAGGGGGTGTGATGGAATATAGGTATAATAGGCTTGATTAAGTAGAATTTGGAAATATTTACTGTATTATGCCTTTTAGAGCTAAAGATTGAATAAATGGTCAGTTTTTAGAACTCACTGACATTCACCTTTAAGAAGATAGAGTTAAATATTTCAAGGTTCCTGTTAGAATAGAATTTCTGTTGCCAGAGAATTGGAAGATCAACATACACATATCAACATACAACATATCCTGTGTGACCTCAGTAAGAGATAGCAATAAACTTAATTGGATGATGCAGACAAATCGACTCCGGGGGTTGCTTTAAGGTACCATAAAAAAGGCAATTATAGAAAATGGACTTACAGGAACAAAAGGTCAAGTAAACACAATAATAAACATTTTGATCAAATAAAGGCTCACAACTTCAAAAAACAGCAACGGGTTTCCAGTAAACATTAAGTGTAACTTAATTCATAATACTATCAAATATGGATTTTAAACGCACACAGGAAGGTCACATATATGCTAGGAAGTTAGATGACACCTGAGAAATAGTATAAAAACGAGAGGTTTTGAAAGCAAAGTTTAGAAGTGTTGTATCTTCAAACAACACTTCTCATCCCATGCCTTACTTGGGGAATTTAAGGTAAAAGCTTACTTTAAATTTTGATGGATATTCTGAGATAGTTTTGCTGTAACATTAGCAAGGTTAAACGTTTGGATTCTATGTTAGAAATAAGAATATGTGTTACATCTCTCAGTAATTTTTGATATTGTGATATACTTACCCACTTAAGAAATTTATTGCATGCTAAATTCTTTGATAATATATAAAAGTTAATAAATGGTCTCACTTAGTATTCTGAATACAACTATAAGAACCCCCTCTCTGTATCTCTTTAAGTGGAGAGATATGTATTGAAGAGAGTTCCCCACACCCTTATAATATCTGGGATATTTATGACTTAGCCATAATATTTAAAATGGGCTATCCGAAAGATGGTAATATTCTCTGTTGGTTTTCTTTCTTTGAGGGAAAACTAGTACAATTCTTTGTCTGGTTTGAACTTGATTAAAGGAGATTCATAGGGGTGTACTCCTGATTTGGTTTAGTCCCTATAAGGGGGTTAAAGTCATAAATCACTTCAGTAGAATGTGGGAGACCAACCAAGAGTACATTGGAATAGTTAATTTTAGAGCAATGTTCCCTCTAAGCTGCGCGGTCACAGCAACCTGAAAGTTCCCGTGCAGGCCATGCACAAATCGTCCCCGTTTAGTTATTGTACGTACATGGCTGTCTAAAAAAATGTTAGTGGGTGTATTAGTCTGAAGTTAACAAAGGCATGGATGTGGGTTTCAGCAGTAGATGAGCTGAGGCAGGTGCAGTGTTACAGAGATGGAAATTGGCGATGTTAGTGATCACGCAGGTATCTGGTTGGAAGCTCACCTCACAGTCATATAGGACACCAAGGTTGCAAACAATCTGGTTCAGTATCACACAGTTGCCAGCTCGTGTCAGTAGCAGGGGAATTGAGATTGTAACGGGAATGAAGACAATAGCTGCTGTCTTCCCAATATTTAATTGGAGGAAATTTCTGCTCATCTGATATGGGATGTAGGACAAGCAGTCTGACAGTTTAGAGACAGTGGAGGGATCAATAGAGGTGGTGGTGAGGTGGAGCTGGGTGTTGCCATCATACATGTGGAAACTGATCCTGCAGTTTCAGATGATGTCTTCTAACATGGAGAAATGAAGGAGCAAAGCATATTGAGCATGCACATCACGAGCACTACATAACAGAATTAATTGATTTCACTTTGAATATAATTTATAGTCCAACATTTCTTCTTTTATATAAAATAAAAAGTCAATTGCATTTATATAGCACGTTGTCAAATCAAAGTGTTTCATGTGCAATAAATTATTTTGATATACAGTCATCATTTCAATGTTGGCAAACCTAGCAGAAATCAAGCATTTCTCTACAAAAACTAATTAGGGCCAGATTTTAACTCACTCAAAACCCTTCATTTACACAGAGTTAAAGTCGGGTCCTGTCTCGTTTGGCGATGAGTGTCTAACTTTATCGTCCTCATCTTGCATGTTCTCCTCATTCAAAGATATGTGATGAACCTCTTTGTCCTCCACTTGCAATCCTCAATCCTCCGCAATGTTGTGTGCAATGCTGTAGTATTTTGAAATTGAAATTGAATTGGATTTTGTATACACTTGGGGCTGCTATAGAACACACATGCTAGCAAAAGAGACAGTGAAAGTAAAACAGAATAAAGGAGAAACCATTATGTTCAACAGCCTGCAGTCTCTGTCTCACATATCTTATACCAAACTTAACTTAACCTCGCTGCAGTCCCGAGAGACATCATATTGTGCAGGATGCAGCACTTTTAAAAAATTCGTTTATGGGATACAGGCTTCGCAAGCTAGGCCAGCATTTATCGTTCATCCCTAATTGCCCTTGAGAAGTTGATGGTGAGTTGCCTTCTTGAACTGCTGCAGTCCTTGGGGTGTAGGTACACCAACAGTGCTGGTAGGAAGGGAGTTCCTGGATTTTGCCCCAATAACAGTGAAGGAACACCGATATAGTTCCAAGTCAGGATGGTGTGTGGCTTGGAGGGGAACTTGCATCTGCTGCCCTTGTCCTTCTAGGTGGTAGCGGTCACGGGTTGGAAGGTGCTGTCTAAGGAGCCTTGGTGTGTTGCTGCAGTGCATCTTGTAGATGGTACACACTGCTGCTACTGTGCGTCGGTGGTGGAGGGAGTGAATGTTTGCGGATGGGGTGCCAATCAAGCGGGCTCTTTGTCCTGGGTGGTGTCGAGCTTCTTGAGTGTTGTTGGAGCTGCACCCATCCAGGCAAGTGGAGAGTATTCCATCACACTCCTGACTTGTGCCTTGTAAATGGTGTACAGGCTTTGGGAATCAGGAGGTGAGTTACTCGCCTCAGGATTCCTAGCCTCTGACCTGCTGTTGTGGAAGTGGTATTTATATGACTACTCCAGTTCAGTTTCTGGTCAATGGTAACCCCCAGGATTTTCATAATGGAGGATTCAGCAATCATAATGCCATTGAATGTCAAGAGGTGATGGTTAGATTCTCTCTTGTTTGAGATGGTCATTGCCTGGCACTTGTGTGGCACGAATGTTAGTTGCCACTTATCAGCCCAAGCCCAGGTCTTGCTGCATTTCTACACAGACTACTTCAGTATCTGAGAAGTCTCGGTGGTACTGAACACTGTGCAATCATCAGTGAACATCCCCACTTCTGACTTTATAATGGAGGGAATGTCATTGATGAAGCAGCTGAAGATGTTTGGGCCTAGGACATTACCCTGAGGAACTCCTGCAGTGATGTCCTGGAGCTGAAATGATTGACTTCCCACAACCATCCTCCTTTGTGCTAGGTATGACTCCAAACAGCAGAGAGTTTTCTCACTGATTCCCATTGACTTCAGTTTTGCTAGGGCTCCTTGATGCCATGCTCGTGCAACTGCTGCCTTGATGTCAAGGGCAGTCACTCTTACCTCACCTCTTGAGTTCAGCTCTTTTGTCCATGTTTGAACCAAGACTGTAATGAGGTCAGGAGCTGAGTGGCCCTGGTGGAACCCAACTTGAGCATCACTGAGCAGGTTATTGCTAAACAAGTGCCACTTGATAGCACTGTTGACAACACCATCCATCACTTTACTGATGATTGAGAGTATACTGTTGGGGCGGTAATTGGCCGGGTTGGATTTGTCATGCTTTTTGTGCACAGGACACACCTGGTCAATTTTCCACATTGCCGGGTAGATGCCAGTGTTGTAGCTGTACTGAACCAGCTTGGCTAGGGGTGTGGCAAGTTCTGGAGTGCAGGTCTTCAGTACTATTGCCAGAATGTTGTCAAGGCCCATAGCCTTTGCAATATCCAGTGCCTTCAGTCATTTCTTGATATCACATGGAGTGAATCAGATTGGCTGAAGACTGGCATCTGTGATGCTGGGGACTTCAGGAGGAGCATGCCATATCATTTTGGAGACTCTCACTGCGAGTACTGAAGGAGGTCTCCATATCGTTCTGTGCATCTCTCTCCTGTGCATGTGCTGATTCTTCCACAGCATGTCGTCACTGCCATGGATAGTCTTCCTCTTCTGATATGCTGAAAACGTATCTCACGCCCCTCCCATCCTTATCTTGTCACTCTGAGAGCCTGAAAAGTTGCGAAAACGCTGTTCCACACCAGAACGTTCTGCTAAATACTTACGAGAGGAAACTGAGACATCTTCTGTAGTATGTGAAGAATTTTTCAGAAAGAACGATCACAAGTTTAAATACCCACCTGAACTGCAGTTCAATCTCTCCTCCGCTTCACTGGTCTGTTTCTTGAGACCCAGGAAATACATGCTGGACATGAAAAAAATGTAATTCAATCTAAAATGACAACATTTCTGTAGTATAAGGACCTGAAAGGGTTATTGCTGGACACAGTGTCAGCAACCCCTCCCACTGCAGTGATGATGCTATAATAGACACATGGTAATGGGCTTTGGTGAAGAAGAGAGTAGCAGCACGAAGGATGCTAGCTAGAGAGGCTTGTGGAGAGTGTAAATAGAGATGTGTAAATAATAAAAGCTATTTGTTGACTTATCTAGACTCCGAGACTTTATCAACAATGCCCTAGCTATGCTACAACTCCAAAAACAACACACAAAATGGTGGCATTGGTTAAAATGGCCAAAACGTTCTGAAAATACCTTACCTCGTGAAGTAGTGCCAAGAGAACAGTAAATCTCATCAGGAGACTGCAAAGAGCTCCAGAGATGCTCCATAGCCCAAGAAAGGGCAGACAGTCAGTGAGTCAGCTGTGCAGGCTTTCAGACTGCACCACAGATGCATGGTGGTCTGCAACAAAATATCCAGGTCCAGCGATCGGGTTCTAAGTCATAATGCTGGACGATGGTCCAGGATCGGGTGAGAGAATTTTAAATTGTTGTATAACAGTGCACTGGGTTGGAAAAATGCGGAGAGAGGTTGATCTCTAGTGAAAAGGCGACTCGGGAACTGGGCAGGCCAGGTAGCCATTACTCAACCCAACCATGGAGAGAAAGTACAGGAACTCCTGGCAAGCGCTCAAATCCCCCAGAAAAAGTGTAAACACCTTCATTAACGCCAAAACAATTTAAAAAGAAAGGGGAAAAGCGTAACAAAGCCTAGGGAAAAAATGGATTTGAAATTTAGAATGCCTGAAAGCTTCCACGATCAGGAAGAACCCAATCAGGTATGAAATTGATCCTTATGGAGATAAAAGATTCCTATGATTTAGGAATCAACTGCATACTAAATCAGAAGCAGAACAAGCAAATACCTTTTATACTCTATGGGTGCAATTGCAGATGACGTGATTGTGAGACAAGGAATAAACAAGGCTTCTGATAAATTTGAGGATGTGCTACAAGCCGTCCAATAATATTTTAATTTAAACAGTAACAAAATTCTGGAAAGAGCAAAATTTAACAAGAGAGTCCAGAAGATAAGCAAATCCATAGATTCTTTTATAAATGATCTGTACAGATGGGCTGAGGGATGTGACTATGGAGAATTGAAGGTGAAACTGATAAGGGACTGAATAGTTGGAATAGCTGATATGTCTTTATCAGACCTCTAACAGTGAAACATGACTTTACACTCCAGAAGGCAATTCAGATCGTTTGACAGGCAGAAGTACGAAGACTAAACAGAGCCATTCTACAGACTTAAGAGAAGCCTTGGATTAAAAGGCATCCAATGACTGTACAGTTCTTGAAGCCAAAGACGAAGAGGCAATCTATTGAGAAGAAGCCACACACAGGTGAGAAGGTGCATGACACCGGGAAACCATGCCAGCGCTCTGGAGCCAGGAATACCCACAGACAGGAACAGCGTCCTGCTAGTAAAGTGGAATGTTTTAACTGTAAAAAGACAAACCATAATGGAAAAATGTGCCAGAACTAGACTTCTTCACTCAAAATCACAAAACAAAATACCTTCACACAAAGAGCAGTGAATGAAGTACACCAATTTCCAGCAGAAAAGGAACCAGGAGATTTCCTTGGAAAAATTAATGACCCCAATCAAGGATTTTGGGCAGCGGACATTTATGTAAATAGATATCGAACGAATTTCAAATTGGTCACAGGCGCTAGCCTCACAATTCTGTCAGACCAAGAGCCATGAGACATTGTCTACAACCTGTGGACACACGGTTGCATGGTTCAGGCAGGACCCAACTGAAAGTGAAGGGTAAGCTTCAAGCAACTCTCCAATATAGAGGGAGACAAATTATGGAAACCCTATACATCTTGCAAAATAAAGAAAAGCTTGTTTAGACCTGCATCTGATCAAGAAGATTGATAAAGTCAAACAGTCACAGGTCACTTTCAAGCAGACTTTCCGCAACTTTTCTCAGGTCTAGGAAAACTCAAGACTGAGTATAGAATCACACTTAAAGATGATGCCAGGCCAGTGTGTATCTTTACACCCAGAAAGATACCTCATCCGTTGATGAACCAAGTTCAAGACCAGTTGGAAGAGATGACCAGGATGGGAGTCATTTCTTCTCTTACGGCTCCAATAGAGTGCTGTTCGGCTATGGTGCCAGTCCCAAAACAAAATGGAACTCTTCGTATCTGTGTGGATTTAATGTAGCTTAATAAAGCAGTGGCGCAGGGAAATCATCCAATGTCCAGAGTGGATGATAGCTTGGCAAAATTGTCACAGAGCATCAAGTTTACCAAACTTGATGTCAGGAGTGGATTTTGGCAGGTTCCCTTAGAGGAGACCTCAAGATTATTAACCACATTTATAACCCCATTCAGAAGGTTTTGTTTCAATCAGTTACTGTTTGTGATAACTTCCGCGCCAAAAATCTTCCAAAGGTCTATGTCTAATATCTTAGAAGGGCTGAAGGGAGTTATTTGTCATATGGATGACATCCCGGTATATGGGTGGTCAGTAGAGAAACATGACCAAACAGTTTGAGCAGTTTTACAGCGGCTTCAAGAAGCAAGGCTAACACTGAACAAGAAGTGCAAATTCTCCAAGACATCAATTTGTTTCTTGGGACACATAGTAAGCAGTAAGAGTATAATGGCAGACTCAGAGAAGACACGAGCCATTACAGAATTCCCTACTCTTACTTCCATTCAACAGCTCCAAAGATTCCTCGGAATGGTGAATCAGTTAGACAAATTTCTACCTCATTTAGTGCAGGTAACAGAACTGCTAAGATAACGTCTCAAAAAAGATTAAGCGTGATGTTGGAGTTCATGTCAAGAACAAGTATTCCGGAAGATTAAAGAAATGCTCCTATTGCTGGACATCTTGGCACACTATAAACCTACACTACCAATAACGATAGTTGCAGACGCCTCCTCTGTGGGGTTAGGGGCAGTCCTTTTCCAGGAGCAACCTGATGGTTCTCGCAGACCAATATATTACGCATCTAGAGCTTTGTCCGAGACAGAGACAAGGTCTGCGGTAATTGAAAAAGAAGCATTTACCGTCACATGGGCATGTGAGAAATTTTCTGATTAGATTGTTGCATTGAGAGTCATCATTGAGACAGACCATAAGCCTTTGGTATCTTCGTTGGATGAGAAGGAGATCGCAAAAATGCCTACAAAAACCGTAAGATTTCACTTAAGATTGACGAGATAGACATACGAGACCGTATATGTCCAGGGAAAGATGTAAACGTCCTCTGATGTTCTATCAAGAGCGACGGTAGACAATCCGACACATCAAGATGTGAATTTTGTGGACAAGATAGAGTTATATTCGCAATATACTGTACAAAAACTGGCCAGCAAGCATACAGAAACTGCAAGAAATTCGCCAGACCCAAAAAAGCAATGAAGAATGTATTCGTACAAGGCAGTATTGCACACAAGGGTGGCCACAGGAACATCCTAGTGGGAAGACAATGAAAACTTTCTATGAATATAGAAAATACTTCACAATCATTGACAATTTATCAGTTTATAATGACAGACTAGTCATTCCCAGTTCGCTTAGATCGGATATCTTGCAACATCTACATCAAGGCCACATGGGGATAATGAGATGCACAATCATCAATGAGGTGGCCAGGAATATCCAAAGATATCGAAAATCTGATCCAGAATTGCCAAATCTGTGTGATACAAAGACCAGAATAGCATGAACCTCTGATAACTACTCAATTTCAGACCAGATCATGGGACCATCTGGGTATGGATTTATTCATGTTCAATGGAAAGTCCTACATAATCATCATTGATTATTTTTCAAGATGGATAGAATTGGGAAGGTTGTATTAAACAATAACAGAAGCAGTTATAAGAGTTCTACAAGACAACTTTGCGACACATGGTATCCCTGACGAAGTACTGTCAGACAATGGACCACAGAAGCAGTTATAAGAGTTCTACAAGACAACTTTGCGACACATGGTATCCCTGACGAAGTACTGTCAGACAATGGACCACAGAAGCAGTTATAAGAGTTCTACAAGACAACTTTGCGACACATGGTATCCCTGACGAAGTACTGTCAAACAATGGACCACAGATTGCAGGACATAGCTGCTAGACTGGGTCTGTGGCAGGTGATGAGGGAACCAACAAAAAGGAAAAACCTACTTGACCTCGTCCTCACCAATCTACCAGTTGCAGTTGCATCTGGCCATGTCAGTATTGGTAGGAGTGACCATCACACAGTCCTTGTGGAGACGAAGTCCCGACTTCACATTGAGGCTACCCACCATCGTGTTGTGTGGCACTACCACCGTGCTAAATTGGATAGATTTCAAACAGATCTAGTAACTGAAAACTGGGCATCCATGAGGCGCTGTGGGCCATCAGTAGTGGCAGAATTGTATTCAGCCACAATCTGTAACCTCATGGCCAGGTATATCCCCGACTCTACTATTACCATCAAGCCGGGGTCTAGCCCTGGTTCAATAAGAGTGCAGGAGGGCATGCCAGGAGCAGCACCAGGCATATCTAAAACTGTGGTGTCAGCCTGGTGAAGCTACAACACAGGACTACTTGCATGCCAAGTAGTGAAAATAGATAGACAGAGCTAAGCGATCCCACAACCAACGGATCAGATCTAAGCTCTGCAGTCCTGCCACATCCAGTCAGGAACGGTGGTGCACAATTAAACAACTAACAGGAGGAGGAGGCTCCACAAATATCCCCATCCTCAACGATCGGGGACCCTAGCACATCAGTGCAAAAGACAAGGCTGAAGCATTTTCATCCATCTTCAGCCAGAAGTGCTGAGTGGATGACCCATCTCGGCCTCCTCCTGAGGTCCCCAGCATCACAGATATCAGTCTTCAGCCAATCCGATACACTCCGCGTGATATCAAGAAATGGATGAAGGCACTGAATACTGCAAAGGCTATGGGCCCTGACAACATTGCAGCAATAGCACTGGAGACTTGTGCTCCAGAACTAACCAAGCTGTTTGAGTACAACTTCAATACTGGCATCTACCCGGCAATGGGAAAAATTGCCCAGATATGTCCTAAGCACAAAACGCAGGACAAATCAAACCCGGCCAGTTACTGCCTTATTAGTCTACTCTCAATCATCAGCAAAGTGATGGAAGGGGTCGTCAACAGTGTTATCAAGTGGCACTTGCTCAGCAATAACCTGCTTACTGAAGCTCAGTTTGGGTTTCACCAGGTCTTCTCAACTCCTGACCTCATTACAGCCTTGGTCCAAACAAAGACAAAAGAGATGAACTCCAGAGGTGAGGTGAGAGTGACTACCCTTGACATCAAGGCATCATTTGACCATGTATGGCATCAAGGAGCCCTAGAAAAACTGGAGTCAATGGGAATCAAGTTGAAAAATCTTCACTGGTTGGTGTCATACCTAGCACAAAGGTTGTGGTTGTTGGAGGTCAATCATCTCAGTCCCAGGACAGCATTGCAGGAGTTCCTCAGGGTAGTGTGTTCGGCACAACCATCTTCAGCTGCTTCATCAATGACCAGCTCTCCAGTACAAGGTCAGAAGTGGGGATGTTCGCAGATGATTGCACAATGTTCAGCACCATTCGTGTCTCCTCAGATACTGAAGCAGTCTGTGTAGAAATGCAGCAAGACCTGGACAATACCAGGCTTGGGCTGATAAATGGCAAGTAACATTCATGCCATACAAGTGCCAGGCAATGAACATCTTAAACAAGAGAGAATCTAACCCTCTCCCCATGATGTTCAATGACATTATGATCGCTGAATCCCCCACTATGTACATCCTGGGGGTTACCATTGACCAGAAACTGAACTGGACCAGCCACATAAATGCTGTGGCTACAAGAGCAGGTCAGAGATAGGAATTCTGTGGTGAATAACTCACCTTCTGTCTCCCCAAAGCCTGTCCACCAGCTACAACGCACTTCTCAGGAGTGCGATGGAATATTCTCCACTTACCTGGATGAGTGCAGCCCCAACAATGTTCAAGAAGCTCGACACCATCCAGGACAAAGCAGCCCACTTGATTGGCACCCCACTCACCACCTTCAACATTCATTCCCTTCACCACCGACACACAGTGGCAGCAGTGTGTATCTTCTACAAGATGCACTGCTGCAACTCACCAAGGCTCCTTCCAACCCACAACCCTAGAAGGACAAGGGCAGCAGATGCATGGGAACACCACCACCTGCAAATTCCCTTGCAAGCCACACACTGTCCTGACTTGGAACTATATTGCCATTCCTTTACTGTCACTGGATCAAAATCTGGGATCTCCCTTCCTAACAGCACTGTTGGTGTGCCTACACCCCAAGAGCTGCAGTGGTACAAGAAGGCAGCTCACCACCACCTTACATACGAACAGACGAATTGGGAGCAGGAGTAGGCCCCTTCATGCCAGCTTCGCCATTTAATAAGATCATGACAGATCTGATTGTGGCCTCAACTCCACTTTCCCACCTACCCCCGATACCCTTTGACTCCCAAGGGCAATTAGGGATGGGAAATAAATGCTGGCCTACTCAGCGATGGCCACATCCCATGAACTAATTAAAAAAAAGAACATTTTATACAGTTTGCGACGAGAATGGAATTTCAACATCTCACCAGTTCACCACATTATCCACAGTCGAATGGTGAAGTGGAAAGAGGTGTAAGAACCATAAAGTCCTTATTGACGAAGGATGAAGAGTTTCCAACCTCACTTCTAATTTATCAATCTACACAGTTGATGTGTGGACAATAGCCTGCAGAGTTACTGATGGGCAGGAAGTTAAGAATGCAACTTCCTAGGTTGCCTAAAAAATTGCTTATAGGATTGAATATCTGGGACTACGAGAAAGTAAGAGACCAGGAAAACTCTTATAGAAGGCAACAAACTCAAAGTTACAACAAAAGATTTCATGCCAGAGACTTACTAAAACTGACTGAAGGCCAAAGATTATGGATACAGGACCTAGAATGGGAAGGTACTGTAACCCACATCGATATAACCTACCAGAGATCAGATGTGGTACACACATCAGAAGGGAATATTCGTAGAAATAGCAGAAACATTATCCCTATTCCCCAGAGGCAGCTGTCAATCATTTATTTGGAAGAACCAGATGATGATGAAGAAACCCAAAGCAAACAGAATATTACAATCCTTAGCAAAAATCGACCAAGTCAGCGATCTAGATTTACAAGGAAGACCACTGATCATCCCAGTCAGACTAGAACAAGATCAGGAAGAGCCATGACACCTCCTAAAAGATTTAATCTGTGAAGTCAGAGACTTAGGGGGAGAAAGGGTAGTAGATAAAGTCAAGAATGTATATATGTTAAAGAAAATGTATGGATAGGATATGGGGGGAGATGTAGTATAAAGACCCGAAAGGGTTAATGTTGGAAACAGTGAGAGCAGGCCCTCCCACTGTAGTGATGATGATATAATAGTCACATGTTAATAGGCTTTGGGGAAGTAGAGAGTAGCAGTACGAAGGATGCTAGCGAGAGAGGCTTGTGCAACATGTAAATAGAGATGTGCAAATAATAAAAAGAGTTCTTAGTTGACCTTATCCAGACCCTGAAACTTTACAAACAACGCCCTAGCTATGCTACAACTACAACAACACACAACAATTTACATCTCTGAAAGGACATTATTTGCACCAATTCGCCCAGCTTCAGAAATTAAAGCTCCAACTTCAGCAAGTAGGTTTCCAAACATGCCTCCGTTAAACCTGGAAGTGGGCTTGTGCAGCCAGGATGTGGTCAGGATCGAAAAATCAATAATTTTCTCCCCCGCAGCCCCCAACCGACCCATTCCTAGGAGTTAAAAGAACCCCCAAAGCTCAGAAGGAGCAGGATTAATGGAGTTCATTGAATTGAAATGTTAGTTTTGTTTCTTTCTCCACAGGCACTGCCTGACCTGCTGAGTATTTCCAGCATTTCCAGTTTTTATTTCAGATTTCCAGGGACTACAGTATTTTGCTTTTGGATTGACGGAGGTCTGATTTGATGGTCTAAGAATGAAAGCATCAATTGTACCCATAGGAACTGTGAAACGAGGTGAGATATTTCCTTCTGGAGGGTGTATGCCATTTGAATATCGAAATACAAATAACTGACAAATGGAAAAAAGCCACTCAGCCCATACAGTCCGTGTCAGTGCTTCCTCTCCATAGTCCCTGGGAAACTTACTTGACCTGTTCCGATATCCCTTTATCCCCTTTCCTTTATCCACCCCTTCAATCTAATCTTGAATGTTGACACTGACCCCGATTTTAATGCAAAGCACTGGGAGTGGAGGGGCCTGCAGCAGTGGAACACCAGGTCGTAAGTACAGTAGGTCTGTCAGTGGCTTTTTAAGTCAGCCACCTCTTTATCATTTCACTTATGGGTTTCCTGTCCAATCAGCGGTAGTGGACATAATGTGGAACCGCAGAACATGATCTTACTCCAGTATTTAAAGGGACACTCCAAACATGTAAGTTGAGGGAGTTTGGAGTTGGGAAGAAGGGAGAAACAAGTGGCAGAATGAAGTCCACATGGGTGAAGGCTGTGCATTGTTTTAGTGACTCCTCCCTGGATGTGCTGCTGGGGTTTGTGAGGAGTCAGAGAGAAACTGCTCCCTGACTGCCTGCAGGTGCCATCAAGAGGGCATGGTTGGAGGTAACAGAGGGGGTCAGCAGCAGGAATGTGATGTCATGTTCCTGCTCCTGGATTCAGTGAAGAAAGCTGAAGCACATTTTCAGTTTGCCGATGACCTGTTCAATCACACATCTGATGGTGACATGGATTTCATTGTAGTGGTTTTGGGCATCAGTGGTCAGGCTACTCACAGGTGGCATGAGCCAATTTTGCAGTGGGTATCCCTTGTTGCCTAGCAACCACCCCTTAAGTCTGCTTGTAGGTCTGAAGAGATCGGGAAGTTTGGACTGCCACAGGATGAAAACAGCCCGGCAGCTGCCCAGGAATCTTGCGCACACCTGCATAAACAATCTTTCAGTGGTTTCACACCAGCTGCATATTGATGGAGTGGAAGCCTTTGCAGTTGACGAATACTGCTGGTTGTTCAGGAGGTGTGCAGATTACCACATTTGTGTAGTCGATAGTACACTGTAATTGTGGAAGACAGCCAGAGCCACGAAACCAGGCACCCAGTCATTCTGACTGACATGCTTGGTGGCAATTACTGACCCTGGCAAACAACCCATCAGTCGACTATCTTATGCTTTGTGTGCAGCCAACTGGGAAATCCTGGCTATGTCTCCAGCAGAGTTCTGGAATAATCCAGTGGCAAGAAAGTTGAGGGTGATGGTGACTTTGACACTGGTAACATATGGCCACCTGGTCCAGTAGGCAACAGGCCTTCTTCTAGGAGGCTGCAGATGTCTGCCACTGGCTGGCATGACAATCTGAACATCCTGAGATACTGCTGTTCAGGTATGTCAAGGAAACTGAGTCTTCGCCTATAGACCTTGTTGTAGGGTATTCCCAAGCGCAGAGGCACCTTCCGCAAATATCATAATGTTTAAATATTATTTGAGTAACCAGTAACATATAATATTAGTGAACAGTGAGGAGGTTGCAAAACACCATGGGGCTCAGTTAACTTGACCACATTCCACAGGAGCTGAGTAATCCAAACTCAAACAAAAGGCTAATTAAAATGAAAAGCAGATGCTGACAAAGGTGCTAGCCTGTAACGAGATGAAAACATCATGAGTAATCCCCTATCTGTGTATGGGTCGGTAACGAGGTGAAGATAAGGGGGTATGGAAAAAATCATGAGTAATCCCCTATCTGTGTATGGGTCGGTAACGAGGTGAAGATAAGGGGGTATGGAAAACATCATGAGTAATTCCCTATCTGTGTATGGGCCGGGAAAGAGGTGAAGATAAGGGGGTATGGAAAAAATCATGAGTAATTCCCTATCTGTGTATGGGCCGGTAACGAGGTGAAGATAAGGGGGTATGGAAAACATCATGAGTAATTCCCTATCTGTGTATGGGCCGGTCATGCAGCCCCTCTATGCCTAGTAACTGCTTCTATTGGCTCTAATAATCAATGTATATAATCGATAATCATTGTGATTGGAACATCCGGCCGGGATGGGCTGAGTAACTGTTTGAAAATGTATAAGTATGGATGATTTTCCTTTGTTCAGTGGAGAGGCATCTGGACAGCCCAGTGACCTGCTCCCCGCTGGCGTAACTAAATAAACTGTTTGACATTGGAGCAGACCTGAGTGTCGAGTGATTCTTCTAGATTCATTCCCGCTAACAGACCTTCACTTGTAGATCGTGCCTCCTGCAAGCTGCACCTCTCTGCTGATCCACTCTTTGCTGGACCCCTTTCTGCAATGCAGCTACAGGTCTGTGAGCAACAGGCTGCTGTTGCTGGTTATCTTGGTTCTCATCTGAAGTCCAATCTAAGGCAGCATACGTGGCACCCATGCTGACATGATAGAAAAAACCTCCAAAGTATACCAACTTACTTCCAAAGTGTAGAAAGTAATATTTCTCAGCAAAAGTACTGAGAACAAACTCTTTCCCACTAGCAGGTAAGAAAGCAGCTGGGAGTACTAACTACTGTCCACCGTCTACAAGGCACAAGTCAGGAGTGTGATGGAATACTCTCCACTTGCCTGGATGAGTGTAGCTCCAACAACACTCAAGAAGCTCAACACCATCCAAGAGAAAGCAGCCCACCTGACTGGCACCCCATCCACCACCTTAAACATTCACTCCCTGCACCACTGGTGCACATTGGCCACAGTATGTACCATCTACAAGATGCACTGCAGCAACTCACCAAGCCTCCTTCGACAGCACCTTCTAAACCCATGACCTCTGCCATCTAGAAGGACAAGGGCAGGAGAGGCATGGGAATACCACAACCTACAAGTTCCCCTCCAAGTCACACACCATCCTGACTAGGAATTATATTGTCTTTCCTCCACTGTCGCTGGGTCAAAATCCAGGAACTCCCTTCCTACAGCACTGTTGGTTTACCTGCACCACATAGACTGCAGCGGTTCTGGAAGGCAACTCACCATCACCACCTCAAGGGCAATTCAGGATGGGCAATAAATGCTAGTCTAGCCAGCAATGCCCACATCCCATGAATGAAAAAAGAAAACGTTTATTGACATCTTTGTCTGAGATTGCTTCAGCCCCATCAATTGCTGCTGTGTCTAATCACTAGTTCCATATTCTAACCACAATTTCCACATTTTAACCATTAGATTTATATTCTAACCCCTTCTGTGCGAATGTGTGAAAATGTTCTTCCTTGTTAAACATACTGTCAGACTGACATGGTGTAAAATACTCACTTCTCAAACAATCCTCCACAGTTTGTAATTCTACATGAGAATTTCACGATTGGTCTTTAACAAGGCCTTAATTTAAATTGACTACTACTAAATGTTTCTTTAATATTTATTAATCCATTTTGTAGGAGTAGTATTATTCAAATTAGTGATAACATGAAAAGATTCTTTTGCAGCCGCTTTTTCCCCCTAAAGTATGTTGACCTATACTCACGTACCCTATTTCATTAAATTTATCAAAGGAAACCAGGCCCCATAGTGACTTTAATGTATTTTGTTCAAGAACAAATGTAGTCAATAAGCTGCTTACAACATCCTAACTGTGCATATCTTTAAATACATAGATGGTGTGTGACATTGTATGATTGACAGCTCCTCATCCTATTGGGAAATCCATCCATTTTCAGCTTCCCCACCTAGATGGTTTTTTATTTTATTTATTTATTTATTTAGAGATACAGCACTGAAACAGGCCCTTCGGCCCACCGAGTCTGTGCCGACCATCAACCACTCATTTATACTAATCCGACACTAATCCCATATTCCTACCTTCCCTCAATTCTCCTACCACCTACCTACACTAGGGGCAATTTACAATGGCCAATTTACCTATCAACCTGCAAGTCTTTGGCTGTGGGAGGAAACCGGAGCACCCAGCGAAAACCCACGCAGTCACAGGAAGAACTTGCAAACTCCGCACAGGCAGTACCCAGAATTGAACCCGGGTCGCTGGAGCTGTGAGGCTGCGGTGCTAACCACTGCGCACTTGCACCCGTTGGTAAACTGGAGAAGCTGATTGGCTCTGCAATGGGTGGCCAGCCTGATTTCCATTCCATCGATTACTGCCCTGTCCTTGAAGATGAGAATTTACCCTCAGATGTCATGCCGCAGTGTCACCATTAGAAAAATTCTAATATCTGTACATAAATTCAGCCTCGGTTTAATCAACATACTCTCTTCATACCATTTGAGGACATTTTATTTAGTGTTAAAAATCATGAAATGCTCATAATTACTTGTTTGCAGCAAGGCTGAAAGAAACAAAAATAACATCTGATGTCTCCTGTCAGGTCAGTGGTATAAACCAGATCAGTTGGTGTTTCACAGATTTGGAAAGAGGGAAAGAATTTGCAAGCGGATGCAGGACAAGTTTTGGTTACCTATGTCACAGCACAATCATACAACATGCTGTGTGGAGCAGCTAGATTGGTTTCAGACAGCTGCAAGAACGAATACTTTGCTGAACCGCTAAAACATATCAGATATAATGTACTTTCCTGCTATATCTATACTGATGCTGTTGAGATTTTTGTCATTTGTTGAACACGCTGTATTTTTATGAATCAATTAAGATATCATAACAATTTGTCTTCTTTGCTATTATTAAGGACACCTTTTTAGAAGTCTTAATCAATGGTGCAGGATTTAAATTCCAGCTGTCACAACAAATTTCAAAACCCAAAATAACTCAATATATCTGTCTAGCATGGTACAGAATGTAGAAAAGCAGGGCACTATCCCTGAGGATCTGTAGACAACTAGTTAGTTTCTTAGAATGGTAGGATGCATATTGTTGTTGTCGATTTAAATGTAACAAGCAGATGCTGTGCAACATGCGTGAGGAATTAAAAGATATTTGGAGTGTCGTGTACCAGTGAATTGCCTCCTGTTGGTGCCAGTGTAGGTGATTAGAATACATACCTGCTCTGTTACTGGTACCTCTTAACTCCTAGTTGGTGATATTATGGATATCACTTTAATAGCACTACATAAATGCAATTCTTTTTTCTTCCTTTCCATTTCTAAGGAAAGTCTGGGACTATTTCTCTTGCTGTCCCAGCTTTCTATGAGGGACTAACTGTATATTTATTTGTGGATTTCCAGTGGTGAGCATGCTTTTACAATCAAATGACATTTTCCTTTCATCAACCACAATTTACTCAATCTCTTATAAAGAGGGCTCAGAAAAGAATTCTGACACTAGGGATTTTTCCAATAGATGAATGCTTGCTAAGGATAAATTTTGTGGTGTTTTATACTCAATTAGTTGTGTTTGCATGTTAAATGTAATTTTCTTATATACAGTCGACCAATGTTTTGGTCTGAGGTTGACGTCACTAGGGCCTAATCTTTTAACCTGAATACATGCACAACATAATGAGACATTCAGAACCATATCAATTGCAGAATTGGGACTTTAAAGGTCGCATTTTCAATGGATGAATTTCACAAGCGTTCAATCATGATATAGGCCAAAGATGGACTGTTAGAGAATTGCAGTTGTCACAAGATGGCATGAAGTTTTGGCTGTGCTTTCAAAAGTGATGATGGCGGAAATGAGATAAAAGCAAATGACCCAGAGGAGGAATTTAACACAGATCACCTGGCTGCTGGTGTCATCTGAAATGTCTTCATACTGAATCCACATATCATCCGAACAAAAATTGACCAGTGGTGACAGACAAAAATAAAGGCCTAATGATGTGTGAAAATGAGGACATGCAGTTGGATTGGCATTGTCATAACGTAAGCTGCAAGTGGAGAATAAAAACTAAATTTGCATAAACGGTTTGCAGCAGTGGTGGATTTAAAACTTACTGAAAAGAGATAACAATACTGAAGGCATGAGATCTTTTTTCTAAGGAACCTTGGGACGATCACATAAAATAATGATTTTTCCCAATTTAACTGGTGCATTTTCTGGCATTTTGACATTTGCAATGATTCTGGCTTCAAAGCCAGAAGTAATTTTTTCTGGAAGCATTGCAGATATTGTAGAAGCAAAAATAAAATGAACTTCAGTATATGGTTCAGTAAATCTAACGGAAGGTACACCATGTTAATTTACGAACCAAAATATTTTGCAATACACAATACCTTCTACATGCACAACGGCTCACAGTTTTTTTTTAGATATTTTGCTCAGGATGTGGGCATTGCTGGCAAGGCTGCATTAATTGCCTTAGTTGCTCTGACAGCATTAAGAGTCAACCATGTAATGTGGAACTGGTGTCACATGTAAACTGGGTAAGGTAAGGGTGGCAAATTCACTTCACTGAAGGACATTAGTGATTTTTACAACAATGCAGCAGCTTTTGTGATTATTTTATTTTATGCCAGCTGTCAATTACCAATTTTACTGAATTCAATTTCCCATTTATTATGGTGGGATTTGAACAAAATCCCTTTGGAGTGTTGATCCAGATAAATAACTACTAGGCTACTGCATCCATGTTGCCTGGATGGACAACAGTCGCCTGCCCAAGATCGTGTTGTATGGAGAGCTGACCACGGGTCAAAGGAACAGACGGGCCTCATGTAAACGTTTCAAGGACTCCCTGAAGCAGTCCCTCTCTGTGTGCCACATCGATCATCGTCAGTGGGAAGCGCAGGCCATAGATCGTGATGCCTGGAGATGCTACATCAGGAGGGCTACAGACACCTTTGAGATTGAGCGAAGAAACAGCATGAAAGAGAAAAGGAGGAAAAGGTTAGATCCATTTGCACCCAGCAGCGACTACACCTTCACTTGTACCCACTGTGGGAGAATCTGCCGGTCACAGATAGGCCTGACTAGGCACCAGCGGGCCTGCAACTGATGACTACAACCTTCCCAAAATCCTCATCCATGAAGAAATGCCAAGAGAGAGAATGCATCTACTCTGCCCATCCCAATCCCATAACAGTGCAGAAATAGGCACAGGATTACATAAATTGAAGGCATGCTTATTTGTATTTTAAATTAACCACTTTTAACTTTTATAGAATCACGAAACAGGAGGCCAGTCAGCCAATTGTGCCTGTGCTGGCTCTTTACAAAAGCTATCCTACTAGCCCCACTCCCCTACGTGTTCCACGTAGCCCTATAAATTTTTTCTGTCAAGTAGATATACAATTCCCTTTCTAAAGTTACTATTGAATCTGCTTCTACGACCCTTTCAGGCAGTGCATTACAGAACCTAGCAACTCGCTGCATAAAAAAAGTCTTCACTTCTTCACTCTCGCTCTTTAGCCAATTGTCTTAAATCTGTGACCTCAGGTTACCAACCCTTCTGCCAGAGGAAACAGTTTCTCCTTACTTACTTTATCAAAGCCCTTCAGAAATATGAGCACATCCATTAAATCTCCCCTTAACTTTCTCTGCTCCAAGAAGAAAAACCTCAGTTTCTACCGTCTCCACACAACTGAAATTCCTCATCCTAAGTATCATCTCAATAAATCTCCTCGCACCCTCTCTAAGGCCTTGATATCCTTCTAAATATCTGTAGGTGGAACAGGGGTAAGTCAATAGCATTAAAACAAAACCTTGCAACCAAGTTCTGATGAAGGGTCACATTCAAACTTCTAGATGATCATCAACCTCTTAAGAATTTCAAATATTTTTTAAGAGAAGGTTAGAAATTACTGTTGGAGCAGACAAATGTTTAACATGCTTACACAATATCCTTTCTTCCACTATGTTAACAGAGGAGCTAATCTGTTTAAAATAAATGAATTAATGTCCTTCATTAAAATAGCAGACAGAGGAGAATTAGAGTAATTTGTTAAGGATATATTTCACATTAACATCAATAGTCATTTCTGGCCTATACTAATCTTTTGATCTGGTCAGAAAGGTTTAGTCTTTTGTACTGGAAATAAAATTCACTGCATCTGGCAATCATTTAAAAACGGTGATAATATGAAGTATATTCTTAAAAAGTTACCCTAATTCTCTTCTGTCTGCTATTTTAATGAAGACAATGGGGATGGGAACTAACTTCAGTCTCTCAGTTCTATCTGACGAACTGGCCCAGATTGAGTTATTGATTAGTGCCATACCATGGGCTGGATTTTAAGAACCTGCTGTTGTTCCCGGCGGTGAGCTCAAAACCAAAGTCCGCCGCAATCTCCCGCGCGGTGGCTCATTTAAATAGCATGGGCGGCCCGCCCTCCAATCTCGTGGGGGGTGGGGGGGCTGTCCGACACCAGCAATGGCGTCAGCTGCCTGTGCGCAGGCACTGGCATCGTTTTTAAAGGGCAGCCAGCCCTGCCCGCATATTTAAATTTTAGTTTTGGTGGCAGCAGCTTTGACAGTAGCGAAGGTGCGGGAGCGAACTTGCAGCTGGGAAGTCAATTTCAGTGTAAGCTAAAAGTTAATTCCCTTTTGTTTTCGGAGGACCAGGGGACTGCTGGGTAAGTAAAAACTATATATTTGGGTGGTTTAAAATCTCTTTCTTTTAGTTTTGGTGGCAGCAGCTTTGACAGTAGCGGAGGTGCGGGAGCGAACTTGCAGCTGGGAAGTCAATTTCAGTGGAAGTTTAAAAGTTAATTCCCTTTTGTTTTCGGAGGACCAGGGGACTGCTGGGTAAGTAAAAACTATATATTTGGGTGGTGGCTGAACCCGAGACACTACACGTGTAGTGTCTCCCACCCACCCTCCTCCTCTAACCAAAAAAAAAGGACTCTGGTGTGTTGATAAGGTAAGCTTTTTATTTAAAAAGTTCTGTCCGTTGGATTGCTAACCTAACAAGTTTTGACTTTTTTTTTTGGTTTTTCAGTAGATTTGTTGGGAATTTAGAATAGTGGGAATGGAGGTTAAGGCAGTTGTATGTTCCTCCTGCAGAATGTGGGAGGTAAGGGTCGCCAAGAGTGTCCCTGTTGACTGCATCTGTGGGAAGTGCACCCAACTCCAGCTCCTCGAGAACCGCGTTAGGGAACTGGAGCTGGAGCTGGATGAACTTCGGATCATTCGGGAGGCGGAGGGAGTCATTGAGAGGAGTTATGGGGAGGTAGTCACACCTCAGGTAAAAGAAGTAGGTAGATGGGTTACCGTCAGGGGAAGGAGAGGGAACCAGCAGGCAGTGCAGGGATCCCCTGTGGCCGTTTCCCTCAACAACAGGTATACCGTTTTGGATACTGTTGCGGGGGACGACTTACCAGGGGTAAGCAATGGGGTACAGGTATCTGGCACAGAGTCTGTCCCTGTTGCTCAGAAGGGAAGGGGGAGGAGGAGCAGAGCATTAGACATTGGGGACTCCATAGTTAGGGGAACAGATAGGAGGTTCTGTGGGAACGAGAGAGACTCACGGTTGGTGTGTTACCTCCCAGGTGCCAGGGTTCGTGATGTCTCGGATCGTGTTTTTGGGATCCTTAGGGGGGAGGGGGAGCAGCCCCAAGTCGTCGTCCACATAGGCACCAACGACATAGGTAGGAAGAGAGATGGGGATTTAAGACAGGAATTCAGGGAGCTAGGGTGGAAGCTTAGAGCGAGAACAAACAGAGTTGTTATCTCTGGGTTGTTGCCCGTGCCACGTGATAGCAAAGCGAGGAATAGGGAGAGAGAGGAGTTGAACACATGGCTGCAGGGATGGTGCAGGAGGGAGGGTTTTGGTTTCCTGGATAATTGGGGCTCTTTCTGGGGTAGGTGGGACCTCTACAAACAGGATGGTCTTCACCTGAACCAGAGGGGTACCAATATCCTGGGGGGGAGATTTGCTAGTGCTCTTCGGGGGGGTTCAAACTAATTCAGCAGGGGAATGGGAACCTAAATTGTAGTTCCAGTGTGCAGGATGTTGAGAGTAGTGAGGTCAGGGATAAGGTTACAAGGACACAAGAGGGCACTGGCAAGCAAGAACCTGGTTTAAAGTGTGTCTACTTCAACGCCAGGAGCATCCGGAATAAGGTGGGTGAGCTTGCAGCATGGGTTGGTACCTGGGATCTCGATGTAGTGGCCATTTCGGAGACATGGGTAGAGCAGGGGCAGGAATGGATGTTGCAGGTTCCGGGATTTAGATGTTTCAGTAAGAACAGAGAAGATGGTAAAAGGGGTGGGGGGGGGGGGGGGGGTGTGGCATTGTTAATCAAGGAGAGTATGACAGCGACAGAAAGGACGTTTGAGCACTCGTCTACTGAGGTAGTATGGGCCGAGGTTAGAAACAGGAGAGGTGAGGTCACCCTGTTGGGAGTCTTCTAAAGATCTCCGAATAGCTCCAGAGATGTAGAGGAAAGGATAGCGAAGATGATTCTCGACAGGGGCGAGAGTAACAGGGTAGTTGTTATGGGGGACTTTAACTTTCCAAATATTGACTGGAAATACTATAGTTCGAGTACTTTAGATGGGTCAGTTTTTGTCCAGTGTGTGCAGGAGGGTTTTCTGACACAGTATGTAGACAGGCCAACCAGGGGAGATGCCACATTGGATTTGGTACTGGGTAATGAACCCAGCCAGGTGTTAGATTTAGATGTAGGTGAGCACTTTGGTGATAGTGATCACAATTCGGTTAGGTTTACCTTAGCGATGGGCAGGGACAGGTATATACCGCAGGGCAAGAATTATAGCTGGGGGAAAGGAAATTATGATGAGATTAGGCAAGATTTAGGATGCGTAGGATGGGGAAGGAAACTGCAGGGGATGAGAACAATCGAAATGTGGAGCTTATTCAAGGAGCAGCTACTGCGTGTCCTTGATAAGTATGTACCTGTCAGGCAGGGAGGAAGTTGTCGAGCGAGGGAGCTGTGGTTTACTAAAGATGTTGAAGCGCTTGTCAAGAGGAAGAAGAAGGCTTATGTTAGGATGAGACGTGAAGGCTCAGTTAGGGTGCTTGAGAGTTACAAGCTAGCCAGGAAGGATCTAAAGGGAGAGCTAAGAAGAGCAAGGAGAGGACACGAAAAGTCATTGGCGGATAGGATCAGGGAAAACCCTAAGGCTTTCTATAGGTATATCAGGAATAAAAGAATGACTAGAGTTAGATTAGGGCCAATCAAGGATAGTAGTGGGAAGTTGTGTGTGGAATCAGAGGAGATAGGGGAAGCGTTAAATGAATATTTTTCATCAGTATTTACAGTAGAGAAAGAAAATGTTGTCGAGGAGAATACTGAGATTCAGGCTACTAGGCTAGATGGGATTGAGGTTCACAAGGAGGAGGTGTTATCAATTTTGGAAAGTGTGAAAATAGATAAGTCCCCTGGGCCAGATGGGATTTATCCTAGGATTTTCTGGGAAGCTAGGGAGGAGATTGCAGAGCCTTTGTCCTTGATCTTTATGTCGTCATTGTCGACAGGAATAGTGCCGGAAGACTGGAGGATAGCAAATGTTGTCCCCTTGTTCAAGAAGGGGAGTAGTGACAGCCCTGGTAATTATAGACCTGTGAGCCTTACTTCGGTTGTGGGTAAAATGTTGGAAAAGGTTATAAGAGACAGGATTAATAATCATCTTGAAAAGAATAAGTTCATTAGTGATAGTCAGCACGGTTTTGTGACGGGTAGGTCGTGCCTCACAAACCTTATTGAGTTTTTCGAGAAGGTGACCAAACAGGTGGATGAGGGTAAAGCAGTGGATGTGGTGTATATGGATTTCAGTAAGGCGTTTGATAAGATTCCCCACGGTAGGCTATTGCAGAAAATACGGAAGTATGGGGTTGAAGGTGATTTAGAGCTTTGGATCAGAAATTGGCTAGCTGAAAGAAGACAGAGGGTGGTGGTTGATGGCAAATGTTCATCCTGGAGTTTAGCTTAGCTTAGCTTAGCTTAGCTTAGAGATACAGCACTGAAACAGGCCCTTCGGCCCACCGAGTCTGTGCCGACCATTAACCACCCATTTATACTAATCCTACATTAATCCCATATTCCTGTCACATCCCCAACTGTCCCTATATATTTCCCTACCACCTACCTATACTAGGGGCAATTTATAATGGCCAATTAACCTATCAACCTGCAAGTCTTTGGCATGTGGGAGGAAACCGGAGCACCCGGAGGAAACCCACGCAGACACAGGGAGAACTTGCAAACTTCGCACAGGCAGTACCCAGAATCGAACCCGGGTCCCTGGAGCTGTGAGGCTGCAGTGCTAACCACTGCGCCACTGTGCCGCCCGCTAGTTACTAGTGGTGTACCGCAAGGATCTGTTTTGGGGCCACTGCTGTTTGTCATTTTTATAAGTGACCTGGAAGAGGGTGTAGAGGGTGGGTTAGTAAATTTGCGGATGACACGAAGGTCGGTGGAGTTGTGGATAGTGCCGAAGGATGTTGTAGGGTACAGAGGGAAATAGATAGGCTGCAGAGCTGGGCTGAGAGATGGCAAATGGAGTTTAATGCGGAAAAGTGTGAGGTGATTCACTTTGGAAGGAGTAACAGGAATGCAGAGTACTGGGCTAATGGGAAGATTCTTGGTAGTGTAGATGAACAGAGAGATCTTGGTGTCCAGGTACATAAATCCCTGAAAGTTGCTACCCAGGTTAATAGGGCTGTGAAGAAGGCATATGGTGTGTTAGCTTTTATTGGTAGGGGGATCGAGTATCAGAGCCAGGAGGTCATGCTGTAGCTGTACAAAACTCTGGTGAGGCCGCACGTGGAGTATTGCGTGCAGTTCTGGTCACCGCATTATAGGAAGGATGTGGAAGCTTAGGAAAGGGTGCAGAGGAGATTTACTAGGATGTTGCCTGGTATGGAGGGAAGGTCTTACAAGGAAAGGCTGAGGGACTTGAGGTTGTTTTCGTTGGAGAGAAGGAGGGGGAGAGGTGACTTAATAGAGACATATAAGATAATCAGAGGGTTAGATAGGGTGGATAGTGAGAGTCTTTTTCCTCGGATGGTGATGGCAAACACGAGGGGACATAGCTTTAAGTTGAGGGGTGATAGATATAGGACAGATGTTAGAGGTAGTTTCTTTAGTCAGAGAATTGTAGGGGCGTGGAACGCCCTGCCTGCAACAGTAGTAGACTCACCAACTTTAAGGGCATTTAAGTGGTCATTGGATAGACATATGGATGAAAATGGAATAATGTAGGTCAGATGGTTTCACAGGTCGGCGCAACATCAAGGGCCGAAGGGCCCGTACTGCGCTGTAATGTTCTAATTCTAAAGATACACCCCCCAAAATTTATCAAATAAAATTCTAATGCCCCTTTCACACCCCCAATAACAATTACATTAACTATTTGCCCTTTCCCCTCATAACACCTACCCTTTAAATCTGACCTTCACTCAAGACTGCACAAAGTTTAAAGTTCACCCCTTCCTACCATATTCGACACCCATTACGTTTATTTGACTCTGTTCCCCCTCCCAGACTGACAATCGTAACTGCTCCCCCCTCCCCACCAGTGTCACGCCAGCTTTCCCCAGACGAGGACTTGAAGGTACGGGAGTTCTGGCCGCTGCACTAAGGATCGCAGTGGACCCGGGTGAGTTAATTTAAATTTATTCATTTCATTGATTTAAGTATGTAAATCCAGGTCCTGTTGCCCAGCGGTGGGGTGGGGGGGGGGCTGCCACAGGGCCTCACTGCCACTGGGAGGATCAGGCCAGGCCCTCCGGGTGTGATCTCCATGGTGGGCCTCTGCTGCAACCAACTTCTGGCACCCTCCCGCCCCCCCACCACCCGTCACCACGGAGCCTGATGTTATGGGCATGGTAAAATCCAGCCCGGCTCTGAATGTTGACTGCTTCAATATGGATAGTGTAGGTTTGTTCTTTGTTGCATACTAACAACGGGACCTGTGCCGCAAGCGTGAGCAAAGTTCATTGTCAGTCCAACTGCATTTTGTATTTCATTCCCAAACCGTGGCAATTCTGCAAGTGACAGGAATACTCAAATAAAGCAGAACAACCTTCTCATCTCAAAGAAAGCATCCGCACCTAATGTTAACGAAAATAAACTTCAGTATGACAACAGCTGAGCATGCTCCAGATAATTCCTTGAAGAAAAAACTATTTTGGTTTGAAGAAGCTGCATTTAGCTGGTGACTTGTTCTATATAATTTACTCAGACACAAATAAAACAAATCCATGTGTTATTGCAACTGTCAGAACCCATCAGCAGATCAGGAAACATTTCTGCTTCAAGTTCTGATGCAACTGACAATGGACACTGACAGTTCTGATGAAGGGTCACTGACCTGAAACGTTAACTCTGCTTCTCTCTCCAGAGATGCTGCCAGACCTGCTGAGTATTTCCAGCATTTCTTGTTTTTATATCTGAATATGGAGTTAGTTCAGTTCAGTACACATGCAAAAAGAAACAGATTGGCTGCTTTAATTGAAAATGCCATGCCTAGCTTATTTTATTTTATGATTTATATGCAGCACTTTATTTTGAAGCTGTGCCATGGATGCAAGAGCTCATGCCAATGCAAACTATTATTTGTATTCAGGATAAATGCAATCAGCCAGTTAGTAGCAGGATCTTAGTGAGGGGAAAATTGCTCCAAGTACAGTCAGTGGGTTAAATAAAAATTAACCCAAGCAAAATATGTAAATGCTGCAAACGTGACAAAATAAATGTTGGTCTGTCAGCATCGATGGGGAGACGGGACAGGTTAACATTTGGGCTGTAGGCCCTTTATCAGAAACTCAATAGGACTATAAAATTCAAGGGGCAGTGAATGGGACAGCACAAGTAAAATCATGGATCAGGAATGAATTTTAATTCATTAATTAAAAGCTAAGAGAAACTAAATGCAAGTTAATTTCTTAAAAACACTCAGAATACATAATCTTATCCACCTTCAGAAGATTGAATGTATTATATGCAACTCTATTACAAAGCTGATTAGCCCTTGTAACAATGGTACCATGTGATTCAATAATTAGCCAAACAGTTATTTTTCTGGTAGAAGAAGTGTGGAATAAGAAAAATTCAGTTGTGGATTACAGAATTTTGAATGATAGTGGAAGGCAAATGCAAACTAAGGGCTGAATTTTACCGGCCCCTCAATGCAGCAGGTCACGGCGCGGGGCGAGCACAATTCTGCAGGGAGAGGGCCGCCTCGGCCCGCGAAGTCAAGGGCCCGCCGCAAATTACGGACCTCGGTGTGGCCCCCCCGCCACACAGCAGCGGCACCCCAATTAGGATATGTTAAACGGTACTTACCTCTGCAGATTATGCAGCCCACGGCTCTCCATTGACACTTCCTGATTTTACTTTGAACGTGCGGCCGTCATGTGCCATCCCGTTCATGATTTGAAAAGCTGGCGGGTCATCAGAGGCAGAAGGTTTCGCGACAGAAGGTAAGTTCCATTTTCAGGGCTCTCACTCTGCATTCTTAAAGGGAGGAGGGAAGGGGGGAATTGCAGGGGTCTCGCTGTGCATTCTGAAAAGGAGGAGGGTGGGGCTACAGGGGTTGCACTCTGCATACTGGGAGGGGTGGTTACTCAGGGGTCTCACTGCATTCTTGAAGGGAGGAGGGAGGAAGGGATTACAGGGGAAGCACTCTGCATAGTGGGAGGGAGGAGGGGGGATTAGAGGGATCGCAGCTCTGCATTCCTAAAGGGAGGAGGGAGGGGGTCTGGGATTACTGGAGGGAAAGCTCTGCAGGCATGTAGGGAGGTGCTGTGTACCTTCCTTCCGTAAACTGTGTACGCTCTGCGTTTGTTCGTGTTTGTGAGGGAGCAATGGCACAATAGTCACCCTTTGTGTGGGGAGGGTGCCAGAAAGGGTAGGAGCATTAAGGATGGTGGGGGCAATTGATTCAGCTGGTAGGATCTTGATGTGGTCGTGCTGTGCCACTCTGAGTGTTGGCCAAGATGGGCAATGCCATGGCACGCCACATAGTTGATTCAGGAAAGCAGCTGATGTACCCGTCAATACCAATCCCTGCCCTGTTAGGAACCTTCGAATACATGAAGGGTTCAGCTTTATTTATCACATAGCAATAGGTATGGCTCATCTTACATTGTGTGATCATCTGCTTCTGAGGATCCGTATGCACCAGAAGCAAAATCAACAGGCAGCTGCGATCCCCGTAGAGGCCCTCAGTCATGAGCAGCAGCCCCCAAGGGGAGCCTGCCATTACGGTTGCCGTGCATCTACAGGCCCCACATGACATGCCATCAGATGTCAGAGCACCAATGTCAAAGGAGACTGTGCATGTAGAGAGGGTGGTGACACATCTCTGTGCCCTACTCAAAGATGACCTGCAGACCATGGGCTTCGGTGGACATTGTATGTTTTTGGTCCTCATAGTTCCAGCGGTTCTCAAGCTTGACATCCATGCAGCTTTTCAGGGGCCCACAGAGACCTTTGTGTGGTCACAAAGTCAGCAGCGCATCAGGGTGGTCACTGATGCCCTGCACCGGAGGGCCAGTGAGAATGTCTGCTTCAGGGCGGACTCTCGCAGCCAGGTCCAGTGGGCCACTGGTTTTGGCACCGTTGCCGGAAAACCATAGGTTGTAATGTTCATTGACTGCACTCGTGGCCATCAGGCCTCTCGCTAGGCTACCACCTGCAGACATCACCATTGAAGGAATCCTCTCAATCTAGGTGAAGCCAGTATGTGAACCACACAGATGCTTCGTGCAAATCTGTGACCGCTTCTCAGGCAGCTGCCGTGACACCTGGGTCTTGCGCCAATCCCGGCTGCCACTGCTGTTCACTGAACTGGCTCAGATGGAGGGGTGGCTTCTTGGAGATAAGGGCTAGCCTTTGCAGACATGGCTCCCAATACCAGTGAGAGACCCCACCATTGCTGCAGAGGAGAGATACAATGCCAGCCACTGAGCTACAAGAGCCACTATTGAGCAGGAGATCGGCATGCTGAAAGAGCACCTCCAATGCTTGTATGGATAGGGTGATGCCTTGTACTATGGGCTGAAAAGGCCAGCTCCTTTCTTTTCTGCTTTGCACAACTATGCACCCAATAGGGGCCAGGCCTGGCATGATGAGGAGACATCAACAGGATTCCTCCTCGGACGCTGAAGACCTACAACATGAAAGACGCATGGAGGGCAGATGGCACCCCCAAGCTCTGCATGTAGTGCCAGCTGTGAGCTAGGGATGTACAGCAGTGGCTTATCAGACAAAGGCTGTCTGCTCCACAGGGATCTACATGAGCTCTGCAAGCCACATATCACCCTCGCTCACCTGCTGTGCACCAGTCCACATCTGCAGCATCCCTGTGTAAACCATTACAGGCAGCAGCTGACTGAGTCAATGTCCATGTCACTGCATCCGTGGGGACGCTCATGAGTAATGGTGGCATGGGAATGATGTTATTGCATATGTTGGCTCTCCTGAAGGGCCAACGGTGCAAAGGGATGTGACATTGGTGCTACATGCTGGCACACACCATTCACACAAAGAAAAGGATACACATGTTAGTGAAGAACATTTAGTGAAAGATGTATTTACATTGCTGTGACACCCGTGTATTCCCATTTGTGTCAGTATGTTCTCTGTAAACGGAGAGGTTGCCCCTTCTTGGTGCCACCTCTGAGCTAGTAGCCTGACTGGAGGAAGGCTGCTGATCCGATTGCCCTTTGGCTGTGGATGACTTTGGTGCTCGTACCCTGTGCACATGAGGCCTAGCAGGCCCAGCTGGCTAAAGGAGTGCACGTTCGTTCCCTTCCAGCATTGGACCCTTTGACGGCAGATGGCCCCACGGCTATTCACCTCCTCTGCCACCTCCAGCCAGATTGCCTTTTTCAGGCAGGAGGGCCTCTTCTTACCTTCGCTGACTCCCACCTTGCCTGCACAGCCTGGAGGAGAGTGAGCAGGGAGTCATCGCTGCACTGTGGGGCCACCCTAGAGTACCCCTCTGCCATCCTCGGCTTTTGGTGAGGTCTTTTAAATGGTGTGGGCGGCTTGGTGCAGTGATGCAAATGAGCTCCCATGCAAAATATCGTGGGAGCTCTGCGGCAGCTGCTGAATGCGGGTATCCTGCTAAGTTTATTGGGTGCTGATGCACAGCGCGGCGCCCGAATAAAATTCAGGCCTAAACAAAGTTGAAGGGAGTTGGAGGGTGGGATATGTCAGTGAAATGCTTTTTTTCAGGACAGCAGAGCAATCAGTTGATAAGCAAAGGATTTAGAAAGCAATAGTATGTGTTGACAATATGGTGTCTCCAATCACGGTATATGGATGGACGGATGTAAGACAGAGACTTAAAACTTGTAAAGGTGAGCAGTGAAGAAACATACAAATAACTTGAGGCTGAGATGTGTGGGGAGTAATATTACCATCAAAAACAGGTGGGAAACTAAAATGTTAAAAAATCAGAAACAGGAACCCAACAAGTCCCCATCCCGCCCACTTCTAGTTTGAATGGAGGTGGAACGAGGGACGGACAACATTCCGCTACCCTCCCTTGATCATCAAAATCCCCCCGATCACCGGCACTCCCTGTAATCACCATCCCTGCCCCCAATGATTAGCAAATCCCCCGAACACAGATCCCCAGCCTCCATGATCACTAACACCCCTATCTCCAACCCCCTCTATAATCTCTCCCCGATCACAGCTGGTTTCAGGTGCTAATGAATTTAGGCCCCATTATCTATGAGCAGGTGGCAGATGATCAAGAAGTCATGCAGCCTGACACAGCTAGTATAGGTTGCCCATTCCGGTACACAGGCAGAACAATGAGACTCTACAGAGTTAGGCGCTTCACAAAATAACTAGGTGGTTCTCCAAAGACCTTCTAGGAATCCTCCACACCTTTTTCTTCAGATGGGTTATCACTCAAAATATCAAGGGCCACTACGTAAGGAACATCGCAGTAGCACATCAATTAAATCATTTATACTATTCACTGGATCAAAAGAAAGAATATCAATGTAGAATTTGCAGTTATCAATTTAATCTATTGTCCAAAGAGAAAACAAAAGTCATGGTGAATATGTCAAAACTAGGAATCAATGCAAAGTGAAATGAAACAACAATTTGTGGCTTCATCCACATTCAGTCTGAAAACTGGGAAGTAACATTTGTGCCACATATGTGCTAGGCAATGACCATATCCAACAAAAGAGAGCCTTGCCACTTCCCAATGACATTCAATTGCATTGCAATTGCTGAGTACCGCAGCATTAACAGCCTAGGTGTCAATATTGACCAGAAATTGACTTGGACCAGACACACAAAGCCCATGATGAACAGAGCAGCTCAGAGGTTAAGTATTCTGCTACAAGTGGCTTACCTTCTGATTCTCCCTCAGCCTCCCCACTACCTGCAAGGCAAGTCAGGAGTGTGATGGAATTCTCTCCACTTTCCTGGATGGGTGCAGCTCCAACAACACTCAAGAAGCTCAAAATCATTCAGGACAAAGCAGTCCACTTGATTAGCACCACATCACTGACTTTCCACGCCCTGTATCACTGACGTATCAGTGTGTATTAAGTACAGGATGCATTGTAGCAACTCACTAAGGCTTCTTTGGCAGCACCTTCCAAATTGACAAGGGCAGCAGGTGCTTGGGAACACCATCATCTCGAAATTTCCTTTCAACGCAAACCCCATGCCAACTTGAACATATATTGCCATTTCTTCCACTAAGGCACATGTGTTGACTGAAAAACACATAGCAATTTTGGCCCTTCTCCTTAATTTTTTACCTTTTGCATTCTTTCTTATCAATTGGTAATGACTCATGGTAGGAAAAGGCATATGGGTACCAGCAGCCCTCAATGCCAGCTCTTCATCGATGATCCAAGAGTGCCAGTCTGCAGTTTGACTTTGGAAGGTTTTACAACTGAACCTTAAGCCCTGCTTCAGTCAGTCAATTTACACTTACACTTCGCAATGGGGTCGCTGGAAAGCAATAAAGGTCACAGGGTTGCAATCTGTGCGCTTATAAAGAGGTCATTGATATGTGATCAGGAACCTTCATCACTACCCTTGCAATAATCTGTTCATTTAGATACTACTTTATTTTAAAATATGTTTTTCCCCAGTTTATAAGTATTTTTATCTTCCCCTTTAAGTCCTCTGCACCATATACATTTCCACTCTGTAACAAGTCACATGCAGATTTATAAGGGCAGCGATGATTGACCAGATCTCTGTAGGGGAATGCTGAGTTACTCCCTGCAGTGATCAGGAAGTTGCAGTGTGTAGAACTGTAAACTGTTCACAGCTTTATATCACAGCATGTTGGCATTCCAACACATTACACAATTGGCTGGCCATGGTTGTCAGAATGGAGCCTCAGCAGTGGTGTGCAAGACTAAAAGGATTTCATCTGTCTACCCTGTGATGTTGGCACCTTATCACCATTGATCTCCAAGAGTTTATAATCTCTGCAATGAAATTGCAAATTGTCATCCCTGCCGTCACTGTCATTGTAGGTTAAAACCCACTCACTTCATTGTATAATACAAGAACATAATTAAATATAAAAAGTGTCTGCCATTTAAACTTCAGGTTAGATATTCAAATAGGTTCCAAAGAGTACCGACATCAGGCAGCACCACAAGGAAAATTGTATGACTATAATGAGCTTCTGAAATGAATTATTTATTCCTACAACATATACATACTGGATAGTAATCTTAATTAATGTCACTACTATGGACATAACATATTTGTGGAGCCATCTGGTCTTTTACCAAGTTTTATCAGGATAATTTACTGACTATAATTTGGCTGATACAACATGAATCGATGTCAGGATCTATACGAATGATTCTGACTGAAAACTTATTATTGAAATATAGCACAATAATTATTTGTTTTTATGACTGCTGAAATGCTTACTGATACCTAATATCAAAAACCTACTAACTTTTGCACCTTATATCACCTTGAAAATGAATGCACTGTTTGTGAAAGAACGACAAGCCTTTGAAAATGCTCATGGATAGAAAAGCTTGATCGACAGAGCTTGACATTTGGAATCTGTCTTTGTTGTATTTTCCATGGACTTTGAGAAAGATATGGATAGGATTTATGTACGGTTTTAAGAAGCACCGGATCAATGTTTACTGAACATCTTTAACAGGACTGTGCTCGATGATTATTTTTGCTGTCAAAATTCTATATATACATACAACAGCACACAAGCAGTCAAAATGAACAAAACTAGCCTGTTGTGACTTGTGGGTCCTTTGTTCAAAATGGTCCTGAAACAATTGCAAAGTTCTTGGGCTGAATTTAGTGAGCCCGTTTCAGGTCCCGGTGGTGTACCCAGAAATGTGTATCGTTCCCACGAGACACATGGATGGCCAGCCTGCCGTGATCACGCAGCGGGCAGCCACTATACATAATGGAGGCACAGGGCCAGGCCAATCATGCAGTGGGGGTGGGATATTATGTTTCCTTCTGTCCTTCAAGCACAAACTCACCAATCACTCAGGTAGGACTGGTAAACTGTATTGTGAGTTCTTCATTTGAAAATTACAGTACTATATACACATTGATGGAGAGCTCTTACTAGTACGTCTTATTTGGTCAACGAACACATTCCAACTATGGTGTCACGTGACAGAAAAAATCACATCCTGTCTAATGGCGGATGCAGATTATGGACATACTCACTTAAAGACATATTACAACATCCCTCTTTTTTCTAAAGTTGAAATGACACACTTTTAACAAATAAACAGATAATGACAAGCATGTCATTAGACTATTTACATTACAGTGAAACTTTCTTGCATTGTGAGTTCACAAGTTTATGAGCTTACAAGTCTCTGAAGTATAAAGGTGGTTACCACCTGATCAGGTCACAGTGGAACTTCTTTGAGATCTCTGACTGTTATCACAGTGGTCGTGATTCATAGGTATGTTGCTTTCTTGTACAACAACATCGCATTTGTTGTCTTCACAATGATCTTCCACAGAGCTATGCTCAGGTCCCACCTTTGAATGTGTTCTATTTGCAATAAGACTGCTGGGTGTTGCAAAATTGGACATCTCCCTGAGTTGACATTGATTTCTGCATAATGTCGCTCCATTTGGTGTCACTAATTTATATGATCTCGGCTCTCACAAACCTTAGCTATTTCAGCTGGAAACCAGGTTCCCTCTGTTGGACATAGAACCCTAACTTTTTGTCCTATGGTCAAACTTGGCAATACTTTACCTGCATGCCAGTCACACGTATCCTTCATATTCCCCTGTTTTTCCAGTAACTCGTCTCGCACAGCTGTAAATTTGGATAAGTGGTGGCTTGGAAGAGTCTTTCGGACTCACCTCCTAATATGAGCTAGGCAGGTGAGGGTAAACTTTCACTCAATGGTGTTGCCTTTAAATGTAGCATTGTGATCTGGAGATCCTGCTTCATTTCCCAGCATTTAATAATCAAGCACTGAGCAGTATGAACCATGTGTTCTGCTAGGCCATTTGATTGAGGATAATGTGGTGATGACAAAATATGATCAGTGCCCCACTTCGCACACAGGTCTCAAAATGGCTTCCCCTTGTGAGGACCGTTGTCTGAGGGAATTTCTTGTGACACTCAGTATACTCCTAACAGCAGCACTTTGATGAATCTTGTTGTCAAATTATCGGCAATTTGGAAAAATAGTCCGCCACTTGTAGGAAATCATCACTACAAGTATTAATTAGGTCTGTAGTAATTCTGCTCCATGAGTGTGATGGAATCTCATGAGGTATCAATGGCTCTTTGTGCTGGCTTGCTTAGTGTGCCTGACATGCCTTGCATATTCTCACAGTCTTCTCTATATCACTGCTGATCCCTGGTCAGTATACGGTTTCTCTTGCCAGATGTCTAATGCACTCAATGCCCATATGAGCCCTGTGTAGTTGCGTTAGAATGTCTGGTTAGAGTGACTCAGGTATTACCCTATCTACCCTTGAATATAATGCCTCTAGCTCATCTTGGAAGGCACAAAGTGGTCTTGAGGTTTCCTGAACGTCTTGTATTGCATCAGGCCAACCTTCCATTATGGTTTTCCATAGTGCCTGGAATACTGGGTCTTTGGATATCTCTTCTTGTAATTGTTAACATTAGTGTTGCCCAAAATTCATCAAATCGACTTGCAACATGTCTAGTGTCAGAGGGTCTATTGATGGAATTGCATCCTCTTGTAGGTGTAAGAGTGTATCCCCTTTAAACCTGTTGATTGTATCAAACTGGTCTGGGTATTTAGATTTCAAGTTGAGGACTGACTCAGTGGGCTTGTTCTTGATATCTGGTATCCCCACTGGTACCTTGTTGATCTCATGAACAGTAATGAGCTTAAGGTCTCTGCATGCTGGTAGGCCTGCTATAGCTGGACCTTGTGAATCAATGAGATAAAAGACCAGTGAAAACCATGCTGAGTGATTGTAGTTGCACTTCAGTGTTATCGTACCAATGCAATGAATCACTGATTCATTATATACAGTTAACTTAGCTGTAGTCGGTTGTACCATTGCTTTTCAATGTTGGAGATACTTAGTATTCTTAGGGGAAGGATATTGGCGCTTGCCCCAGTGTCAATTTTGGCTTTCAATGTGTGTTTTCCATTCTTCCTAGGACACACAATATTAATGATTGAAAATGTTTCCAGTGGTGTGATTGCAACTATGAACCTGGTAATGTTTATAATGTGGAATGCTTTCTTGCTCTCCTCTGTAAGAACTTGGCCATCATCCTTTTCCTTGCTGTCTGCTCTGTTGGCTACTTTGTATATGTGCTTGCCTCTATGCCTGGCATGGTCTGTGTTGCTACCAGTATGCTGCATATGTTTTCTAATTGGCTGTGGTTTGTGGTACTTCTTACCACCGCTTCTGAACTGGGTTTCTTACTTTGGCATGCCCAATGCCCTTTAATACCACATGCCTTACAGTGATCCTGGTGGATGAAGAAGTCCACATCTTTTAAACAGCTTGTTGAGTTTCGCCATCTTGGCTACTGTGCCAATAGTTGAAGCCATGCCTCGTGCTTGCAAACTTTGTTGGCCTGCAAGGATAGCTTCGTATTTACACCCATCTTTTAATAAAGCTTCATTTTTTTATTTTATTTTAGAGATACAGCACTGAAACAGGCCCTTCGGCCCACCGAGTCTGTGCCGACCAACAACCACCCATTTATACTAATCCTACATTAACCCCATATTCCTACCACATCCCCACAATTCTCCTACCACCTACCTATACTAGGGGCAATTTATAATGGACAATTTACCTAGCAACCTGCAAGTCTTTGGCTGTGGGAGGAAACCGGAGCACCCAACGAAAACCCACGCAGTCACAGGGAGAACTTGCAAACTTCGCACAGGCAGTACCCAGAATTGAACCCGGGTCACTGGAGCTGTGAGGCTGCAGTGCTAACCATTGCGCCACTTTGCTGCCCTCAATATCAAGACCTTTTAACTTTTCTAGGAGGTCCTTTGGAAAAGCTTCAGTGGCTGGTGATGCTATTACCAGCTCTGCAATTCTTTCAGATAACTCAACTTTGGAAAAGTGCCTGTCCCTGCCTTTGCTCCTGCAGCAACTCACAAATAGGTTGATTGATTCTTTTGGTTGCCACCTATCTGACATAAATTCCAACTGATATCTCCTGAAATTGATTTTCACACATAGTTGGGCTTCTGGCGTGGATTATATTTTCTTAGGGTCTTTCTGATCGTCTTCCGATAAGTTTCTGATAGCGATTTTAATTTGATTGTGTTTGGCTTGTTCTGATGCAGCCAAATCAATGAACCACAGCTCTACTCATTGTTTGAAAAGTTTGAATTCAGAAAGAATATCTGCTGCTTTCCAACTCATACATGGGAATTCTAGCGACATCTTGCTGACATTTCCTGGATTTTCTATGATTTCCGAGGTTGGAAGAAGCTTTCCTGCCTTTCTCCACAGGAAGCTTTAGATATGCTGCAGATCTGGCTGCCTGTAGTATCTGTCCTTGCCAAGGACTGTTTCTGAATTCTGTGGCACTGCGGATCTGCTGCACTGCTGCTCTCCTTTGAGTGCTTCTTAGGCCCTGCCCAAGAAGTGGTGTTTTGGTGCGAACGGCACCACGACACCCCAAATAGTTGCAGTGGCCATGGTATACGAACATACGAATTGGGAGCAGGAGTGGGCCCCTTGATTCCTTGAGTCTGCTCCGCCATTCAATAAATTCATGGCTGAACTGATTACTCCACATTTCCACTTACCCTGATAACCTTCCACCCCCTTGCTTATCAAGAATCTATCTATCTCTGCCTTAAAAATATTCAAAGACTCTACTTCCACTGACTTTTGAGGAAGAGAATTCCAAAGACTCACGACCCTCTGAGAGAAAAAATTTCTCCTCATCTCTGTCTTAAATGGGCGACCCCTTATTTTTAAACAGTGATCCCTAGTTCAAGATTCTCCCACAAGGGGAAACATTCTTTCCACATCCACCCTGTCAAGACCCCTCAGGATCTTATATGTTTCAATCAAGTCGCCTCTTATTCTTCTAAATTCCAGTGGAAACAAGCCTAGCCTGTCCAATCTTTCCTCGTAAGACAGCCCACCCATTCCAGGTATTAGTCTTGTAAACCTTCTCTGTACTACCTCCAACACACTTACATCCTTCCTTAAATAAGGAGATCAGTATTGTACACAGTACTCCAGATGTGGTCTCACCAAAGCCCTGTATAGCTGAAGCATAACCTCCCTACTATTGTATTCAATTCCCCTCACGATAAATGATAACATTCTATTAGCTTTCCTAATTACGTGCTGTACCTGCATACTAACCTTTTGCGATTCATGCACTCGGACACCAAGATCCCTCTGCATCTGAGAGCTCTGCAATCTCTCACCATTTAGATAATATGTTTCTTCCTGCCAAAGTGGACAATTTCACACTTTCCCACATTATACTCCATTTGCCAGGCCTTTGCCCACTCACTTAACCTATTATATCCCTTTGTAGCCTCCTTATGTCCTCTTCACAAGTTACTTTCCTACCTATCTTTGTGTCATTAGCAAATTTAGCAACTATACCTTCAGTCCCTTCATCCAAGTCATTTATGTAAATTGAAAAAGATTCAGTCCCCAGCACTGATCCGTGACACACCACTCGTTACATCTTACCAACCAGAAAATGAACCATTTACGTCTACTCTCTGTTTAATGTTAACTAACCAATCTTCTATCCATGCAAGAAGAGGCCCTCCTGCCTGACCAAGCAAGCCTGGATGGAGCTAGCTGAAGAGATTAGCTGTTGTGGGGTCAACCACCGGACATAAGTACAGTACCAAAAAAGGGTAAATGACCTCCTTCATTCTGCCAAGGTGATTTCTCCATAACTCTCCTTTTTAGGGATTACAAGTGGCTATGCAGGAGGAAGTGGGAAATGGGGAGGGAGGGACTACAACGGTGATGGCAGAGGGGATTAGGTGTCACCTCATCCTGAGATGCATGCCTGCATCTCGGCCATAGGCCACCTTCTTTCACAGCTCACCCCCATTAACTCCCCTGAGAGCGTATGGGAGCATGAGCTATATATAACACCCAAATAGGAGACTAGAGGCTGCCATTAGCAGAACTATCATGTTGATCTCTCTGCGAAGTATGACAATCTCCCCTGTCCACTTGCAGGATATGAGGGCCCATTGCAGCAGGGAGACAGCCCGGACTGGCAGAGGCATCCCAGATCTTCAGCCTCTCTCCAAAACTGAGGAGGAGGCACTAGAATTAGGAGGGACCTAGGGCGGCCACTCCATAACTGATGGACAGATGAGAGACTCTGCGCAAGAGAGTGAGGTTGTCTTCCACCAACATATAGTTCTCTTCTGGAGACCCACATCACGCATGATGAGATACACACAGCCTAACCCACACATGTTTGTGGTCTTGCATGCAGGTCGGCATTTGCAGGAGACCCAAGCAGAAGGGGGACAGTGGTCATGGGAGATGGTGGCATAGAGGTAATGTTACTTGACTAGTAATCCGGAGGCCCAGGTTAATGCCATGCGGACACAGGTTAAATTCCTACCACAGTACCTGGTGGAATTCAATTTCAATGAATTAATAAAAAAAAATCTGGAGCAGGTCTGAGTAATGGTGCCATGAAACTATCATTGTTGTAAAAACCATCTGGTTCACTAATGTTTTTTAGGGAAGAAAATCTGCTGATCTTACCTGGTCTAGCCCACATGTGACTCCAGATCCACAACAATGTGGTTGACTCTTACTTGCCCCCTGAAATGATCTAGCAAGCCATTTAGTTGTCAAAGGCAATTAGGGATGAGCAATAAATGTTGGCCTTGCCAGCGATGCCTGCATCCCATAAAAGAATAAAAAAATCCTCTGAGGAGAAACCGCAGTCAGAGGAAGAACCGTCCCACGTTTCTCCTGCACCTTCCACCAGTGCAGATATTTTGACCTAGGTGGGTAAGCGCTTGGGCTTAGGTTCAGGTTCACAAGCTGGTGAGAGCACCGCACATGCACCCGATCAGCCGGCTGAGGATGAGACAGCTGAGGCCTCTGACAGTCAGAGGACTGTGGGTGGCCAGGCCATGCTGAGCCCGAGGCTGACGATGAGCCTCTGGTGTCAACAGCACAGGGCACGCTGGAGTTGCAGAAAAAGGTAAGGCAATATCTGGTGGAGTTATCAGAGGCAATGGGCAGCCATGAGCGGATGAAGGAGGACTCCGTGTTGCCATGTCTCAGGCATATGAGCACATGGCTAACTCCGTTGAGAAGTTGGCATACCTTATGGAGAGCCAGATCCCACAGATGCACACAATCCTGCACACCATCACCTTGGCGATGAGCTTGATGCAGCAGTGGCAAGGCGAGAGAAGGACAAAGCACCTGGAGTCTTCTCCAGCAAGGGCTTCAACATCCAGTGCTGCTTGCTTATCTCCCTCCTTTGTGTCCTTCTTGTCAGTGGAGAAGTGTCACTCAGTCATGTCCTCATCATGTAAGGCCTCCCTCCTCTGCAATGCAAGCTTGTGCAGTTCAGAACAGACCACAGTGATATGTGAAATGCTCACTGGGGCATACTGCAGGGCTCCACCAGATCAATCGAGGCAGCAGAATCTCATCTTCAGCAGCCCAATGGCCTGCTTGAATGTCACTTAGGTGGACCCATGGCAAGTGTTCTACCTCTCTTCTGCTACATTGCGAGGGGTCCTCACAGACGTCAGTAGCCAAGACTTCAATGGGTAGCCTTTGTCCCTGAGAATCCATCCCTGAAGACGAGCGGGGAGCCTGAAAAGCTGTGGCACCTGGGACTGTCCAAGTATGTAGGTGTTGTGGCTTTGTGGCTGCTTCTCAGGAAACACTTTTGATGGTTGCAGACCAGTTGCACGTTGTTGGAATGGAAGGCTTTCCTGTTGATAAAGGCTGCTGGTTGGTCTGTTGGAATCTTGATGGTCACATGCATGCAGTCTATCACATCTGCACCTGGGGAAATCCAGTGATGACCCCAAATCCAATTACCCTGAATGTCAGGGTCAGTCTGGTAGCGCACATAGTTGCCGGCTCTGTTGAACAGGACATTGGTCACTCCCTTAATGCAGGGATGAGCTACAGCCTGGAAGGCCCCATACATGTCCCTGGCAAATCCTTGGAATGATCCAGACGCGTAACAGATCAGAGCCACTGGCATAGGGTGACACTCCAAATCCCATAAGCTGCAACTCATCCTGCAGCAGGGCGTACAAGTCGGTGACGGCTTCCCTGGAGAGCCATAGTCTTCGCTGACAATGCCGCTTGGACTTTTGGATGTAGCTGATTTGACCCCCCTCGTACAGCACATAGCACTATAGACCAACAATGGCCTCCACTTCCCTCTCTTCCCCTTTGCAGTGCTGGACATGGCTGCCTACCCATCACATCACTGAAGCCTCGCTTCAGTGCCATTAGCTTCCAACAACCGAGAATCCGAAGGCATGTGAGGGCCACCCATTGTCCACTTAATTCCAAACTCCAAGCTACCCATTGAATTGTGATGAATTTGATGCTCATGTTTTAAAACTAAGTGCTCAGCAATTTAAATTGCATTCTCATCCCGTCAATGCAGTGATGCCGACTTGGTGATTTCTCCCCGATGACTAAATCCGGAACCAATGTCACAATGTTGAATTTCCAGATGGATGCAGTCGACGCAATTCTTTGGCCCCCACGCCACCTGCCAACTCTAAATGGCCACACTAAATTCAGCTCCTTACTTGCCTATATTAAATAGGTACCCACCCCCCCCCCCCCCCACCCACCCCCACTGCCCCGATTTCAGGCAGATGCACTGGACGCCAAGAAAGAGACCTGGTCCAGAATTCTGTGCGCCAACTTCCGGGGAGTAACGAGTCAGTGAGAAAACTACCCAATTTTCAGTGTCCCAGTGACCTTATCTTCATTGTTAAATGGGCAGGCTCCTGTTGAAAATTGCCTGCAGTATCACAACTAGTGCTGCAAATCATTTCTGGTTTTTCTCCGTGCCCATAATTAAACATTTATCATTGTGCATTTGGACACAGAGAAACCTTTTAAAGCACTTCAGTGGTGTTGGATTTGTGCTATAAAATAATGCACTTAGCACATATTGTGACATCATGGCAGTAACCTCCCCAATGTGGATAACATTTGGCTAAATTTTGGTTCTGGGACTCTGATGTCAGGTGAATTTCTGATGCATGCCATTGATGAGCCAGGGTGCATGCTTGCTGACCAGTTGAGGATGTCAGGTGGATACCTGGGGCTGGAAGGCCAATAGGAGGCCATTCAACACTCACAGATTGGCAGCTCCACCATCAGAGGTGGGCGCTGCTGGTGCAGGAGAGGGAGAGAGAGAGAGGGAGGATGCTTCAAGATGAAGGCACCATCTGGCGAGTTTTACATTTTTTAACATTAAGAAAGTCCACAGTTGTCAGGCCGTAATCCTGGAGGGGCAACCCCTCCACTGGACGATCAGCAGCCACAACTGTGGCCTGATGACTATGGCGAGTACAGGATGGTGGGGGTTCCCTAGGTGGATGGAGTGCTGGACCCCCACCCCGGTCTGTCCCGGGGAGGCCACCCCCATCTCTTGGCCATGTTTCAGTGGGGACAGTCAACATGTGAAGAGTGGCCTTAAAAGGCACTTTAATTAGCCTAATAGGCTGCATGCCACTTTTGGGCGAGTAGCCATCACTGTCCTCCCCCCCACCCCAATCCTCCCATCCTAGAGATGGGAACATGCCAGCAAACTGGCACATGGCCAGTGGCGGGAAATTGTGGGCCCATCCACCTCCGAGCCCACCTCCTTGACCATTTAAAAATTCAGCACATTGCTGCTGCTGAGGTAGCAGGTTGTGCGTTCAAGTCTTATTATAGACAATTGAGTACAAAATCTCGGATGATATTCCAGGGCGGCACAGTGGCGCAGTGGTTAGCACCGCAGCCTCGCAGCTCCAGCGACCCGGGTTCAATTCTGGGTACTGCCTGTGTGGAGTTTGCAAGTTCTCCCTGTGTTTGCGTGGGTTTCCTCCGGGTGCTCCGGTTTCCTCCCACAGCCAAAAGACTTGCAGGTTGATAGGTAAATTGGCCATTATAAATTGCCCCTAGTATAGGTAGGTGGTAGGGGAATATAGGGACAGGTGAGGATGTATAGGGGCAGGTGAGGATGGGGTAGGAATATGGGATTAGTGTAGGGTTAGTGTAAATGGGTTGTTAATGGTCGGCACAGACTCGGTGGGCCGAAGGGCCTGTTTCAGTGCTGTATCTCTATAAATCTATATCTAAAGGGCTGCTGCACTGTCGGAGGTGCCATCTTGCAAATGAGATGTTAAAATAATGCACAATCTATTCTCACAGGTGGATATTAAAGATCCTATGGAACTATTCTGAAGCAGAGCAAGGGAGTTCTTCCAAGTGTCCTGGCCAATATTTATCCTTTAACCAACATCATTAATACAAATTACTTGATCATTTATCTCATTATTCTTTGTGGGACTGTACTGTTCCCAAATTGGCTGATGTGTTTCCTACATCAGAATGTCCTGAGGTGTCGAAAGGTGCTGTAGAAATGCAACTTCTTTCTTTCTTAGAATCACAGAATCATAGATCAGTTGCGTCACAGAAGGAGACCATTCAGCCCATCGTGTCTGTGCAGGCTCGCTGCACTAACAACTCAGCTAGTTCCATTCCCCTGCCTTTTCTCCGTAGCCCTGCAAATTTTTTCTCAGATAAATTATCCAATACCCTTTTGAAAGCCATGATTGAATCTGACTCCAAACACTCTCAGGCAGTGCATGCCAGATCCAAACCACTCATCGCATGTCACCCAGTCAGGGCTTTGAAGCAGTTTTTTCACCACATCAAATAAAGCACGAATGGTGAGAATTATATCTGACTGGAGGTGGAAGGTGCTGCCTTAGTCAAGGTGATTTTTGGGTTTATTGACATGACAAATAAACACTACAGCAACAACAACTTACATTCATATCGTACCCTTAAGGTAATAAAATGACCCAAGGTGCTTCACAGAGGCATTATTGAAACAAAATATGACACTGAGCCACATATGGAGATATTAGGGCAGATGACCAAATGCTTTGTCAAAGAGACAGGTTTTAAGGAGTGTCTTAAAGGAGGAAAGTGATGCAGAGAGGTGGAGAGGTTTAGGGAAGGAATTCTAGTGCTTAGGGCCAAAGCTGCTGAAGACACAGCCAGCAATGGTAGAGTAATTAAAAGAGGCCAGAATTAGAGGAGCACAGATAATTTGGAGATATCTCAGGGCTGGAGGAGATTTCATAGATTGGGAGGGACCAGGTCATGGAGGGCCTCGAAAACAAGGTTGAGAATTTTAAAATGAAGGTCTTGCTTAACCGGGAGCGAATGTAGGTCAGCAAGCACAGGGATGGGATTTAGTGCGAGTTAGGACATGGGTAGCAGAGTTTTGGCAACCTCAAGTTTATGGAGGGTGAAATGTGAAAGGCTGACCAGGAGTGCATTAGAATAATCAAGTCTGGAGGTAATGGAGACATGGATGAGGATTTCTGCAGCAGAAGAGCTGAGGCATGGACAGAGTTGGGGAATGTTGGGTGGAAATAGGCAGTCTTAGTGACTGCATGGATGTGTGGTTGAAAGCTCATCTCGGATTCAAATATGACACCAAGTTTGCAAACAGTCCGGTTCAGTCTCAGACAGTTGCCAGGGAGAGAGATGGCGTTGGTGGCAAGGGAGTGGAGTTCATGGTAGAGTCCGAAGGCAATGGCTTCAGTCTTCCCAATATTTAATTGGAGAAAATTTCTGCTCATCTAGTACTGAATGTAGGTCAATCAGTCTAACAATCAGTAGGGACAGTGGAGCGGGTCGAGAGAAGTGGTGGTGAGATAGAGCTGGTCGTCACCAGTATACCTGTGGAAACGGATGTGTTTTTGGATGATGTTGCCGAGACACATCATGGAGATGAGAAACAGGACGAGGCAAAGAATAGATCCTTGGGACACACCAGGGTAAATGATGGGGGGGTGGGAAGAGAAGTCATTGATGTGAATTCTAAAAATACTGCAGGGTATTCTGAAGTGAAAGGAAGAACAATATTTATGAGGAAAGATTTTCCGCTTTACTATGCCTGGGGAAACATTCAATTCCCAGGTGAAGCAAAGAGGAGATTGGGGCAGAAGCCCATTACTTCAGGTATTTTCACCTTTGCTTCACCTTGGGGTTTCCAGAGCTTCACCAATTCAGTGTAATTGGGCCTGCACCTGCATTAAGCACAGGGCGAGTGTCAGGATGCAAATGAAGTGGAAGGTGGACATTCCTCACTTTCCACCTTACTTTTGTTTGGCTTGATGTCTGGAACCTTTGTTAAGTTGAAATTCTGCTGCAGTCGCAGGAAGCCCTCTGGGGATTTCTGGAAACAAAGAGGTATCAAGGTATTTTGTCTTTAACATAGGAACAGAAGTAGGCTGTTCAGCCACTCAAACCTGTTCCATCACTCACTGACTTGTATCGCATTTCCATCTAACCACCTTTGCTCCATATCCTTTGATTTTCCCATCTCTATTATACCACCCCACTCCCAAATCAACTTGAATGATTTTCAGGATTCCTGGTCTCTCCAGGAGCTGCCAGAAGACCCTAATGCTTGTGGCCAGAAGTCTAGCAAGCACCTACACTCCTACTTCTCTTTTAAAAACTTCTTCTTGGGATGTGAGTATTGCTGGAAGGGCCAACATTAATTGTTGCCTTTGAGAGGTGGTCCCGGACCTACTTCTTGAACTGCTGCTCTCACAATGTTGTTAGGCTAGAGTTCCAAGATTCTGACCCAGCAACAATGAGGGAATAGTGATTGTTATGACCAGGTGAGAAAGGGGTCTAATGGTTCCCTATCAGCCTTTGCCTGGTTTAACCTTAATAGGGTTTAATTTTAAAAACACCGTGTTTTTAGTTCCCCCTCAGTGAATCCTTCTTCATTGCTCTCCAATTGTAAGGCAAATAAATCAACCAGACAGGTTTTCTTAGATTTAAACAAGAAAGGTGGAAGTTTATTAACCTTAAACTCTAATTCAGTTAACGACTACGAATATGCGTCGCAACCACGCTAGCACGCGTACACTATAAACACACATGCAGATATAGACAGAAAGGTGAAAAGTTTGAGGAAATAGCTGGGATTTATTTACAGTCCTTTGAGTGCCATGCAGAGGCTTTGATTTCCGGTAAATCTTGCCATTTCGTTGGGGCCCAGTTCACGCTTTAAAACTTGTTTTGATGTCGGAGTCTTTTCTTTCTTGAGGTTTAAGTGACTTCAGTGGATCCGGAGATTCGTGAGAGAGAGAGAGTGAGAGCTAGCCAGGAGAGAGCCTCTCTCTTCTTCCAAGTTCAGTTGCAATCTGACCCAAACTGTGCAGTGAGCAGTTCAAACAAAACCTGGGCAAGTAGATTAGTCATGTGACTAGCTGTTTTAACAAACTCCTGCATTTGTGGATTCTCCATCTTAGCAGATACCCTGGAACGCAAGCTTTCTTACACATTTGATGTCTGGTGATCAAAATCCATTTGTGTTAATTGGATCAGGGAGCCGCTGTCCACTGCTGATCTCTTTAAACAAGTCATATCTTCCTTCCAGCAACAGTTTAAAATTAATGTTCATATGACAAAATTAATATGCCTCATTCTTGGCAGGTGGGGTCTTCAATGACATGATATATGTCCAAGTCTTGGAAGGGAGCTTGGAGGTGATGGTATTCCCATGCACCTGCTGCCCTGGTTCCTGATCCATGTGCATAGCCGTACCATGGGTCTGAATGTACTAAAATGGTGCTTGACTCATGCAGATGGCTCAGGATATGAACTTTGAATCCAACTCACATTTCCTACATTATCACTGCACTCATCTAGTGCCCAGCTAGAGCTTGGAGAGAAAAGTCAGTCCCATACAAGATAAGTGTACTTTATAAAGAGAACTCAATGAACACAAATATTTTAGGATACACCACTTAAATGCAATTTGCTCTGTAGAGGTGTGGCATGAGCCTCCACTGGCTTTATGCTACAGATCAAGCATGCTATTCTGAAGAATGAAAGTCTACTGCCCTCTCTTCTCATGCCGATTGGGTGAGTTACATATTAGAAATGTATTCAAGCAAGTGGGTTTATATATCCAAAGAAATGGAGAGTCTTTATAATTTATGTAAAACATGCAGATGGATTTTTCATGTGATCAGACACAAATTTGTCACATTACCTCATAATTTATGAAGTAAATTTTATTTTATTTATTACATGGTGCACATTATATTAAAAGCTCTTAGCTCTGATTTTTGTGTTAGTGATAAATGAGCAGACCTCAGTTTGGATATCCTATGCAAACCCATCAAATCCTGAATCTGAACACAGCCACTAACATTGCTGCCATACTATCATCAATAGGAATGCAATATATATTAGTTAAACTCCACAAGCTTGCAGCTGAAAACAGCACAGATAATTGTTATTTTATGGGAAAATGAGCACATTCCCATCCAAAACAAGCATATTTGGCATGAAACGACGAGATTAAATTGTCTCATTGTGATTCTGAACCATTCGCTTCCCTACCTCATATATGTATATGTTTTGCAACAGCTTTATGGACTTTTGTGCAAAGTAGTTGAAGTCTGCTCAGTCGATTCAAGTTACCTGTACCTCATGGTTGGAAGTTAATGAAAGAGTAAGTTTGAAGAATAGAAACATTTTGTGAACTTTCATACCTTTTAAATTTCCAGCGAAGTACTGAAACCGGTTACCAAATTAAGCTCAGGATTCTTTTTTTACAGAATAATCTTTTCTCCTGTGACTGTATTCTTGCATTTGTACAATTTAGAAAGCACCAAAACAGCCAAAGAAATTAATTTGGGTCTTCCATACTTGATTTTTTCATGTGCCTTTTAGAACCTTTGTTTAACCTCCTTTGTCTTGTATTTCACCTCTATTTGCTCATGTGCCCATTTTTTTGTTGTGTTTCTACGGTGTGCTTTTTTTCCTCTCCACTTCAGTATTTTCTCACCCTACTTGGTGCTCTTTTTCTCCCAGCCAGTCCCAAGGCCATGACATCCATATCAATGGAGGAGATGTAAAAAATACATGATAACCAGTCAAAGCAGCCATATGGGTTCTTCGTGGGCATTTTGGGCGCAGATAGGCAGATAACCTGTCAGCCCTGACAATACTAAGGAGGTACGTGACACCAACACTGGTTGAATCACCAACTGTAACGAAACACTGGGGTAAAATTGGTCTTCGGTAGTATCTCAAAATGGGCAACAACAAATTAGCAGTCATTTTATAAGCATTGATTTCAGTGGAAAAGAAAATCAAGCAAAATTTTGCATTGCCACTGAAGACCAATTTCCCTTCCAGTTTTTCTCTGCTTAGCTGCTCTTTCCACAACTTGATTGAGATTTCAGCTTTTTCAAGTGAAGAATCATGACTGCAAACGTAATCTTGGGACTTGAAGGCACTTGAAGTGCTGAATTGCTATATAGATTTTAATGTTTACTTACTTACTGTTCATTGGGGGAAGGCGAAGCAATATTAAAGAACTGTGAAGAGAACATTTAGCATTTTCCTAACATAACTAATGCCTGTGCAGATGGTTAGAGATTTGTGCCCTTGTGGCGGAAGACCTCATGCCTCACAGCACTGTTTGCTATATTCTGCAGTAGCTGTGAAAGTTACTATGGCTTTGAACTTCTTGGACTTTGGGTTCTTCCAAGGATCAGCTGCAGACCTTGGTGACATGTTGCTACTGGCTGCACACCACTGAATCTCACAGGTTACTTTTTGCAAGAGTACATCCATTTCCAGTCAGAAGGGGCCTCAGAGGGACAGAGAGTAATGGGTTTCACCTCCATTGTTGGATTCCCCCAAGGTGCAGGGTATCGTCAGTTGCACCCATGTGGCCATCTGGCATCATGTGTTAATATTTACATGGTGTTGAAAAATTGAAAAAGTACACAGTTACAGGTGAAACAAACCTCAGTTACCCACTTATTGTTTTTACTGACCCGGTGGTTTCCAATCTCACCCACTTCTATGCAGTGCTCTCCTTGTGGCCTCAGATGAGGTGGCTCTACTTGTAGCTGAGATACATGGCGCGGTCATTCTCACTGTAAAATGGCCTGTAGGGCACCCTCTATCACAGGGCTCTGCTGCATAAATGGTCCCTCAGTCAGAGGTGCCAAGGAAGCCGCTGATGATGATAGCACCCCATGAGGGTTGGCACTCTCATCCTCTTCAGTGACTGCCTCAGCCCTTAGCTGGCACTCCAGATGACTGGAGGGGAGCACCAGCTGAGCACAACTGCCATCCCTCCAAACATCCTATGCCAGCAGCGCTACTGACTGGTCAATGCTACAGAGCGTGGCATGCATCCTGTGAATGTAAGCGCGCAGTTTCTGCATGCACTCTGAGTGGGGCTGCATGTGGCTCTTCAAGATGTTAGCCACTCTCATAGTGGAAGAGTTCATGTGCTCTAAGCCCTGAGCTATGGTGGTGCCCATTAGTTAAATGGATGTCTCCATTCTCAGCCCATGATCCTGCACTGCCTCTGGAACTCCGACATATGGGAGCACATCTGTTGCTTCTGGTCTAAATAGCGCCTCCTTTCTTGTGACTCCTGCACCAGCTGAGCAAGGCTGTGTCTGTCCTCCATCCTCCGAAGGGAACTGCCCACAGCTGCCTCTGTCACCACCTCCTGCTAACTCGTGATGTGCTTGTCACCTAGTGCCACCCTATCTAAGCACATGCAATGACCCACCAAAGTGACTGTATCTGAGCTGGTGGAGGGTGCGCTTGTAAGATGTGATGGTGATTGCCCTGAGATCTCTGCTGGCAGCACTTGTTTCATGCCATTATAGGAATCTGTCCTTCCCTCTCGACATCCAGACCTGTGGGAGGCACAAGAAGAGATCATGAGATTTCTGCAGTATTGAGGCATTCCCCAATGCAGCTGAGTCCTTGGCATGCTGTTGGATGGGGTGGAGTGCACTGCACCCCCTTCATCTATTAATTGCAATATCAATTCAGCCTCTCCACCAGGAATGCCCAGCTTGCCTTCCCCAACTTTCACATGGTCAGCTACCCTGGCAAATTCCATTTCTCGCTCCTCCATGGTGGTCAAGATATGTAGGATTGGCTCTCCTCCTCTGGTCTGCGCTCTTTCATAGGCATTATGTGCCCTATTCTCCTGCAAAAACAAAAGATAGAGAGATAAGGCACTCATTAGCATAAGAAACTGCATGTATCAGTGCTGGCAGGTTCTCTAAAGCACTATGGCTCTGAGACTTTCTAGAGGTCAGTAAGTATCCTGGGCAGACATTACACCCATGTTCAGGAGCAGTATGCACCGTTATGCTCCTCAGCTGGTGTAACGGCTTGAGGTTGAATACCCAGAGGCTTGTCATGAGGGTTTCACAGACAGAGACCTGGAGGTATTCCTTGAGGCAGTGAGGGAGAGGAGGGAGGTCCTCAAACTAAGCAGGGCTGGATAGAGATGGCTTAAAAAGTGAGCAGACTGAGCGCCTTCAGGAGGAACTGAGTGCAGGGCAGGAAAATGTTCAATGACCTTATTCACTCTGACAAGGTGAGTGCAATGCCAGATCCTCATGACAAGCCTCTGGGTATTCAACCTCAAGCAGTTACTCCAGCTGAGGATCGCAACGGTGCATACTGCTCCTGATCATGGCAGTAATATCTGCCCAGGGTACTTAGTCCTTCCCTGGGTTTCAGCCTTTCCTGCTTCATGTCTGCTACTGCAATAAAATTAGGAAAATGGCTGCCACAGTAATGGCTGTCATGGTCTGTTAAAATCGGACGACACTCGCTCAGTCCCACCTCCATTCACACCCCCCACAGCTGCTAATTGGCTGAACAACTCACCCTCCAGCCAATTAACAGGACACACCCATGAAAAATGGGGCTTGTGACTGCTTTCCACACCCCCACCCCTCCCCCGGGGAGGATCAGGACATGGAAACAGTTTCAGCTTCCATTTCCCAACCCCAGAAGAAAAATCAGTCACTAGTCATTAGGATGAATTTCTCCAGCGTGCAGACTATCCCAGTCATTTCCATACTGTGACTCTAAACATCTATCCTTTAAAGCACTGTAAGAAGCTGTAATATTCGTGACTAACTTGATAGTACTTTTAGTGAAATTTGTAATTAAGATTTGCAAAAGCTATTCAACTCAGGGGGACATCAATAGTTCAGGTAAGAGTCAAAGTGCTTTTTGCTTTAGTGGTTGTCATGCCACTTTTTTTAACAGATACTGTACTGTACTGTGATGGAAAAGAATACTTTCAGACTATGGAATGTTTGGCTGAGAGGCCCAAAAGTCAGATCATAAAATAGGGTTGAAACCAATAAATAACCATACTTCAAAGCCAAGTTTTGCTTTGATGCAAAGTTAGAACCTTGTTGAAACTTCATGTTGCAGTAAGTCTAATAAGAAATGAAACTGGACGGAGTGAAAATGTCTGTTTCAGGGGGATTATAAAACTCAACCACAGAGATTTAGCTAATTTAAGTGGTGTAAAGTTTAATTGGAAGCTACAAGAAGATAACAGAAGCTGACATTGATTGAAAATGTCAGGATTTGTCTACTTTTGAAATGCAGAGCAACTGATTCCACAAGTAAGTTTTACTGGGAAGAAGTTTAAGAAACATGGAGCTTATCAAGGCAGGATTTAACCCTATCATTTAAACAAAGAATTCAAAACATCATTGGACAATTGTAGCTTAAGGTAGATTTTAATAAGATAGTACGATACGCTCAACGAAACATCCATGCCCACCTTGAAAAGAAGAGTATGAAGATCATTGTAAAGAGTGATTTGGGGCTGCAGCCAGGCAACTTGGTCAGTTGCTGAAGAATATGATCAATGGGAAGTGATCGTCCACCAGGAGATCATATGTATAACTCCTTGTAATATAATTGTAACTAACAGGTCTATTCTTTTGCTATGGGTGTATTCTATTGTAAACTGGATTTTCTGCTAAACCTAGTAAAGACATTAGTGTTTAATTTGGGCTTTGAGTGTTGTCTCATTATTTCTCATAATTCCCGTATCCGAACCATAAATAACCTGTCAAGGGTAGAAGGTTACGTCTTACAATACACACCCTGCAGCATTCTTTGCTTTTGTGCACACGATTCTACTTGACAGGAGTGCAGATTGGAGAATCAGTCACTGAGGCCAGCATGTCCGATTCATGGTTCTGCTAGTTTTCCAGGCATTAAAATTAATCTGACAGTTTCAGGGCTTTCTTATTTAGATTGTGTGTTTGATTTTGATTTGGGAAAATTGGTGATACTGGGGCAGAGCAACAAGGGCCTAAAATTGGGGTTGTTAATTTTACCGACCCATTAATCCTAATCATCATAAAAGCAAAATACTGCAGATGCTGGAAATCTGAAATAAAAACAAGAAAAGCTGGAAATACTCAGCAGGTCTGGCAGCATCTGTGGAGAGAGAAGCAGAATTAATGTTTCAGGTCAGTGACCCTTCATCAGAAGTGGCAGAGGCTAGAAATGTAATAGGTTTTAAGCAAGTAAAGCGGGGGTGGGGCAAGAGATAGCAAAAGAGAAGATGCTGATAGGACAAGGTCACAGAGAATAACTGACCAGAACGTCATGGAGCAAAGGCAAATGGTATGTTAATGGTGTGCTGAAAGACAAAGTGTTAGTACAGAGAGGGTGTTCATTGACAGAAAGCTGAACAGCCTGGCCCCAAGCACAAGCATCAAAAAACAGTGGGTAGACACAGTAAAAACAAACTAAACAAACTGAAATAAAATAAACACATAAAAAAGAAAAAAGAAAACATAACTAAAAATAAAAAGTGGGACCCGTCATGCTCTGAAATTATTGAACTCAATTTTCAGTCCGGTAGGCTTTAACGTGCCTAATCAGTAAATGAGGTATTGTTCCTCAAGCTTGCATTGATGTTCATTGGAACACTGCAGCAATCCCAGGACAGAGATATGGGCATGAGAACAAGGGGGAGTGTTGAAATGGCAAGCAACCGGAAACTCGGGGTCATGCTTAATGATCCTCATCGTCAGCCTGCTGCAATTTTCACATCGGCCTACCATTGGGTGGACAAAGTGCCTGCATGAAACAAGTGGTCAGCCTCTTTTCTGTGCAAATATGGGTCCTAATAATGTAGTTAAAACCCCAGTTGTAGTGTTCAGGACATATGGGTGGAGCATATGATGGTTGTGTGTACTGGTACTCTGATCAGGAAACAACCAGAGAAAAATGTAAAATAGCTTTCTTGTGCAGGAAAAAGGGGCAGGCGTACTCCTCCTCCCGGCTCCACACAAATGTTGTGGGCCACTGTTAGCCCATACTCCCCTGCCTCCACATCACCTTCTCTCCCTTCACCCCCTGAAAGACCTGCCAGCTGGTGTCCCAGCCGGCTGACATTCCTGAAGCAGAGGAAGTGAGCTGCATTGGGCCCCCTGTTAGTTCAGACATAGCCCTCTTGCCTCTGAGCCAGAATACCACGGGTTCAAGTCACACTTCAGTGCAGTACTGGGAGAGTCCTACAAGGTCAGAGATGCTGGCCGGAATTTTATGCCACCCCAGCAGGTCGGATGGTGGCGTGGGGGCAGCATAAAATTGAGCGGCAGGCTCCGGGAGGCCTAATCGCCCCAATTCTGCCTCCAACCAAGTTTACGGAGGTCCGGCGGGGGACTGGGGATGCGAAGCGGCCCGCCTGCCCGTGGCCAATCAAGATCCTTAAGTGGCCACTTAACAGCCACTTAAGGGCCCTCACCTGCCTCCACGGGTATTTTACCCATGGCAAGCGAGTGTGCCGGGGCCGTGAAAGGCCGCCCAGCTATCGCTGCCGGCCTTTCCGCACCCCGGGGGTGGGGGGGCGCCTCGCAATCGGGCACTGGGTGTCCAATTGTGGACTACCCCTGCCTCCCAACCCAACCCCGGGATCCAAGACGCCCCGCCCCTCCCCCCAAACGACCACCCTAGCCTCACCGGGGCACAACCGAATTCCCCTGGTGAGGCAACCCAAACTTACCTTCAGTCCCGGCTCCTTGATATCCTCCTCGGTCGGCTGGGCTGCAGTCACAGCAGTGACCACTGCTCCCAGTGGCGCTGCTGAGACTAAGAGCTGCCGGCCCGCTGATTGGCCGGCAGCTAATTGTGGCGGGGCCTCCTCCTTCAAGTGGGTGGAAGTCCCGCCCCAGGCTGGGCGGATGCGGGTTCGGCACCGACATTTACGTTGGAGTCCGGCTCCCGTCCGCCCACTGTAAAATTCTGGCCGCTATTGCACAGAACAGACATTAAACCAATGTCGCATCTGCCCTCTTGGTACAAGTAAAAGGTACTAATCAAAGTAAAACAGGGAGTTCTCCATGGAGTGTTTAGTGAAATTGGAACTGATTAAAGAGAACTCCTGTAATGTGGAATTGTAAAGGGTAGGTCATGTCTAATGAACCTAATTGAATTTTTTTGAGCAAATAATTAAAGTAGTATGCAGGGAAATGTCGATGGATATAATTTATATGGACTTCTAATGGGCATTCGATATGGTTCAATATAGCAGACTGTTGCCAAGAATTAAAGCTTGTGGAATTGAAGGCAAATTATTGGTCTGGTTAGGAGATTGTTCAGGTGGTAGAAGACAGAGAGTAGGATAATGGTTGTGTACTTAAATTGGCAGGAAGTGACAAGTCATGTCCCACAAGGATCTATAGTGAGACCTCAACTATTCACTATTTTTATTAATGACATTGATAACACAATAGAGAGCCATATATCCAAGTATGCCAATGAAATAAAGATTGGTGACATAGTAAATAGTGTAGACAGTGGCATAAAATTACAAAGAGACATTGATAGAGCAAGTCAGTGGGCAAACTGTAGCAGATAGATTTCAATGCAGGTAAGTGTGAGGTCACACATTTTGGATCAAAATGGATAGATCAGAGTTTTTTTTAATGATGAACAGCTAGGAACAGTGGAAGTCCAAAGAGATTTTGGGGTCCATGTATAAAGATCACAAAGATGTAGTAGTCAGGTACAAAAATAATCAAAAAGGTTAATGGAAAGTTATCCTCTACACCTAATAGGAAAGAATATATAGGGATGAAGTTTTACTACAGCTTTACAAAGCCCTGGTCAGAGCATATCTGGAGTACTGGGCACTGTCCTTAGAAAGGATACATTAGCCTTGGAAGGAGTGCAGTACAGAATCACCAGAATGTTATCAGGCTCCAAGAGTTAAATTATGAGAAGATATTCCATAAACTAGATTTGTACTTGCTGGAATATAAAAAGTTAAGGGATGATTTGATTGAGGTTTTTAGGATTTTGAAAGGATAGATGGATTTTTTTTTTCTGTTGGTGAAGTTTAGGACAAGGGGAATAACCTTATAATCGGAGCCAGGCCATTCAGGACAAAAGTTATAAAAACACTTCTTCACACAAGGGATGGTAGAAGTGTGGAATACTCTCCCATAAAAAGCAGCAGATGCTAGTTCAATTAATAATTTTAAGTCTAATATTGATAGATTTTTGATAGCCAAGTGTATTATGAGATATGGAGTCAAGGCAGATGGATGGAGTTGGAATACAGATCAGCCATGGTCTCATTGAATGGCAAAACAGGCTCGAGGGGTTAATGGCCTTCTCCTGTTCCTATGTGTCCTGACCAACATTTATCCCTCAAGCAACATTACTGAAACAGATTATTTGGTCATTATTTCACATTTTTTTCTGGGACTTGCTGTTCAAAACTAGGCTACTGCTTTCCCAACATTACAATAGTGGCAAAATTACTTCATTGACTGTGAAATGCTTTAGGATGTGTGGAGATTGTGAAAGGTACTATATAAAATGCAACATTTTTCTATCTGTCTGTCAAATTCAAATAAGGCTGAGGCCTCAAAATCGTGGCTGTCTGAATGCTGCCAGTACAGCCGCACACTCCGTCAGTCAGTTGTCCAAAATCAAAATCGACCCCAGTGTATGGTGTCATGGATTCCAGGATTGTAACTTGCACTGCAGATGGAAGTACAGTTGCTATGGTACAGGTGTCCAAACACCTGCAATTTCTGCTACAAACAGGCATCTGACCATTGTAGAAATTACATCGAGCTTTTATAAAAATATGTCCCTATATACAGTGAAATGTGGCTACTTATTTTTAATTCTCCTTGACCTACTTCCCTCATATACAGATGGCTATGAATCATTTGCAGGTTTAATTTTCTCTAAGTGCATTGATTGTGTCTTAAGTGAGAGTTCATTTTTCTCCCTTTTTTAAGCACAGTGGGTAGTCTGCAACTTCACTCATTGAATTACTGAATGTTATAGTACAGAAAGGGGACCTTCCCACCATCAGATCTGTGCTGGAGCTTTTGTCCAGATGAGTCCAGTATCCTGCTCATTCCCCATATCCTTTAATATTGCCCCTTTTCAAGGCACTTTTATGGTCTCAGATTCAACAATAGTTCTTTACAAAAAAATCAACATTCTGAGCATCCTCTCCATACAAAGAAGTTTTCTATATACCTTGTAATTCTAATTATAATTATCTCAAATTTGTAGATCCTTAATATGATTTCATCCACCAGTGGAATCAATCTATCATTATCTTCTCATGAACCTTTCTAATTTTGAAGACCTCAATCAGGTTCAACTTTGAATCTTCTTAGCTCTTGTGTAAAAGGCCTTAACTTCTCCAGGTTCTCTTCATAACTGCAACCTCTTATCTCACATCTTTGTCTATCTTCCACTGCTTTTAAACCCTTCCTATAACAGAGTGCTCAAAGTTGCATACAATATTCCAAGTGAACTGAGATCTAAGATCTTATACAAGCTGTTAAAAAAATGTACAGGATCCATAGATTTATAGGCATAGAGTACAAAAGTAAGGAAATGACGCTAAACCTTTATTAGTCACTGGCCCAGTCTCATCTGGAGTGTTGTATTCAATTCTAGGTACCACACTTTAAGAAGGATGTTAAGGTTTTTGAGAAGGTGCATAGGAGATTTACGAGAATTATACCAGGGAACAGGAAATTCATTCATGTGGTGAGACTAGAAAAGCTGCTATTGTTCTCCTTGTAGCAAAGAAGGTTAAGGATGATTTAAGAGTGATGTTAGGAGCATAGGAGCAGGAGTAGGCCAATCAGCTCATTGAGCTTGCTCTGCCATTCAATATGATCATGGCTGATCATCCACTTCAATGCCTTTTACCCACACTATCCTCATATCCCTTATGTCATTTGTATTTAGAAATCTGTCAATGTCTGCTTTAAACATATTCAATGATTGAGCTTCCATAGCCCTCTGGAATAGAGAATTCCAAAGATTCACAACTCTCTGAGTAAAGAAATTTCTCCTCATCTCTGTCCTAAGTGGCTTCCCCCTTATTTTGAAATTGTGTTCCCTGGTTCTAGACTCCCCGACCAGGGGAAACATCTTACCTGCATCTACCCTGTCTATCCCTTTAAGTATTTTCAATGAGATCACCTCTCATTCTTCGAAACTCTAGAGAATACAGGCCCAGTTTCCTCAAACTCTCTTCATAAGACAGTCCTGCCATCCCAGGAACAAGTCTGGTGAACCTTCATTGCACTCCCTCTATGGCAATAATATCCTTCCTAAGGTAAGGGGACCAAAACTGCACACAGTACTCCAGGTGCAGTCTAACCAAGGTTCGATACAATTGAAGCAAGACTTCACTATCCCTCATGCGATGAAGGCTAACATACCATTAAACTTCTTAATTATTTGCTGCAGCTGCATGTTAGCTTTCAGTGACTTATTGACAAGGACACCCAGGTCCCTTTGTACATCTGCACTTTCTAATCTCTTACCATTTAACAAATACTCTGCACTTCTATTCCTCCTACCAAAGTTGATAACCTCACATTTTCCCACATTATATTCCATCTGCCACGTTCTTGCCTACTCACTAAGTCTTTCCAAATCCCCTTGAAGCCGCTTTGCATCTTCCTCACAACACACATTCCCACCTAGTTTTGTGTCATCCACGAAATTGGAAATATTACGTTTGGTCCCTACATCCAAATCATTGATATATATTGTGAACAGCTGGGTCCCAGGCTCTGATCCATGTGGTACCCCACTAATCACAGCCTGCCAACGTAGGAATGAACCATTTATTCCTACTCTCTGTTTTCTGCCTGTTAACCAATCCTTAATCCATGCTAGTATATTACCTCCTATCCCATGTGCTTTAATTTTGCTAACCAACCTCCTGTGGGGGACTTTATCAAAGGCCTTTTGAAAATCCAAGCTTACCAGGTCCACCAACTCCCCTTTATCAATTCTGTTAGTAATATCCTCAAAAAACTCCACCAGGTTCATCAAACATGATTTACCATTCATAAATCCATGTTGACTATGCCTAATCAGATCATTATTATCTAAGTGTCCATTTATCACATCCTTTAAAATCAATTCTAGCATTTTCCCAATGACTGGTGTAAGGCTGATAGGTCTGTAATTCCTTGTTTTCTCTCTCCCTCCCTTCTTAAATAGTGGGAAGATATTTGCAACCTTCCAATCTGCAGGAACCACTCCAGAATCTATAGAATTTGGAAGATGATCACCAATGCATCCACTATCTCCATAGCTACCTCTTTCAACACTCTGGGATGTAGAATATCAGGTCCTGGGGCCTTATCAACCTTCAACCCCATTAATTTCTCCAATACAACCTTCTTACTAATACTAATTTCCTTCAATTCCTCAGTCCCCCTAATCCCTTGGATCTCTAATTCTGGGAGATTTCTTGTATCTTCCTCAGTGAAGACAGACATAAAGTAATCATTTAGCTTCTCTGCCATTTCTCTATTCCCCATTATAAATTCTCCTAACTCTACCTGTAATGGACCTACATTTGTCTTAGCCAAACGTTTCCTTTTTATGTAACCATAGAAGCTTTTACACTCTGTTTTTATATTTTTTGCTGGCTTACATTTGTATTCTATTCTCCTTTTCTTTATCAGTTTCTTGGTCCTCCTTTACTGACTTCTAAAATTCTCCCAATCCTCAGGTTTACTACTATTTCTGGAACTTTATCGGCCTTTTTTAATCTTATATAATCTTTAATTTCCTTTGTTATCCACAGTTGACTGTCTTTATTTTTGGGGTTTTTGTGCCTTGAAGGAATGTATAGTTGCTGTAAACTATGTAATATTTATTTAAAGACTATCCATTGCCTATGTACTGTTGTACCATTTAATGTATTTTCCCAATCCACCTCAGCCAATTTGTCCCTCATACCTTCATAATTTCCTTTGTTCAAATTTAACACCCTGGCTTTAGATTGAGCTACCTCACTTTCAAACATAATGTAAAATTCTTTCATATTATGGTCACTTATCCCTAAAGGTTCTTTTACAACAAGATTATTAATTAGCCCTTTCTCATCACATAATATTAGATCTAAAATAGCCTGTTCTCTAGTCAGCTCCTCAACATATTGCTCTAGAAAACCATCCCTAACACAGTCCAGAAACTCATCCTCCACAGCATTAGTGCTCATTAGGTTTACCCAGTCTATATGCAGATTGATGTCACCCATGATTACTGTATTACCCATGCAATATGCTTCTCTAATCTCCTGATTAATGCTACACCCCACACTACCACTATTGTTTGGTGGCCTATAAACAACTCCTACCAATGTTTTCAGTCCCTTGCTGTTTCTTAACTCAACCCAAACAAATTCCACATTTTGTTCTTCCAATCTGAGATCCTTCCTTACTAATGTACTGGTCCCATCCCTTATTATCAGTGCAACACCACCTCTTTTTCCTTTTTGCCTGTTCTTCCTAAATGTCAAATATCCTTGAATATTCAGTTCCCAGTCTTGGTCACCCAGTAGCCATGTTTCTGTTATGGCAATTACATCATACCCATTTACCTCTATTTGGGCCTTAAAGTCATCTACTTTGTAACGAATGCTGCATGCATTCAGGTAGAGTGCCCTTAACCTTGTCTTCTTGAAATTCTACATTCTAAGCCTAGTTGATGCTCGCCTTTGTTTCGCCTGCCTTTTAATGTCATTTGCTACTTTTCTACCTCCTGTTACCAGCTTTACTTCCTTCCAATTTGAGCTACCCCTCAGGTTCCCATCCCCCTGACAAGCTAATTTAAACCCTCTCCCACAACAGCACTAGCAAATCTCCCTGCGAGGATGTTAGTTCCGGTCCCGTTAAGGTGTAGCCTGTGTTCAAAATTATGAGGAGTTTTGATAGAGTAAATTGGGAATAATTATTTCCATTGGCAGGAGGGTCAATAACCAAAGGAAACCAATTTAAGATAATTGGTAAACTAACCAGAGAGAGATGAAGAGATTTTTTTTTACACAGCGAATTGTTACACTCTGAAATGCACTGCCTGAAAGGATGTGAAAGCAGACTCAATAGTAATTTTCGAAAGAGAATTGGATGTATACTCAAAGAAAAAAAAATGGAGGGCTATGGAGGAAGAATAGCAGAGTGGGACTAATTTGCTAGTTCTTGCAAAGAGCCAACACAGATACAACGGGCCAAATGGCCTCTTCTGTACTGTGAGCTTTTATAATTCAATGCAGTTTGACATGACATATGCTCTTTTTGTATTTTAAGCCTCTAGATATAAACCAAGGATTGTGTAAGACCATTTGATGGCCTTATCTACTTATGCCATCAGCTTTAATGACCTATCAATAAAGCAAGGTGGTAAGGGTCATAGAGTCATAGAGTCATAGAATAATACAGCACAGAAACTGGCCCTTCGGCCCATCATGTCCATGCCGGCCATCAAGCGCCTAACTATTCTAATCCCATTTTAAAACACTTGGCCCGTAGCCTTGTATTCTATGGCGTTTCAAGTGCTCATGTAAATACTTCTTAAATGTTATGAGGGTTCCTGCCTCTACTACCTCTTCAGGCAGTCCTCGAAAGCTTTAACATTTTACCATTAGGACATATATTTACTCTCTATTCTTCCCTCTAAAATGATTAGTTCATGTGTTTTTCTACTTTAAACTGCATCTGCTACCTATCTGCCCATCCTGTGATCCTCACCATGTCTTCCTATAATATCTCATTATCCTAGTCACTAGTCATAGAGAGATACAGCACTGAAACAGGTCCTTCGGCCGACCGAGTCTGTGCTAACCATCAACCACCCATTTATATTAATCCTACATTAATCCCATATTCCCTATCACATCCCCACAATTCTCCTACCACCTACCTACACTAGGGGTAATTTACAATGGCCAATTTACCTATCAACCTGCAAGTCTTTGGCTGTGGGAGGAAACCGGAGCACCTGGCAGAAACACACGCGGTCACAGGGAGAACTTGCAAACTCCACACAGGCAGGACCCAGAACTGAACCTGGGTCGCTGGAGCTGTGAGGCCGCTGTGCCACACATAACTATTTGCCCCATCCATCAATTTGGTTGCTTCAACAAATTTCAAAACTGTTCCCTCAATCTCTCACTCCAGGTGCTTAATGTATATATTGACTAAGGCTAGCCCTAACACAGACTCCTGTAAACACCATTCATCATCTTTGAACTTCCAGAAGCTCATTTTTAACTCAATCCTTTGGTTTTCACCTACTAATTGTCTCCCTATCAATGTAAGCACATACCCTCTAAATCCACGTGGTGTTTCTTTTTCATAAGTCTCTGTTCACTTATTTATTTACTGTTCATTAAATCTATTTGATAGTTTTAAGCCTTTAATTTTAGTCCAGTGAAGTGTTTTTTTCTACCACTTTCTGAAGACCATGTTAAAGGTATATCACAGAATAAGTAAGCCAAAATACATTGAAGGCAGTTCCCTTTTCCAGGGTTTGAGATGTCATCACAACATTGGAGGTAAAGGTAGGAAATGAGGGTTCATCTATTGGAGTGATCTGAGAAAATAAACTGCTAAAAACTTCTCCAGTACAGGCTTAAAATGTAATACTTCCTTTCTTGTTTGCAGCAGAGATGTAGCGACTGAGAAAACAGCAATGAACACACTGCTAACAGAACTTCCCTGTTTTAACCATAAACATTTCTCCTATCTCAGTCTATTTTTGGACAATTAAAGCATGCTAGCATTATGTCCCCACTGTGCACACATATGCACCTCTCTAGTTTCATCCTCAATTTCCTTTCCATTAATTGGTGGATTACCATATATATTCACAGTAATATGATCAATCCACAGCTATACCTCAACTCAATCCAAAGGTGCCTTGTTTGGACCACTTTTCAACAACAGCAACTTCGATTTATATAACACCTTTAATGTAGTAAAACATCCCATGACATTTACTTTAAATATTTTTCTCTACTTAATAGCTTTATAGTCTAGTTCTATGATATTGTTCCTCCTTTGCATTTAAAGAATATTTAACTGCCAATCTTGACCCAGCTGCAGCCGTGTTTCAATTACTGTTATTGAGCTCTGATTGTCTATTGTAGGCAATGGTCAGAAATTGGATTGTACCTGAAATAGAGTCACAATCTAGATGCGGCGCATACTGCTCATGCCTAAAGAGGCTGGTGGCAGGACAACAGGCAACTGGCCATATCTATTATGGGATGAGCATTGAGCCTCCAGCTTCAGGTGCACGTTCGAGATGTGCTGCCCACTTTGCACCAGAAACTGCTTTGCAACCAATTTCTTCTCCTATGCATTCATTTCCCAGTGTTCTGGTTTTGTAGTCAGAACTTACCTTCTGGTACTGTAATGCCAGCTCTGAGCTTGTGTGCACAAGGCCTAGCTGTTAAAAGTTGAAACTGAATTTAGGGACATCAGTTGCTCACGAGCGAGCAGGATCACTGCATTGGGATTTATCACATCAGTTTACTCCAAGGAGATCTATTTGAAATATGAGTTAAAGTTAATAGCTGCTTCACACAAAATTAGTCCACCTTAACAAACAATTTTGATACAATTTTGGCATTTTATCTAGTGGTTCTAGCCAATGACATTTGCATTACACCTTGCTACGAGCATCTTTATCCAATCATGCAGATACCTCTTGCAAATCCTGATTCATTCATATCAATATTATCCCTGTCACTAACTCTTTCACTCCACTATGTTCTTTTTACAGTATGAGACATCTGCAGAATTTCATTTAGGAAAGCAGTTGAAATGTGCTACAGTTTATAGCCCAGGCCAACACCAGTGAATGCAATTAAAAGAAAATTAAGCTGAAAGAAGTATGGCCATTTACTCAAAAAATTTACTCATTGATTTTAAGGAGACCTTGTTAGCATTTTTTGAAAACTAGATTGAAATGTGATAAATGCTTGTTAGTCCAAACTGATGGAAATTGAATTACTTATTACATCTTTCATGATGATGATGAAGAAAATTGAGCAAAAAGGATTTCAGAATTGGTTAGAAATAACCTGTTAGTGGTTTAAAGATCTTTCTGATGAAATATTTAAAATGATTTGCAAAAAAAGGAGGGGAGATGAGGAGATTTTTATTTTTTACACAGCGAGTTGTTATGATCTGAAATGCACTGCCTGAAAAGCCAGTGGAAGAAGATTCAATAGTAACTTTCAAAAAGGAATTGGATATATACTTGAGAATTTAAAAAATTGCAGGATTATGGGGAAAGAGCAGAGGATGGGACTAATTAGATAGCACTTTCAAAGATCCGGAATAGGTGCAATGGGTCGAATTCTGTGCTATACGATTCTATAGGGCTGTTATAACCCCCACAAAGGGGCAGGTTTGGGTTGAATGGGAAGTATAAATGTAAAATAATTCAAACCCAAACTGCCTTGAAACTGACCACTTTCAGTTTTAATGGAGGTTGGTGGTGGGGGCGCCCAATCAGCTCCCAGGAGGCACATCCCTCATTTATATATTTTAAGGAGCCTACGTGCATCAGAGTTTTTCTCTGTTCTAGCTTTGATGCCAGCCAATCAGATTTCTCGGGATTAGGAAGCATGGCAGCTAAAGAGAGACAAAGACTGTTGCATGGAACAGGTAAATGCTTTTCCAGCACCGATTTTGTTAATTCTTTCACAGGACATGGGCATTGCTGGCAAGGCCAGCATTTATTTTCCATCCCTAATTGCCCTTGAGAAGCTGGTGGTGAGCAGCCTTCTTGAACTGCTGCAGTCCATGTGGTGCAAGTACACCCACAGTTAGGGAGGGAGTTCCAGGATTTTGACCCAGCAACTGTGAAGGAACGCGATACAGTTCCAAATCAGGATGGTGTGAGCAAGAGTGCTCTCCTTCAGCCCACCAAGCAAAGTATTAATCTCCCCAGCGACTGGACCCCACACCCCTCCTCCCACCTCACTATTTTCCAATACCCCTCCAATGTCCCCCCAGCCCGAGATCTCCTCCCAGCCTCCTCCCACACCCAATTCCACAATAGGTGCTCTGCAATCTTCTACCCCCACACCCGGCCTCAATCTCTCCAGCCTTCCTCTAGACTCCCTGGATGCAGCCTTGTGTCATAGGCATCAAGCCCAACAACCAATCTGGTTAGCTGTGGCCAGGAAATGACTTCAAATATGTTAAATTTAGTCCCATGCTCCAGGTTTTTCCCTACCCCTGCAAATTTGTCCTCAAGTCCATGTCCAATTGCCTTTTGAAACTTCCAATGGCATCTGCTTCCACCATCCTTTTACATAGTGTATGCCAGATTTTAGCAACGCTCTGTGTGAAAATATTTCTTCTCATTTCTCTCTAGTTCTTTTGCCAATTATTTTAAATTAAATTATTTTAACCTTTGGTTACCAACCCACTTGTGAAAGGAAACAAGTTCTCCCTACTTTATCAAAACTCATACTTTTAAATACCTCTATTAGCTCCCCCCTTAACCTTCTGTGCTCTTAGAAAACAATCCCAGCTTCTGCATTCTCTTCACATAACTGAAGTCCCTCATCCCTGTCATGATCCTGCTAAATCTCCTCTGTACCCCGTCCAAGCCCTTGACATCCTTCCTAGCGTGGTGCCCAAAATTGGGCAAACTACTCCAGCTGAGGCCTAAACAGTGATTTATAGTTATCCCATATGCTTTTTTAACTGCCTTATCAACCTGTCCTGCCACAAGGAGTTGTGAAGATGCAACTCCAGATCCCACTGCTCTTGTAGCTCACTCAAAATAGTACTATTTGGATGGGGAAGTCTTAGTGGTAAACAAATTGCCTGCTAGTGGCAGCTGCACAGTTAATCAATTAGGTGACTAGTTAGAACTGGTTACCAGATCAACAGGGGCTGACTCAGGTCTTTGGAATTTTTGCTACTATAAATACCGAGGCTTTTGCTAACACATGAAGTGAGTAGCATGGAGTACTTTGTTGACAGAGGACTTAACTTGGGACATTTGGTGTCTGCGGCAAGTGTTGCAGTGAGGGAAAAGGTGCTTTCTGGCCTTTTACAAAACAAGGACTGGTCTGGGTAAGGGAGTGAGAGACAGTGAGACCTGGTGAGTAGCTAGTAAGTGTTTTTAGATAATCGTCTAGAAACTAATGACATGGCAGGGAACCTTATCCCCATGGAGTGCACATCCTGTGCTATGTGGGAATTCCTGGACTGGATGACAACATTTGCAGGAAGTGTTGCCAGCTAGAGCAGCTCGAGCTCTGGGTTGCAGAGCTTGAGTGGCAGCTTGGTGCATCTGCGAGGCTGAGAGCTTTGCAGAAAACACGTTTCTGGTGATAGTTACCCTGCAGCTGAAAAAGTGTGCAGGTTGAGAGGGAATGGGTGAATGCCAGAAGGATAAGGAGGACCAGGCAGGCATCCCCTGAGTGCATCTCACTTTCCAACCAGTATTCAGTTCTGAATAGACTGATAGGTCAGCCTGCACACCCCAGAGGAACCAAGTCCATTGCACCATGGGTGGCTCAGCTGCATGAAGTGGAGGAAGAAGAGTGGAAGAGCAATAGTGAGGGGAACAGACAGACACTTCTGTGGCTGCCAACATGACTCCAGGGTGGTATGTTGCTTCCCTGATGCCAGGGTCAAGGAAGTCACAGAGCAGCTGCAGGACATTCTAAGAGGGGAAGGTGAACTGCCAGAAGTCATGGTCCATATCAGCACCAATACAGATGCAGAAAGAGGGATGAGGTCCTGAAGGCAGAGATTAGGGAGCTAGGAGAGATTGAAAACAGGATCTCAATGGTAGTAATCTCCAGATTACGTGCTTGTGAGTACAGAAATAGGAAAATAGAACTGATAATTATGTGGCTGGAGAGATGGTGCAGGAGGGAGGGCTTTAGATTCCTGAGACATTGGGACTGCTTCTGGGGGAGGTGGGGTCTGTATAAACCAGATGGATTGCACCTTAACAGGGCCAGGACCAATATCCTTGCAGGGAGGTTTGTTAGTCCTGTTTGCGAGGGTTTAGACTAGCTTGGCAGGGTTATGGGAACCTGAGATTAGATTCAAAAGGGAGAGAAGAAAAGTTTGAAATGGAAGGCAGAAAATTACTAAGCTTGTTTGGAAGACAGAGAAAGCTAAGACTAGAAAATAGACAACAAGAGAGTTTGGCACTGCTTAATGCGATATACTTCAATGCAAGAAGTCTAGGGAATAAGGCAGATGAGCTGAGATTACAGATTTCCATATGGGAGTATGTTATTACTGAGACATAGCTGAAAGAAGGGCAGGAATGATAGCTCAACATTTCTAGTTAGAGGGTCTAAGACAAGATAGAATGTGTGTGGGGAGAGGTGGGAGGTGGTCGCAATATTGATTAGAAACAATTGTAACTGTGAGGAGGGATGAAATGGGCTCAATTGATGAACAAAAAAGGGGAAACCATGCTTCTAGGAGTGTACTATAGACCCCCAAACAGTCAGAGGGAGATAAAAGTGCAAATATGAAGGCAAATCTCTGAGCAGTGCAAAAACAGTATGGCAGTAATAGTGGGGGATTTCAACTACCCAAATATTAACTGGAATGGAATTAGTGTGAAACGCACAGAGGGAGCAGAATTCTTAAAATGCATTCATAAGAACTTTTTCACCAATACATAGCAAACAGAAGAGAAGGGGCAGTTCTGGAGTTAGCTTCAGGGAATGAAGCTGGGCAGGTGGAAGGGGTATCAATTGGGGAGCACTTTGGTAGAAGTGATCATAATTCAGTTAGTTTTAGGGTGGTTATGGAAAAGGACAAAGATAGACAAGGAATAAAATTTCTCTATTAGGGAAATGCTAATTTTACTAAGTTGACATATGATTTTAGCTAAATTGGACTGGAAATTGCTACTTGAAGGTAAATCAGTAACACATCAGTGGGAGGCATGCAAGAAAAAAATAGTGAGGTTCAAAGCAAGTATGTTCCCTTAAAGAAAAAGGTTGGACTAACATATCCAGAGCCTGCTGGATGTCAAGGGGCTTAAAGGAGTGTATAAAGAAAAAAAGGGAAACTTATGACGAAACTGAGGGCTCAATGCAATGAAAACCTAAAAGGAGTATAAAAAGTGTAGGGGATGAAGTTAAAAAGGAATTTAGGAAAGCAAAGAAAGGGCATGAAATAATATTGATAAGTAAAATCAAGAAAAGCCAAAGACATTCTATAAATACGTAAAGAGCAAAAGGATAACTATAAGAGTAAGGCCTATTAGGGACCATAAGAGCAACCAGTGTGTGGAGGTGGAGGATATGGGTATGGTTATTAATGAATACCTCGTGTCTGTTTTTCACAAAAGAACAGAATTGAAATCAGGGAGGAGGAGTGTGAAATATTAGATGAAATAAATATATTGAGAGGGGAGGTATTAAGAGGATTAACATCTTTGAGTTCTGAAGGGTCACTGACCTGAAAGGTTAACTCTGCTTCTCTCTCCACAGATGCTGCCAGACCTGCTGAGTATTTCCAGCATTTCTTGTTTTTATTTCAGATTTCCATCATCTGCAGTATTTTGCTTTATTAACATCTTTGAAAGTGGATAAATCCCCAGATCCAGATGAAATGTATCCTAAGCTGTTAAGGGAAGCAAGAGAAGAAATAGCACAGGCTCTGACCATCATTATCCAATCCTTTCTGGCCACAGATGTGTTACCAGAGGACTGGAGGACAGTTAACATTGCACTATTATTTGAAAAGGAAGAATAGAGCAATTATAGGCCAGTCCGCCTAACCTCAGTGGTGGGAACATTCTTGGAAAAAATTCTCAGGGACAGGATAAATCTTCATTTAGAAAGGCACGGATTAATCAAAGGCAGTCAGCAAAGATTTAAGGGAAGTTCATGTTTGACTATCATGCTTGATTTTTTTGATGAAGGTAGTGCATTTGATGTAGTCTATATGGATTTTAGCAAGGATTTTGATAAGGTCCCACATGGTCGACTAGTCATGAAAGTAAAAGCCCATGGGATCCAAGGCAAAGTGGCAAGTAGGATCCAAAATTGGCTCAGAGGCAGGAAGCAAAGGGTAATGGTTGATGGGTGTTTTTGTAACAAGAAGACTGTTCCAGTGGGCGTCCATAGAGCTCAGTACCAGATCCCTTACTTTTTGTGGCAAATATCAATGAGTTGGACTTGAATGCAGGGAGTATGATTAAGAAATTTGCAGACAATACAAAAAATTGGGTGTGTGGTTGATAATGAAGAAGAAAATAGTAGACTGCAGGTAAATAGCAATAGACTAGTCAGGTGGGCGGAACAATGGCAAATGGAATTCAATTCAGAGAAGTATGAGGTAATGCATTTGGGGAAGGCTAACAAGGCAAGGGAATACACAGTAAATGGTAGGATTCTGAGAAGTGTAGGGGAACAGAGGGCCTTGGAGTGCATGTCCACAGATCCCTGAAGGTGGGAGGTCAGGACAGATCAGGTGGTCAAGAAGGCATACGGGTTACTTGTTTTTATTAGCAGACGCATAGACTAAGAGCTGGGAGATTATGCTGGAACTATATAAACTCTAGTAAGGCCGCAGATGGAGCACTGCATGCAATTCTGGTCAGCGCACTATCGGAAAGATCTGATTGCACTAAAGCAGTGTTGTGTAAAAGAAATTGCTGAAAACCCACAGGTGTGGCTACAACAACACTGTTTTAGCCACGTGCACTAATTTTAGTAGAATACACCTTACTCACACTTACACAATACAGGTAAATGTGCTTCAATATGTGTATACTTACTTAAAAAGTGTTGATCACCATTCAGTAACAAAGGAAGTAAAGAGCTCTCACTGATCATATAACACTGACACTCTCTGCTTTTGGTCAACATTTTACCAGCAAACACACAAAAAGGTTAAAATTCACATGCAAGCAGTATACTGTTACAACTGAGGCGGGAGGAGTGCACTGTCTTTTCTAGTTCCACTTCTCCACAGATCACAACATCTATTTAAATACTTAAATAAAAGCAAAATACTGCGGATGCTGGAAATCTGAAACAAAAACAAGAAATGCTGGATTCACTCAGCAGGTCTGGCAGCATCTGTGGAAAGAGAAGCAGAGTTAACGTTTCGGGTCAGTGACCCTTCTTCGGAACGCTGGTGTATTCTGGTCACCGCAGTTCCGAAGAAGGGTCACTGACCCGAAACGTTAACTCTGCTTCTCTTTCCACAGATGCTGCCAGACCTGCTGAGTGAATCCAGCATTTCTTGTTTTTGTTGTATTTAAATACTTAACTGGTTACTGATACAGCCAATCATATATGCTATTTTTTTATCCCGGAACAAAACACACCAACCAGATTTCTTCAATAAACAACAAAATTATTAGTTTATTATAAAACTAGTCTTAACTAGTCACGAAGCAAAGTGCTAACACAATGATTAAAATATGCAAGTTCCCTTTTTAAAAATTCCCCAATTACACTCTCACACACACGGGAAAAAATACAGAAATTCACTCTGCAGAGGTCTGTTACAAAAGAAAGACAAAAAAAAACTACTTTGCCCAAATATCTGCTAATTCTTGATGAAAAACGAAGATATGGAAGGATCTTGTCCCTTTTTTGATCTGGCATCGGGCTATATGGAGACAGATCACTGGGATCGTTTCAGAAGCAGTCCATTCTGGAGACGTCGAGAATTATTCTAGTAGGCTTTCTAGGAGAAATGTGGTATCAAGGTTTTTCCGCCAGCACACACTCAAATCACAGGATTTTTTTTCAGCTTCTGAGGAGCTGTACGGCACCAGGGATTTTTTTTCCACACTAGATCTTGGCAGGATTTCTTCAAAAGGGTAGAGAAGGAAGTGAGTCAGGTAGTTTCTTTTCTCCTTGGCAGGAAAACAACAACTATTTTCAAACAGCTCATACCACAACTAAAACTGAAAACAATGTCCAAACCTCAAACAGTGTGTCGACCACCTGACCTCCATAAACCTTGACAATTGGCTTCTCTGTGACCACTTTTCTCCAAATCACCAAGGGTTCTGCTGTTTTCTGAGCCCAAATCACAAGTGGCCTCCAGCACAGGCGGCTTTCAAACAGCATCTTGTCCTGTTGGTGAACTTGGTAAAAAAAAAACATCCATGGAATCTTTTCAGTTTTAACACAACTTCTCAAAAAAATAAAAATATTAAAAATATTGGAAGCACTTTCATAACAATGCAAATGGGTTTTGAAATCACGTGGTCAACAGTTATTTATTTTTTTCATTTACTAATGAGAAATGCAATTGACCACATTTGGCTAATTGGGAATCCAGATGTGGATAGTGGCTAATGGTTTGGACAGCACTGCACTAGAGTGGGTAGAAAGGAGATTTACAAGGACGTTACCTGGACTGGCGAATTTTAGTTATGAGGAAATACTGGATAGGCTAGGATTGTTTTCTTTGGAACAGAGGAGGCTGAAGGGAGTCCTAATTGAAGTGTGTAATTTTATGAGGCGTCTAGATAGAGAGAATAGGAAAATCCTATTCCCCTTGGTTGAAGGCCCCATAACCAGAGAGCATAGATTTAAGATAAGAGATGGAGGTTTAGAGGGGATCCAAGGGGAAATTTTTTCATCCAGAGGGTAGTGGTGTCTGGAACTCACTGTCTGAAAGGGCGGTAGAGGCAGAAACCCTCAAAACATTTAAAAAATACTTGCGTATGCACTTGAAGTGCCACAAGCTACAAGGCAATGGACCAAGAGCAGGCTGGATGGCACCTCGTCAGCTAACGTGGACAAGGTGGGTCACATGGCCTCCCTCTGTACTGTAAATTTCTATTATTATATTCTTTTCTCAGTGCACCACTTTACACTTATCCCAATTAAATTGCATCTGCCATGTACTCGATTCACCACTGGGACTAAGTCCTCCTGAAGTCTGTTACTATCCTTCTATTTACTATATTCTTTAGCAGTGTCTGCATTACAGTACTCATAGTCAGCCCACTGGTTTACCGGTGACAGACCAGAGCAAATACCATACTAGACGTAAGTGTCAATGAAACATGACCCTGACCTTTTAGAGTTTAGGTGACATTATCACAAGAAGCTCCTGGGACGAATGCTGGTTTCAATTGAAGACGACGCAAAATGATCACATTTCCCTTGACAGACTCTGAATGACCTGCTGTGTATTCCCAGAATCCTCTGTTTTTACTTCTGCTACATCAGGGTTGAGAACCTTCTGCTCTTCTAGAAGTAAATAAGGTGCATTTCACAGCCACTTGATTCACCTCCGAAGCACAGCAATGAGGTACGTAAGACACATAAGTTTGAAAAGGAGTATCAAAACTGCAAGAACTTGGTGGAGTAAGAACTTGGCGGCACAGTGGTTAGCACCACAGCCTCACAGCTCCAGGGACCTGGGTTCAATTCTGGTTTATGCCTGTGCGGAGTTTGCAAGTTCTCCCTGTGACCGCGTGGGTTTTCGTCGGGTGCTCCGGTTTCCTCCCACCGCCAAAGACTTGCAGGTGATAGGTAAATTGGCCATTGTAAATTGCCCCTAGTGTAGGTAGGTGGTAGGGAATATGGGATTACTGTAGGGTTAGTATAAATGGGTGGTTCTTGGTCGGCACAGACTTGGTGGGCCGAAGGGCCTGTTTCAGTGCTGTATTTATAAATAAATAAAAATAAGCTCTTCTCATCCATATCCATAAATCCCTTATGTACAATAGACCTTCTCCCATCAGCAAAACTTTGCACATACATTCCACATTAGTAAGTCACATGGCAAGCAAGGAAACTTCAGAATTCTACACAGGCCTATTTGGACCATTGGGTGACCAACTGTTGGAATGCACAAGTCAGTTGCTCATTCTGACAGAGCAGTGGCTTCTGTGATTTTCAGACTTTTCTTGCATTTACATTCACCTAACCAGTTGCAGGGCACCAAACCGTTATCCCAATGCAGTTTTCCAGATTCAGCAAAAGGAAAACAGCCTGCTGCCATGTATGTAAGTCACGAGGGAGGGGTTCGCAATCATTGAGAGCAGGGGTCTCGAGTTTTTTTTTGTGGGCCCCTGGAGGTGTACTTCTGCTTCCCTGGGGCTGAATAAAGTAATTCAAGACCCTTCAGAGGGTCTCTTTGGTTCCATCACTTATGTCACTGCACAGGTTCTGACCAATTCTAACCTAAGATGGCATTCAGCATTCCATTTATATCATAGGACCACGATATCTAAAATCAAAGGGGCCTATTTCCTGAATCAGGTTTTGGACACCCGGTAGTAGACCCCTTTCAAAATGACACTGGTGCATTGCCTTTTGTTAATGGGGCAGTAAGCTACCAATCCCATTGTAAGGCCTTTACAGCCCGGTGAAGGTCACTCAAAATCATCTCCAATAATATAATAAATCTATCATAAATTGAAATGGTTTTACTGGTTAGTTAAGGATAAAGACATCAGAGATGTTCCTTTGAAATGCTTTCTGTTAAGACTTAGAGGCGCAGTAATCACAAGCAAACACATTCACCAGAAGCACCATTGCCTTTGCTGGGGAGAAAATTAGTCCAACTCAGCTACAGAGCAAGGAGTGCCATTGGAGAATAGATTTCACCCAATGGAATACATTGCAAACCCTGAACAAGCCTTTAATTGCCATTAATTAGCTGTAAATAATAGCACTAGCCATGTGATATTAGTTTAATACAGACAATTTTCACAGGGCAATCACTATTATCTTGACTTTCTGGCTTGTTTATAACCCTAAATGTATGGTGGCTAGCAGTAGTTAATTGGCCCCAATTTCATTGAACCAAACTGCCAATATTTGCAAAGTACAAATATAGTATGGTGACTGAACACAGTTTTTCAAGTTTCCAACTGGATAAAGAAAGACAATCATTATTCGTTTGTGATTTAAACCATCAAAAGTTATTTTCGATAAATATCCAGGATTAAAGCTCATAGACATGTTTGGGCAAGTTACTTGTGTCAGCTAATGTAGATCTGCTTAGAGAATCTATAAATTTATAAAATTGGTCAGTCACTCTATAATTATTATTGTTAATACATATGACTGGCCAGATCAATAAGTGCAGGAATTGGATGTACACTATATTAACACAAAACTGAACATAGAAAACAGGTACTGTGCTAATACAAGATGCCTGAATGAAAGTCTGGATTTAATATGCAATTTTAGGATTAATTGAGGATTATCATGGTTTTAACATGCCTGCAGGCATTGAAAGCAACAACTGAAGGTTTAGCACTCATGCTGATTAGGCACAATTTTCCTGGAACTGTATACGTAACTTGCACTCACCCACTTCCACTGAAGGTGTGGACTGGAATAGCTAGGAGTGGAAGGATGCCTCAAGGAACAAGAGAGAGGGCACCAACACTCTCTGATGTGGCGTTGGAGATCCTGGTGAAGGCGGTAAAGAGGAGGGATGTCCTTTACCCACAGGAGGGAAGGAGGCCACAGAAGCAGTCGATACAACGCATATGGAATAAAATCCCCTGGGAGGTGACAGGTAGGAGCTTGCGCCACAGTATATAGTTCCAGTGTCACAAGAAATTTAATGACTTGACATGAGTGACGATGGTAAGGTCCCATTGCACAAATAGACTTCTCAATAACTGCACTACAACCAGCATCACAACCTCAATACACTTCATTCACCACCTAACTATACACTGATATTCAAACAATCCACACTATTCCATCCTTCACAGGCACTACTTAGCTATCAGTTATAGCTACTTAGCTATCACCCACAGTTCCTCAAACAGTGTAGCATCACACACACACAAATACACCTGTCAATACACTCATTCACAATCACCACTCTTTCTTTTGCAGGGAAAAGAATTAGCATATAACAGACAGCAGAAGCACTGGTCTGGGGGAGGGGAAACATAACTTCATGACATCCCTCCCCTTGAGAAAGCAGTGTTGGTTGTGAGTGGCAAACTCTGTGGTCAAAGGCAGAGCAGGGGAGATTTTGCCTAGAGATATGTGACCACTGCAGCTTCTCAGCCTTTGTCTAAGATCAAGTGTGGCACCTGTTTTGTCCCAATTACGAGTCTTTTAGATTGTTTTTCGTTGGATTTGAATGCTGGCTTCGGCCTTACACCCGAATAACGTTTGAGCTCTGCTGTGATTCATAGAGTCATTGAGTCATAGACGGATACAGCACTGAAACAGGCCTTCGGCCCACCGAGTCTGTGCCGACCAACAACCACCCATTTTATACTAATCCCCAACTTCCCTCAATTTTCCTACCACCTACCTACACTAGGGGCAATTTACCATGGCCAATTTACCTATCAACCTGTAAGTCTTTGGCTGTGGGAGGAAACCGGAGTACCTGGCGGAAACTCACACAGTCACAGGGAGAACTTGCAAACTCCACACAGATTGGTGAATCTTCATACTGGCTCGGGCCTAACGCCAATACAGTGAAGACTCGGTGTTCCAAAATGGCCAGAATCAACATCCGAGCTCCAAACCAGGTGCTCCGTAACACTGTCAGTGTGACAGTGAAGAAGATGGAAGAAGGCATGCCAGTGGACTGAACCTTCTTCGTGAAGAGAATCGTATTTGACTGCTGTGGGTTTCAAGCTGTGGGCATCGTCTGCCTGCAAGATTTCCCCAGCAGCAGATATTTCAATGTCACATTCAAAGACATTGTGGGATGCCTGAAACTTCTGCAGGCATTCAAGGAAAAAGAATGAGGCACCGCTGTCAATCCTAACTGTGGAACTGCTGTTTACTCTACCATCGCAAAGGACCTGGGTTGTGATGATCCACACATACAATGTCCAACTCCTTGTTGTGGATATGCTCACATCCCTCACCAGGTACATTGAGATGGCTGGAAACAGCAGTGAGGTCAAGGAACCTTTTGGAATTTGGACAAGCAAGCAATAGATCAAGGTGACCCTAAGTGTGGGCACTAGTAGAGCTATCCTCCACCCTCCCTCCAGCTTCACCATCGGTGGGAGTTGCAACTACCTGGCGTACATGGGACAGGCCAGAGTTTGTCGCACCTGCAACAAAGTTGGACACGTGGCGGCTAACTGTAGTTTAATCTTCTGCAGCAACTGCAAGCAGGAAGGCCACCAGCACAGGATGGTAAAGAAAGTAAGTGCTGCAACTTGTTTGGTGAGGCTGGCCATCTCTGCAAGGTCTGCTGATAACACAGTGCCATCTATGCGCAGGCAATTAGGGCTGCTGCGAAGGGGATTAACACCCCTGTCTCCCCAAAACCCTTGGCAAGCAAAACAACAAGGAAGAGGTCAAAGTAAGTGGCAAAAAGGGAGGGACCTTTTAGTGGACTGTCAACCCAGAAGAGCAGCCCTCAAACTCCTCCAGAACAGACAGAGTTAATGGAAGAGAAGGCAACAGAGGAACAACTGGGAGACTGGCAGGTAGTCAAGAAAAACACCCAGAAAAAGGAAAAGGTCACCATCCAAACCAGTAACAAGAAGTGGCTGATGTCCCAAACAGACAACAGTGGTTGTTCCTCATCGGATGAGGAAGCGCAAGGAAGCCCAACCAACAGATAAAGTGGCACAGTGCGAAGATGGCAAAGGGGATGAAGTGCCCCCAGCTTCAAATCACTACTTTGAAGCAGCAAAGAGCCCACTGCATCACAACTCCAAAGCATTGAGTGCTGCGAGAAGACCAATGCACCCCAGCTTATACAACCTCCCCAGTGCCACCCAGGGAGAACAATACTCCTGTGGGAGAACAGGACTGGTATCTCAGCAACTATGCAACAGTTTGTGAAAGCTACATGTATGCAGGAACATGCCCAAGGGCTGGGACTAGCCTGGACAATGGGGCTGGTAAGTTACACAGTTTAAATGGATGTAAAGATTCCATTCATGAATATGCATAGCATTAAAGCCACTACATGATGTATCGACCTTGGGGTACCTCGCCAAGGTCAAAGCCAACCTGCTGTTTCCGTAGGAGTGCACCTACAGGCAATGATCGTGATGGTGGTCCCACTGGCCATTGATCTGGTCAGGAGGAACCAATTGTGTTTCTCTGCCCTGGGTATTCTGCTGCGGGGAGACAACTTCACCATCACTGAAGTTAAAGAGGTGGTGGACGGCTGCTTCCTCGTAGCAGACATAATGTACAAAAATGCTCACTCTGTTTAATCAACATGTACGTCCCAGCTTTAAGGAAAGAGCAACTGGCTGTCTTCCAACAGCTCTCACTGCTGCTGGCAACTTTCAGACTGCTCATTCTAGGCAGTGACTTCAACTGCTTCATTGATACAGCCGGACGATCCGGCAGGACCAACAGCAAACTGTTGGAAGGAGTAAAAGATGCCAAGCTGTGCAACATCTTCAGTAACCCTGCAGATAAAGCACCGTGTAAATACACCTGGTCAAGACTAAGCAGGTCTGGCCATTCCAAGATAAACGTCGTGAACGCATGCATTCAAGCATACGAATTAGGAGCAGGAGTAGGCCATTCAGCCCTTGATAAAAGCATGGCTGATCTGAATGTGACTTCAACTCCACTTTTTTGTCTTCCCCCCCCCCCTCCCCCCCCCCCCCCCATAACACTTGACTCCCTTTTCAATCAAGAATCTATCTAACTCAGCCTTGAATATATTCGGTGACCCAGCCTCCTCTGTCCTCTGAGGAAGCAAATTCCACAGACTAACAACTCTCTGAGAGAAAGAAATTCTCCTCATCGCCATCTTAAATGACATTGTGCCCCCTAGCTCTAGATTTCCCCCACACGAGGAAACATTCTCTCAGCACCTACCCTGTCAAGCTCCCTCAGAGTCTTATGTTTTCAGTAAGATCACTTCTCATTCCTGTAAACTCCAATGATCCAACCCAACCTGTTCAACCTTTCCACATAAGACAACCCCTTCATTCCAGGAATCAGTCGAGTGAACCATCTCTGAACTAGCTTTAATGCAATTTTATCCTTTCTTAAGTAAGAAGACCAAAACTGTACACAGTACTCCAGATGTGGTCTCACTAAGGCCCTGTACAACTGTAGCAAAACTTCCTTATTTTCATATTCTATTCCCCTTGCAATAAACAACAACATTCCATTTGCCTTCCTAATCACCTTGCTCTACCTGCATACTCACTTTTTATGATTTATGTACCAGAACACCCAGCTCCTTCTGTACTGCAGCATTATGCAGTCTCTCTCCATGCAAATAATATTCTGCTTTTCTATTCTTCTTGCCAAAGTGGGAAAGTATACTTTTTCCTACATTATACTCCATTTGCCAAATTTTTGCACTCTCTTAACCTATCTAAATCTCTTTGTTGACTCATTATGTTCTCTTGACAACTTACCTTCCTACCTACCTTTGTGCCATCCGCAAATTTAGTTACCATCCAAGTCATTGATGTAGAGTGTAAATAGTTGAGGCCCCAGCACTGATCCCTGTGGCACTCCATTCAACTACATCCTGCCAACTCGAAAATAACCGATTTATCCCTACCCTCTGCTTCCTGTTAGCTAACTAATCCTTTATCCATGCTGATAGGCTACCCCCTACACCATGATCTCTCCTCTTGTGTAATAACCTTTGATGTGACACCTTATCGAATGCCTTTTGAAAATCCAAGTATACCACATCTACAGGTTTCCTTTTATCCACGTTGCTTGTTACTTCCTCAAACAACTCTAATAAATTAGTCAGTGAATTCCGACACAAAATACCTGTTCAACGCTTCCGCCATTTCCTTGTTACCTAATATTTCATCCCAAGACGCACTCTCTAGAGGACCAAAACTCACTTGAATTACTCATTTCCTTTTTAAATACTTATAGAAGCTCTTACTATTTGTTTTTATATTCCTAGCTAGCTTTCTCACATACCTAATTTCTTCCTGCTTTTTTTTTAGTCATTCTTTGCTAGGTTTTAGCCAATGTTCTTCTCTAACCACTGCCTCCTACTGGCTGAGTGTCATCTACTTTGAGTCCCCAACACACTGGTAGGAAGCGATCAATGTGAACATCAAGAGTTTCTTCATCCACAAAGGTGTTCAGAAGGCAAGAGAGAGAAACAGAGAAAAATGTCCTGACTGCAGAAAAGCATGCTGAATCTGCTGCAGTTGCAGTTGATGGGGGTTGATATCAAGGAGGAGATCCAAGTGGTGAAGGGCCAGCAGGCTTCACTCTTTGCCTCAGAGGCCTCCAGGATCATTTTCCAGTCCAGAGTCTTCTCCATGGGGTAGGATGAGTGCTTGTGTTTCTTCTTCCAAAAGGTATACACAGAGAGCTCTGAGTTCAACAGCCTGAAGGAAGAAGAGGGCTCGGTAATGTCATCACCTTGATGTGGTAAAGATCAGCAAATCATGACCTCCCAGTCCTTCCTGTCTTCTATCGTGAAGGTCTTAGACGATAGCAAGTGGGAGAGTTTGGACAAACCACTAACTCTGGAGGAGCTGACAAAGGCCGTCAGGTCCTTCAATGCGAGTAAGACTCTCGGAAGCGACAGTTTAATGGGCTGAGTTCTGTTCATCTCTGTGGGCCTGGATCAGCCCAGACCTGCTGGAAGTGTACAAGAGTATGCTCCTGGTTGGCAGCATGTCAGAATCCATGAGGAAAGGTGCCATCACCCTCATCTACAAACAGAAGAGGGAGAGGGGGAATCAGAAATTGGTGGGTCATTTCACTGCTTAACATAGACTACAAAATTCTGTCGAAGGTCAATGCCAATTGGGCCAAGTCGGCTCTGGAGTTGGAAATCCCAGCCTGATCAGACCAGCTCTGTACCCAGCAGGAAGATCTCTGAGAGCCTCATACTACTCAGGGATTTGACTGACTATGTACTGGACAAGGGGGTGGACACTTGTCTTATCAGCTTGGACCAGTAGACGGCCTTTGACAGAATATCACACACCTACATGATGGACGTGCTCTCCAAAATGGGGTTTGCAGAGGAAATCTGCAATTGGATCCAACTGCTGTACGCAAACATCTGTAGCACAGTTTCCATCAATGGGTGGGAATCAGAATGTTTTTTGATCAAATCTGGAGTCAGGCAAGGCTGTCTTCTCTTCTTTGTCTTGTTCATGTGCTGTATATAACCTTTTACAAGTTCATCAGGAAGGATGCTGCCATAGGAGGGGTCGCGATCACAGGCAGTGGAGGTACTCAGGTCAAAACCTCCCTATACGTGAATGACATGGCCATCTTCTGCTTGGATCCATTGTCGATTCACAGATTGATGAGCATCTGTGCAGAGTTCGAACTGGCCTCAGCAGCCAAAGTAAGTTGCAGCAAGAGCGAGTCCATGTTCTTTGGGAGCTGGGCTGACCAATCCTTTGTCCCCTTCACTATTAGGTCAGACTACCTGAAGATGCAGGGAATATGGTTTGATGGGGCTTCGGCTTGCGCCAAAAACCAGGAGGAGCATATCGCCATGGTGAAACAAAAACTGGGCATGTGGGAGCAGCGCTCCCTCTCCATTGCGGGCAAGAACATGGTCATCAGATGTGAGGTGCTCTCAATGCTGCTGTACGTGGCACAGGTCTGGCCCACACCCTAAAAGCCTGCTCGGGTCTGCAATTGAAACCCGACCCAAGCCCGACAGAACCACATCCGACCAGAGCCCGACCCGGCCTGGGTCCTTCGATTTTTTTCTCGCGCCCGACCCGACCTGACCCGACCGATCACCGGAATGAAGTTGATTATATTAAAGAGGTTGTGCTCTACCTTGGATGGGATCGCTCACTACAGACTAGTGCGGAGTTGACGTCCTGGCTGTTCAAATCTGGAAGCTTTTCCCTCACTGACCAAAAGGCAGTGCTGTGTCCGACCTGGCTTGACCCGACCTGAGCCCAAAGGCCGGACCCGGAAGAGAGACCTGACCCGACCCAAACCTGACACATGTCATCAGGTCTGGTGGGGTTTGGGTTGGGTAGCCATGCTCTATCATACCCTTCTCCTGTGCCGTAATGGTCCACCGGAGCCATTTTCCACTTTATCTGGAGTTTGAAAATGGACCCTGTCCATAGGGACACCATATACAAATCTCTAGATACTGGGGAGGAACAAAATGTACCCTCATCCCGATGGTCACCTTTGTGTGTGGCTGCATCAAGATGTGCATAGGCTCTCGGTATGCAAACACCAAGTATTACTACATGCTGAGGTTCTATCTGTCCCTAGTTTTGCGAAGGATGGGTCTCGCCATGTTGTCATGGATCACTCTGTTCAGTTGGACTGTGCTGTACCACCTGTCCTTTGTGGAAAAGTTTGTGAAGAAAAAGACCTTTGACCATAAGTCCATCAGGCAGTAGTCCACATGTAATGTCCTCGAGGCCCTGTGGGAAAAGGAGATGATGGATCCCGTTCCCTGCGCAGACTGTCAAAGTCATTTGGCAGAATGCCTCATTGCCAGAACTTTCAAAGAGGCACCAAGATATCGCCTGGCTGCTGGTGAGAAGGACCCTCCCTGTCAGATCCCTAATGCACCCCCGGAGTCTCAGCGCCACTGTATGCTGACCTCGAGGCAACTACATTGGAGAAGACACCATCGCCCACTTCCTTCTGGAATGTGCCTTTTCAAAGAAGCTTTGGAAAGAGATGCAGTTTTTTTTTTGTTGAGCTTCTTCCTGAGCAGCTCCTGTGCTCTATGGGCTGTTCCCAGGGACGCACATTGAGAAAAACATCAACTGCTGCTAAAGGGCCACCATGACCACCGATGAAAAACACTCTTTGGTTTGCCTAAAACTTGTTGCCCTTCCAGTGCAAGGAGCTGTTCTCAACTGAATGCTGCAGACTGACAGATTCCAAGGTCCAGGACTACCTGTTTAGGGACTCACTGTAGTCTGGGGCAGCCGTTGCAAAGGCTCAATGGGAAAGTCTAAGTCCACAGTCTAAGGCCCTCCTCCCATAGTACACCAAGGACTGGAACCCATGTAAAACTCCTTGGGCTGTAAGCACCACAGAATGTTTGACATGAAATGTATATTGTAAACATAATCTTTAATTGTAAGTATAGTCAAGGGTTATGGGGGGCCAGCAGGAAAGTGGAGTTAAGGCCACAATCAGATCAGTCCTGATCTCATTGAGTGGTGGAGCAGGCTTGAGGGGCCAAATGGTCTACTCCTGCTCCTATTTCTTATGATCTTGTGTGTAATGAGGCACCTCTGGGTGCCACTTATTGTATTGAAAGAAATTTCAATTTATATGTCAAATTTGAACTGTAAAGTAATGTACGTCTACAAATTTTATGAAAAGTATATATTTTTTAAAATGTCACCACTGTAGCTTCCTTGCAGATGCACAACTATTCCTGATTCATAATCACCCAAGTCTATCCTCACTCTCAAGCTCCACATGGTCTCATCACACGCATCTTCCTTATAGTGGCCACACGTGCTACACCTGAAACCTTCTTACCCGGAGCACTCTGCGCAGATTGGCAACTGTTTTTGCTACATTAGAACAGTGACTACACTTCAAAAGTATTTAATTGGCTGTAAAACACATTAGGATCTCCTGAGGTCATGAAAAGTGCTATACATTGCAAGTCTTTCTTTCTTCCATACAGGCAACCATGCAAGCTGATCTTATGTCTTACGAAGTGCTAATATCCAAGTATTCTTAATCATGTAGTTTGGTGAATACTGAGAGTTTCAGACAGTAGATAGCAAGGCTGGTAGTCGAATTCCTTAAGACAGTAGTTTGAGTATATTATTTAAACAATTGAGCTTGCATTTCTTTGTAAGGTTTTCCTTTGTGCCCTTTCATTTACATCTTTTTGAAATTATGTGGCTAAACAGTGACAGCAGTACTGAGCATTCCAGCTTTTTCTCTCTAATCTTTTGCTCTCATTTGTCAGATTACTGTAAGTTAAACAAAACTGTATTTCCTCATATTTTTGCCTCTAATTAGCATATGGCTATTGATAAAATGTATTAATTGGTATCTATGTTTCAAACTCTATTCATTTTTTTTTGCTCTGAGTGTAGGTAACAGTCAATAAAGTCATGCATACTATTATCAAGGAATGCGAACAGAGGCTCCAAAGACAATTATTTTTTTAATATGTTAATGATCTAGACATGGAGTCCATTGAAAATATTTCTTTCAAACTCAGTTAAGTCCAGGATTAAAAAAATAGTTGAATGGGCATTAGGGCAAAGCCTATTGCTTCTGTGTTTTAAGTTTAATAAATTTCTTTGCTCATCAAGGACAATGACATTGCTGAGGAATGAAATATTTCCACTTTTTGCCACTCATGTCACATAGAGCTCTGGCTACATAAAAAATAATGTTACTTAACTTGAACCTCTGAAGAACAAGCCCTGTGGTACTCATTTCAAATTTTCCATTTCTCACACCATCTGACATGGACATTGTTATGACTTCTGTGAATCAGATTGCCTCTTGCATCTATTACGTACTCTAGATTCATGCACACTAAAGTGATGACAATTTGTACTTATTTTATTTCGGACCCTTAACATAGGACAAAGTTGAGCCCAAAACGCACTACTCTTATGACAGAAAAACATATGATCAGTAGAATATACCATTAAGCGAGACATTTCTGTCAGCTTGATCTTGTCTCTATGTCCTCAGGAAATGTAGTTGTTGCTGTGATTTAGTACCTTCATGCACTCTTTGACACATCATTTTAAGTCCGTACTGAGAACCATACCTAAGTACTTAAGGAAATTGACATCTTCCTGGATCATCATAACAGAAGCTAAGCTATATTAACACCTGCAAAAGTCAAACATCATTTCTTTGCATTTAATGTTAAATTGCATCTATCATTGATAAATACCAAGTTATCAATCTTGTACCTATTTGGCCTTCCACTCTTCTTACTAATGAATCCCAGGACAACACTATCATCAACATGCTTAATGACATGACACTGTGGCTGAAAAGCAGAATAATCATTCACTTGTACAATTAATAAAGCACAAGAGGAAGGTACAGTACACTGGTTCACCAACACGTTGTGCCACAAAGTTTGCATCTGATTTCCCACTTGGCAGTTTCTTCATCATGGCTGGATTGCAGCTGGAGATACTGAGCACAAGTGAGGTACTTTCTTCAGGGAGGCAGAAGAAAATAAAAATCAGAGGAAGAGTCATTCAAAGCTACTTGTAGACAACCTGAATCCAGAACAATATTGGCAGAAACATAGGATCAGGTTGCCTGAACAACTCTGTCAGAGAAATGTGTGGACACAATGACTTTTTTTTAAATGGAGGAAGAACTAAAAGTGTAACAAACTCAATATAATGAGAACACATCTGATCAGCTCTGAAAGATCACTGGGAAATGTGGACTTTAAGTGATAGTTTAAATCAGATGCTATAAGGTCAGCTGGCTATTATACAGCTCTCCTGGTTGGCCTCCTTCCATCTACGAAAGATGATGGACAGGCAGCAAACAATCCATTTAGGTGGGCTGTCTTCTGTTGGTGCACTTTTGTTGATGGCTGCGAAAGCCAGTCTTTGAGACGTAGGTTCTGCCAAGGGTGCTGCACGTGCAACGACCAAGTGATGCTGTGAGTTATTGTTTTTGACATTGGTGTCTGTTTCCAAGCTGCTGTAGCAACTCATCATCATGGCAGTGTGGACTAGTCCACAGGATGTGTCGCCATATCCCTCTTTCGCCAGCTTGTGACTCCCAATAGTCAATATTTAGGGCCTTCATGTCATGCTTGCAGGCATCCTTGAAGTGGAGTATTGGGCACCCCACTGATCATCTGCCCTGGTTACCTCACCATACAGAAGGTCCTTGGGTATGCAACCATCATCGATCCCGCCGATGTGTCTGATCCGCCAAAGCTGTCTCTGTTTGATTAGTGCCAACACACTTGGGAGCACTGCCTTTGAGAGGACTGCGCATTTGTGATTTTGTCCTGCTAGGATTTACCCATAATGCACTGCAGACAGCAAAGAAGAAGAGTGGTAGAGCAGTCGTTATAGGGGATTTGTTAGTTAGGGGAACAGACAGGCACTTCTGTGGCCATAGCCGGGACTCCAGGATGGCATGGTACCTCCCTAGTGCCAGGGTCAAGGATGTCACAGAACATTTATTTATTTATTTAGAGATATAGCACTGAAACAGGCCCTTCGGCCCACCAAGTCTGTGCCGACCATCAACCACCCATTTATACCAATCCTACATTAATCCCATATTCCGACCACATCCCCACCTTCCCTCAATTCCCCTAACTATACTAGGGCCAATTTACCTATCAACCTGCAAGTCTTTGGCTGTGGGAGGAAACCGGAGCACCCGGCAAAAACCCACGTGGTAACAGGAAGAACTTGCAAACTCCACCCAGGCAGTACCCAGAATTGAACCTGGGTCGCTGGAGCTGTGAGGCTGTGGTGCTAACCACTGTGCCGCCCTATGGGGAGGGTGAACATGCAGAGGTCGTGGTCCACGTTGGCACCAATGACATAGGTAGGAAGGGGGATGAGGTCCTGAAAGCAGATTTCAAGGAGCTAGGAAGGAGATTAAAAAGCAGGACCTAAAAAGCAGTAATCTCAGGATTACTCCCAGTCCTGCGTGCGAGTGAGCATAGGAATAGGAGAATTGAACAATTGAACACATGGCTGGAGAACCGGTGTAGGATGGAGGGCATCAGATTTCTGAGGCATTGGGACCAGTTCTGGAGCAGGTGGGACCTGTACAAGATGGACGGGTTGCATTTTAGCAGGACTGGGACTAATATCCTTGCAGGGAGATTTGCTAGTGCTGTTGGGGTGGGTTTAAACTAGATTGGCAGGGGGATGGGAACCTGAGAGGGAGCTTAGATTGGAGGGAAACAAAACTGGTAACTTATCAGGGGTACAGGAACCAGGAGCAAATATCAGAGAGGAATGCCAAGGTGCACAGAATACTGGGGGAGATAAATAGCACTAGTGTAGTGAATAGTGAGTTATTATGTTGGGTCAGAGTAAAGGAGAAAGTAATAAAGTCTAAATGAGTGTTAATGTGCATGTATGTGAATGCACGGAGTGTGGTTAATAAGATTGGTGAGGTACAGGCGGACATTGTCATGTGGAAATATGATGTTATTGCCGTAAGAGAGACCTGGCTCAAAGAAGTGCAGGACTGGGTGTTAAATATTCCTGGATACAAGGTGTTCAGGAAAGATAGGAAAGGGAACAAATGGGGAGGGGTGGCGTTATTGATTAAGGAGAGCATTGCAATTCTGAAGAAAAAAGATGTCCCAGAGAGGTGGAGGACAAAATCAATTTGGCTAGAGCTAAGGAACAAAAATGGTGCAGTTACATTGCTCGATGTTGTCTATAGACCACTAGCTAGTGGGAAGGACATGGAGGAAAAAATTTGCAAGAAAATTACAGAGAGGTGCAAAATTTATAGGGTAGTTATATTGGGGGACTTTACTTATCCAAACATAGACTGGGATAGTAGTAGTGCAAAGGGCAATGAGGGGCAAGAGTTCCTAGAGTGTGTTCAGGAAATTTTTCTACAGCAGTATGTTGCTAAAGAGAAAGGAGGTACTGCTAGACCCGGTTCTTGGGAATGAGGTGCACCAAGTGAATCAAGTTACACTAGGACAACATTTAGAGGATAGTAATCATTGTTTCGGCTAACTATGGAAAAAGACAAAAAACAATCAAGAGTAAGAATAATTAACTGAGGGAAAACCAACTTCAATGGGGTAAGAATGGAGCTGGGGCAAATAAATTGGAGTCAAAAATTGGCAGAAAAACCAGTAGCTGAACAATGGGCTACCTTCAAAGAAGAGATAGTTCAGCACAGTCAAGGTATGTTCCCTTGAAGGGGAAAGGTAGAGCAAACAAATCCAGGGCTCCCTTGGATGACAAAAGAGGTAGAGATTAAGATAAAGAAGAAAAGGTATGCCTATGATAGGTGCTAGGTAGAAAATACTATTGAGAACCAGGCTGAATATAGAAAGCCCAGAGGGGAAGTGAAAAAGCAAATAACAGAAGCAAAGAGAGAGCATGAAAAGAGACTGACAGCTTGCATTAAAAGAAATCCCAAAGTTTTCCATAGACATATAAATAGTAAAATGTTGTAAAAGGAGGGTTGGGGCCTATTAGGGACCATAAAAGGGGATTTACACATGGAGGCAGAGGGCATAGCTGAGGTATTAAATGAATACCTTGCATCTGTCTTTACCAAGGAAGAAGATGCCACCCAGGCAATGGTGAAAGATGAGGTAATTCGGACACTAGAAGAATTTAAAATTGATAAAGAGGATGTATTAGATAAGCTGTCTGTACTTAAAGTGGATAAAGCACCAGGACCGGATAAGATGCATCCAAGGATACTGAGGAAAGTGAGGGTGGAAATCGTGGAGGCACTGGCCATAATTTTTCCATCTTCCTTAGACTCGGGGGTGGTGCCAGAGAATTGCAAACGTTATACCCTTATTCAAAAAAGGGTCTAAAGATAAGATTGGGCAGCACAGTGGCGCAGTGGTTAGCACCGCAGCCTCACAGCTCCAGCGACCCGGGTTCAGTTCTGGGTCCTGCCTGTGTGGAGTTTGCAAGTTCTCCCTGTGACCGCGTGGGTTTCCGCCGGGTGCTCCGGTTTCCTCCCACAGCCAAAGACTTGCAGGTTGGTAGGTAAATTGGGCATTGTAAATTGCCCTAGTGTAGGTAGGTGGTAGGAGAATGGTGGCGATGTGGTAGGGAATATGGGATTAATGTAGGATTAGTATAAATAGGTGGTTGTTGGTCGGCACAGACTCGGTGGGCCGAAGGGCCTGTTTCAGTGCTGTATCTCTAAATAAAATAAATAAAAAATAAAATAAGCCCAACAACTACAGGCCAGTCAGTTTAACTTTCGTGGTGTGGAAACTTTTAGAAAAATAACTCGGGACAAAATTAATAGTCACGTGGACAAATGCCAGCAAGGATTTCTTCAGGGAAAATCCTGTTTAACTAACTTGCTGCAGTTTTCTGAGGAGCTAACAGAGAGTGTTGATGAGGGCAATGCTGTTAATGTGGTGTACATGGAATTTCAAAAGGCGTTTGATACAATGCCACACAACAGACTTGTGTGCAAACTTATAGATCATGGAATAAAAGATATGGAATTGGCTGAGTGCCAGGAAGCAAAAAGTAGTGGTTAATGGATGTTTTTCGGGCTGGAGGAAGGTTTGTAGTGCAGTTTTCCATAGATCAGTGTTGCGACCCTTGGTTTTCTTGATATATATTAATGATCTAGACCTTGGTGTACAGGGCACAATTTCAAAGTTTGCATATGATACGAAACCTGGAAGAATTGTGAACTGTGAAGAGGATAGTGTAGAACTCCAAAAGGACGTAGACAAGTTGGTGGAATGGGCAGACAGGTGGCAAATGAAGTTCAATGCAGAAAAATGTGAAGTGATTCATTTTGGTAGGAAGAACATGGAGAGAAAATATAAAATAAAAGGTATAATTCTAAAGGGGGTGCAGGAGCAGAGGGACCTAGGTGTATATGTGCATAAGTCATTGAAGGCAGCAGGACAGGTTGAAAGAGTGGCAAATAAAGCAAACAGCATCCTGGGCTTTATTAATAGGGGCGTAGGGTACAAGAGCAAGGAAGTTATGTTGAACTTGTATAAGACACTAGTTTGGTCTCAGCTGGAGTATTGTGTCCAGTTCTGGGCGCCACACTTTAGGAAAGATTTGAGGGCATTGGAGACAATACAGAAAAGATTCACAAGAATGGTTCCAGGGATGAGGAACTTCAATTATAAAGATAGATTGGAGAAATTAGGGCTGTTTTCTTTGGAGAAGAGAAGTCTGAGAGGTGATTTGATAGAGGTATTCAAAATCATGAGGGGTTTGGACAGAGTAGATAGAGAGAAACTGTTCCCACTTGTGAAAGGATCGAGAATGAGAGGGCACAGATTTAAAGCATTTGGTAAGAGAAGCAAAAGTGACATGAGGAAACATTTTTTCACACAGAGAGTGGTTAGGATCTGGAATGCACTGCCTGAGAGTGTGGTGGAGGCAGGTTCAATTGAAGCATTCAAAAGGGAATTAGACAGTTATTTGAAAAGGAAAAATGTGTAGCTTTACAGGGAGAAGGCGGGGGAATGGAACTGAATAAATTGTTCAGTGTGGACACGATGGGCTGAATGGCCTCCTTCAGCAATGCAATAATCCTGTGATTCTCTGATTATCTGATGCTGGAAATCACTGAGCTTCTTTTCCTGGTTGCTGTAAGTCACCCATTTTTCATCGCCATGCTGCAAGGTGCTGAGAACTTCGGCCTTATAACCATCAGCTTTGTCCTAAGGGTCAGCTTGGTGTTATTCCATGTGCGTTTTTTGAGTCGACCAAAGGTGGCAGCTGCTTTCCCTATGTGTGTATTGAGCTCTGCAGCAAGGGACAGATTGTCTGTTACTGTGGACTCAAGGTAGCAGAATTTGCTAAACGCTTCCAGTGGGGTGTTATTTAGTGTGATCAGGGGTGGAGATGCAACATCTTGACCCATGACCATGGTTTTCTTGATGCTTACAGTCAAGGAGAACAAGTTACAGGTTTGGGAGAGACAGTCCAAGAGTCTTTGTAGCTGAGTTTCCGTGTGAGCGACAAGCACATCATCATCATCGTAGAGGAGTTTTCTGTTCAGGACGTGGTGTGTATTTGTCTTCACATTGAGCCTTGATAGATTGTAGAGCTTGCCATCTGACCTAGTGTGCAAGTAGACTGCATCCATATCTGCAGGGAAGGTGAAGGTCAGGAGCATGGAAAAGATCCAAACAGTGTGGGGGCGAGGACAGAACCCTGTTTCACTCCATTCTTCACTCTGAAACTGTCAGAAGTGGAGCCATCAAACTGCACAGTGCAGTGCATGTTGTCATGGAAGGAGTGGATGAGATTGAGGAGCTTTGGCGGACAGCCAATTTTTCTCAATATCTTGTACAGCCCTGCTCGGCTGACAGTGTCAAATGCTTTAGTGAGATCTACAAAAGTAAGGTAAAGATGTATACTCTATTCCCTACACTTTTTTTGTAACTGGCATATGGAGAAGATCATGCCCATAGTAGATCTGTCAGCACGGAACCCGCACTGTGCTTCCTTAAGTTTTCTGATAGAAATGAAAAAGGGGGTAAGATATATGACAGGCGACTGAATTGAAAATTACCTGTTTTGCACTGCCAATCGAAGTTAAAATTACCTCCACAGGTTCTTATAATCTTTGATTACTTGGTGATATAGGGGCTGAAGTTATACTATGAAAAAGAAGCAAAACAAATTCTTGGTGCTTTCATCAGATATCCCTCTCTCCATTTGGTTTAGCAGCATCAACACATTTAAAATAAATGTATTAATGTTTCTATTAAAATAACAGAACATGAAATTTCAAACTAATGTGATAAATGGTTGGACAACAGCCTCTCCTCAGCATCAATGTGTCAATTAATCTCTTCAAAAGGGAGCTGGCTAAGTATCTGGCTGGGAACGAAATTCAAACTGACAGGAACAAGTAGAGATCAAGTACTCCATCAAGCACAATGGAGATTCGAAGAGGACAGAAAGACTAATTAGTGTGGATGAGGAAATATTCTGGTTTTGTTTATGTTTGGTGATTCGGGAATACTTATGCAGATTTTACACTCAGAAGTTTAAATAATTTGGGTAGTGTATAGGTGGCCTGTGACAAGTGTAGGTTTGATATCAACAGGAATTTTTCAATGGCAGCAGAAGTCTGCTGGGGCAGTAAGCAGGAGATCAGAGGGCTAGCAGCTCAGCAACACCCCCGCTAGTGTTGGCCATTGTTGAGGCTTCAGCTGCAGGGAGAGGGTGCCTCAAAGGTCAGGTGCCCTTGAAGAGGGGTATGTGGGGTTGGGGGTAGACGGGGACTGGCAGGCAGGCCCCAGCAATCCGATGGGGATGGAGGGGGAGGCACGGCAAGTCGCTGAAGGCAGGCAGCGTTGTTGCCACGGAGACAGCCATTGCTGCAAGGGGTCCCTCCATGGGCCTTGGAGTACCCCTAAAGCAGAGCCACCCACTGAAGTCCACTGGGAGGCTACCAGGTTTCCATTGGCAGTCACCCCGCGCGGTGAAGGGCCCTTCTGATGCGGGCAAATGGTATGGCAGCAGGAAGATGTCATAATCCACCTGATGCCTTCCTGCACCAGTTTGCTAGTCTTCCTGCCTCCCATCCCATCCCCAAAGGGCTGGTAAAATTTGGCCCGATGTGCCAAATGGGTTTATAATATTGCAGATGGAATACAATGTGGAGAAGTGTGAGGTTATCCACTTTGATAGGAAAAACAGAAATAGAGTATTTCTTGGTGAGAAGGCTGTGAAGCGTTGAACTTCAAAGGGACTTGGGTGTCTTTGTTCATGAGTCACTGAAAACTAACATGCAGGTACAGCAAGCAAGGAAAATGGTATGTTGGCCTTTATTACAAGAGAATTTGAGTATAGGAGTAAAGATGTCTTATTGCAATTATATAGAGCCTTGGTGAGACTGCACCCAGAGTATTGTGTGCAGTTTTGGTGTCCTTACCTAAGGAAAGATATACTTGCCAAAGAGGGAGTGCAACGAAGGCTCACCAAGCTAATTCCTGGGATGGAGGGATTGCCCAATGAGGAAAGATTAAATAGACTGGGCCTTTATCCTCTGGAGTTTAGCAAAATGAGAGGTGATCTCATTCAAACATACAAAATTCTTACAGGGCTCGACAGGGTTGATGTCGGAAGGACGTTTCCCCTGGCTAGGGAGTCTAGAACAAGGGGACACAGTCTCTGAATAAGGGGCAGGCCATTTAGGAATGAGATGAGGAGAAATTTCTTCACTCAGAGCGTGGTGAATTTTTGGTATTCTCTGCCCCAGAGGGCTGTGGAGATTCAGTCACTGAGTATATTCAAGACTGAGATCGATGGATTTATACATAGTAAAAACATTAAAGGATATGGGGATAATGCAGGAAAATGGTGTTGAAGTAGAAGATCAGCCATGATCTCATTGAATGGCAGAGCAGGCTTGAAGGGCTGAATGGCCTACTCCTGTTCCTATTTCTTATGTTCTTATACACTTTCTTAATAAATGTTGCCCATCAGCTGCAAAGGAAATACTGGATCTTCACCTGACTTTTTTTCTTGAACATAACCAAGTATTAAGGGATATGGATCAAAGGTGGATAAATAGAGTTAAGGTACTAGATCTGTTTGAATAGCAGAACAGGCTCGAGGGGCTGAATGGTCTGCTCTTGTTCCGATGTACAATGGAGTTCAAAGCTGAAACTCAATGAAGACATGCACACTAAAAGCCTGCTACCTGACCCGAACCCGACGGGAACCACCAACATGTGTCGGGTATGGGTTGGATCAGGTCCCTTTTCCGGGTCTGGCTTTCAGATTCGGGTCGGGTTGGGCTGGGTCCGGATCGGGCCGAGTCCTGGTCGGACACACACAGTAATTATTGCATTTTGCTCTGCTGGTAAGTGCCAATAGTTCAAAAGCCTACCTGAGCTGGGAGTCCGAGATGTCAAGGAGCCATGCGCCATGAGCGAGTGAGCATCTCTATGATGTCATCATGCTCATGCTGCAGTTTCCTGCAGATTCGGAGTCGGAAGGTAGTTAATGTGAACATTCCGGTGGTTGGGTCAGGCTCGGGTCGGGCCGGGCATGGGAAAAAATGGAGGGACTCAGGCCGGGTCAGGCTCGGGGTCCGATGTGGTTCTGTTGGGTTCGGATCTGTGCAGGCCTTTAATGTACACAGCAGCCAGGCTGCTTCATTATGTGTCAGCAAATACTACATAGGTCAAAAAGGTACTCTTTGTTCTTCTTTCTGGACAATAAGTTAACCGTTGTCTATCTCTTAATAATTCACTTTAATACATTAATACATTGAAGTGCTAGGCATTCAAAGCAATTCATAGCAGAAAGTAATAGACCTGAGGTTGTTTGAGGTTGCTGATCTGGCAAGTGTTGGCACTGGGTCAAGTGTCTATCGTCTAAGGACATGGCTGTGTACCAACCATTTGTTAACCAGTGCAGAGTAAACTTGTTCTAAACTTTGCTGCACCATGTCTGGGAAGACACGGAAATGCGCCGTCTGGACTACTAGCTTTTATCGATGGGTGTTAAATTGGAGACTTTAATATGTTGGGAATGGGAATCTTTCACTCCACCTCATCTAAGATAACAGATAGATGCCACTGTCCCTGTTTTCATAGAATCATAGAATGATTACAGCATAGAAGAAGGTCATTTGGCCCGTCGTGTCTGTGCTAGCTGTCTGAAGGAGCAATTCACCTAGTACCACTCCCCTGCTTTCTTCCCGCAGCCCTGCACATTCTTCCTTTTCAGATAACAATCCAATTCCCTCTTGAATGCCTCGAATGAACCTGCCTCCAACACGCTCCCGGACAGTGCATTCCAGATCATAACTACTCACTGTTTGAAAATGTTTTTCCTCATTTTGCCATTGCTTCTTTTGCCAATTAATCTAAATCTGTGCCCTCTGGTTCGCGATCCTTCCACCCATGGGAACAGTTTCTCCTTATTTACTCTGTCCAAGACCCTTCATGATTTTGAATACCTCTATCAAATCTTCTCTCAACCTTCTCTTCTCCAAGAAAAACAGTCCCAACTTCTCCAATCTATCAACATAGCTGAAATTCCTTATCCCTGGAACCATATTTGTGAATTTTTTCTGCACTCTCTCTAACACCTTCACATCCTTCCTAAAGTGTGGTGCCCAGAACTGGATGCAATACTCCAGTTGAATTTGAACCAGTGTTTTATACAAGTTGAACATAACTTCCTTGCTGTTGTACTCTGTGCCCCTATTGATAAAGCCTCAGATGCTGTATGCTTTATTAACTGCTCTCTCAACCTGTCTTGCCAGGTTCAATGATGTATGCACATATACACCTATGTCCTTCTGTTCCTGAATCCCCTTTAGAATTGTACCCTTTATTTTATATATCTCTCTGCATTCTTGCTACCAAACTGAATCACTTCCACACTTCTCTGCATTAAATTTCATCTGCCATTTATCTGCCCATTCCACCAACCTGTCTATGTGCTTTTGAAGTTCTACACTGTCCTCACAGTTCACAATACTTCCAAGCTTTGTATCATCTGCAAATTTTGAAATTGTGCCCAGTACAGCAAGGCCTAGGTCATTAAAACATATCAGAAACAGGGATCCTAACACCGACCCCCGGGGAACTCCACTATAAAACTTTCTCCAGTCCGAAAAACAACCGTTAACCAATACTCTCTGTTTCCTGTCACTCAGCTTATTTTGTATCCATGTTGCTGCTGTCCCTTTTATTCCATGGGCTCTAACTTTGCTGACAAGTCTGTTGCGTGGCACTATATCCAAAGCCTTTTGGAAGTCCATGTGTACCACATCAACAGCATTGCCATCATCAACCCTCTCTGTTACCTTATCAAAAAATTCCATCAAGTTAGTTAAACACAATTTGCTCTTAACAAATCCATGTTGGCTTTCCTTAATTAACTCGCATTTGTCCAAGTTGCAATTAATTTTGTTCCGAATTATTGTTTTTAGAAGCTTCCCCACTACAGAGGTTAAACTGACTGGCCAGTAGTTGCTGGGCTTATCTTTACACCTTTTTCGAACAAGGGTGTAACATTTGCAATTGTCCAGTCCTCTGGCTCTACCCCTGAGTCGAAGGAAGATTGGAAAATTATGGCCAGTGTGTCAACAATTTCTGCTTTCATTTTCCTCAGTATCCTTGGATGTATCTCATCTGTTCCTGGTGTCCTATCAAATTTATGGAAAGACAGCCTTTCCAATACCTCCTCCTTATCAATTTTAAACCTTCAAGTGTCTCAACTACCTCCTGTTTCTCCATGACTTGCACAGCCTCTTTTTCCTTGGTAAAGACAGATGAAAAGTATTCATTTAATACCTCAGTCATGCCCCCTCTCTCCATGTGTAAATCTCCCTTTTTGGTTCCTAATCAACTTTACTCCTTTTACCAGCCTTTTAGTATTTATATGTCTATAAGAAGACTTTTGTATTCCCTTTTATGTTAGCTGCCATTCTCTTCTCATGCTCTCTCTTTGCTTCTCTTATTTGCTTTTTCAATTCCCCTCTGAACCTTATATATTCAGATTGGTTCTCAGTTATATTATCTACCGGATATCTGTCATAAGCACACTTTTTCTTCTTCATATTAATCTCTATCTCTTTTGTCATCCAGGGAGCAGCGGATTTGTTTGCCCAACCTTTCACCTTCATGGGAATAGACCTTGACTGTGCTCAAGCTAACTTTACTTTAAAGGCAGCCCATTGTTCAATTACAGTTTTACCTGCCAAACTTTGATTCCAATTTATCTGGGTCGGATCCATTCTTACCCTATTGAAGTTGGCTTTCCTTCAGTTAATTATTCTTATTCTGGATTGTTCTTTGTCCTTTTCCATAGCCATCCTAAACCTGATGATACAATGATCACTGTCCTCTAAATGTTCCCCTACTGACACTTGATCCACTTGGGTCACCTCATTCCCAAGAACCAGGTCTAGCAATGCCTCCTTTCCCATTGGACTGGAAACATACTGCTCTAGTAAATTCTCCTGAACATACTCAAGGAACTCTTGCCCCTCTCTGTCCTTTGCACTACTACTATCCCAGTCTATGTTTGGATAATTAAAGTCCCCATTATAATTACTCTATAATTCTTGCACCTCTTTGTAATTTCCTTACAAATTTGTTCTTCTACATCTTTCCCACTAGTTGGTGGCCTATAGACTACACCGAGCAATGTAATTGCACCTTTTTTTGTTCCTTAGCTCTAGCCAAATAGATTCTGTCCTTGACCCCACTGGGATATCCTTTGTCTCCAATACTGCAATGCTCTTCTTAATCAATACAGCCACCCTCCTCCTTTTCTTTTCCTATCTTTCCTGAACACCTTGTATCCAGGAATATTTAATACCCAGTCCTACCCTTTTTTGAGCCAGGTCTCTGTTATCACCACAACATCATATTTCCACATGGCAATCTGTGTCTACAACTCACCAATCTTATTTACCGCACTCCGCGCATTCACGTACATGCACAGTAACCCTGATTTAAACTTTATTACTTTCTCCCTTACTCGGAATCCACCTAATAACTTACTATTTCCTATTCTATGTCTCTTCCAGTATTCTGTGCACCTTGGTATTCCTCTGTGATATTACCTCCTGGTTCTCACACCCCTGCCAAGTTAGTTTAAATTTTCCCCAATAGCACTAGCAAATTGCCTCGCAAGGAAATTGATCCCAGCTCTGTTTACGTGCAAACCATCTGGCCTGTACAGGTCCCATCTCCCCCAGAACTGACCCCAGTGTCCCAGGAATCTAAAGCCCTCCCTCCTGCACCATCTATCCAGCCACACATTCATCTGCTTTATCTTTCAATTCCAAAACTCACTTGCGCATGGTACCAGGAGTAATCCAGAGATTACTACTATTGAGGTCCTGCTTGCCAATTTCCTGCCTAGCTTCCTAAATTCTGACTGCAGAACCACATCCTTCTTTCTGCCTATGTCATTGGTACAGATATGGGCCACTACTGCTGGCTGTTCACCCTCCCCCCTCAGGGTTCTCTGCCGCCATTCGGTGGCATCCTTGACCTGGCGCCAGGGAAGCAACACACCATCCTGGATTCATGTCTGCAGCCACAGAAACATCTGTTTGTTCCCCTAACTATCGAATCTCCTATTACTATTGCTGTTCCAGTCCTCTTTCTTCCCCCTGTACAGCTGAGCCACCCGTGGTGCCATGGACTTTTTTAAACAAGGCATTAAGCTAACTTAATCAACTGGAATCTGCTGATTCAAAAGAAACAAGAAGATTTCTGAAGAATGCCACGTCATTTTCCTTAAGCTCCCCTTTGCTTGCTCTGTTTTATCAGCCCAACAGTCTTTGTTCTTATTTGCTCTTGCAAAGATTCTAAGCTTTCTTAATCTTCTTACATTGTATCAGGTTACTAGTGTGGCGCAACCTGCTAAATCTGGTTAAATGTTTTCCCGTGGCTTTTGGTTAGCATATGCTTTCAGTGGTATTTCAATGTCCACTCAGTACCTATTATATACAGACTAACAGAGACTAATTCAATGTTATCACTGTAGGCAAAGCTCAGCAGGTCCCCGGAGGCAGCAGGTTGAGGGGCGAGCAAGGCCTATCTTTATTTATCCCAACCTAGCCCGAGCCCCTTATACCACAGGGCCACAGCTGGATGCACAGACCATCCTGTGGAAGGGGCCCCCTCCTCAAAAATGGCCTGGCAGCTGTGGACACAAAAATGTTAATAATTTAATAATTTCACATATCACTCCACCTTGAGGCGCCCTCATGTTCTCTTGCCTGCTGCAGCAGCATTCATCTCTCTGGTGGGGCTGATGGCAGGACATTTCTGCGGGCCCTCCCATTCTGCCAGCCGGGTGCCTGTTCCACCTGCCACCCTTAATTGTATGGTGCTCCTGGGGATGGCCTCTTAATTGGCCATCTTCAATAAGAACATGCAGGTGGATGGCCAGGCATCACCAGTGGGGTCGGGACTTGCTCTTGGTGCTGACCTCAGAAAAAACTTCAAAGGCGGTAAGATTCCGCCCATTGAGTGCTTAACAATACATTCCTACATAGATAAATGGCAACTTTCCTTAAGCTTCGCACTCTTCGCAGTATAGTTTCCTCAAATCAGATGGAACTCTGCAACATGAACTTAACAGCTACAGTGTCCAGCTAGGTTCAATTTCCTGACCTTTCGTCTACAGCACCTTAGAATCCCTGCAAAACACTTGGGGCATTCTGAGAAAGTGAAAGATGCTATATAAGTGCAAGTTCATTCTTTCTATATTCTGTTATGTGTTAACCTGCATACTTTACCTATTAGTATTTTATAAAGATGCTGAAGGAAAGGTATCTTCAACCATAATATGGAAATAAAAATTTCTGATACTACAGAATTTAATGGTTGACATGTTCCCCTTCCCATCAACAAGTAATGCTAAGTTGGAATCATGTCTGGAGCATTAATTTAAAAGAGTTGCAGGATAAAAGGAGAAAATAATCAAGAAATACGTCCAAAAATCAATAGCTGGAGAAATACCATCAGTCTTCTAATTATCTACAGCCACTGATTTCTCAAATTATCTCTCCTCCTGGGGAGACGACAATACTTGTCAAACTGTACAGTAGACATGACATAAGGATGATCTGGTAGATGAGATAGGGGCTAATACTGAGTTACAGGTTTCTGTACTTTTGATGATATTTTGAATTTAAATATTTCCAATGTGTGGTTTATGCAGTAAAGTGTAAAATATCATTATAAATGTTTTTTGTGTGTTTTAAAACAATTGAGATGGACAGAAAATATATATATTTCTCGCCTGTAGTGACTGTATTGAACTGGCTGATTGTATTGTGATAGCTAAGCATTTTTATACCGCGATATTGCCTCTCTGCTGCCATCTCTATTGGGAGATGTAAATAAAGTTTCAACACAGCTGCTCCCAGTAAAGACCTCTGTAGATTTACTCTGTGAATACACAACAGAAAGATGGTGACAAGGATGGGATTGATTTTTTTTTGTACATTCATTTGAGAGATTACAGTATGAAGAACATTGTGACACACTTTTTGGAACTCCCAAAGTCAATTTTCAGGAAGTTTGGGTGATTTGAAAGATCGTTGCGGATGTGTCTGCAATTCGTGTTCAGGTTCAACTCAGTGAGTCAGCATGGTATATTCTTTTAAAAATATGGCACTGAAGACATATTTAGGGACAATGGGGGAATTCAACCCGAACAAAGAAGACTGATGTAATTATGAACGAAGGTTACCCATTTAGCTGCAAGCTAACAAAATAGGAGATAGGATAAAGTAAATGTTTCCCTCACCATGATGGGGCCAGATGCTTTTTAGGTGGTGTTTAACCAATGTTGTCTGCAAGACCCCAGTATTTTGGTCTATTCTGAAATTAATGAGATTCTGGACTCATATTGTAGCATGACTAAGAATGAAATAGCACTCCTAGTTGCATCTCATAGAAGGAAGCAGTTGCCAAGTGAGTCTATTGCAGATTATATTCTTGAATAAAATAAACTCTCTTATCACTGTGGTTATGCACAAGCTTAGAAGTCACCCTTAGAGACATGTTCGTTGGAGGTCTAAAGAACAGTAAAATCCAGGCCAAACTTTTGAGAAAAGGTAATAAACTGATGTGGAAGGAGGCCTGAGATGAGGCCACAGCCATAGAAATGGCACAAAAAGAACACTCTTTTTCCAAGGAGGCAGGGGATGTCCACTGGTAAATCAGGCCACGGCAGTCACGTTCACAGACTCAGAGTCAGAAATTTAGATGCTACCATTGCCATGGTAGACACCTTCGAATTGCCCCCATTTCCAATCAAAGTACTATGTCTTTAGGAAAATTGGTCATATCCAGATGACATGCAGGAGTAGGGGAAACAGTGATGCTCCAGGTTGTATATGCGCATATGGTAGATATGGAAACAGAAGTTGATGTTATCGAGCTGAAAAATCAAGAGTTGTATTCAGTCTGAGAGCAAGAAAAACAGCACTTGGAAGATGAGAGATAAGAGGCTGAAGATATAATTCAAGTTCTCACAGTAAAAATGAAAGTCAGAGATTCACAGCTTGCTTTCATGATTGATACAGCTGCAGCAGTGCCAGTTATCTCAGAAAGAGAGTACAGGTAAGAAGTCCCTAAGTCATATTCCCTTCTGCAAAACTGGTGTGAAACTGACTAGTTATTCCAATAACAGTATTCCAGTATTGTGAAGTTAGTGTTAGGGTGGAATACGATGACGCAGCTTATTACTTGCCATTGGTAGTAGTAGGAGGGAGCAAAGTATCTCTGATGGGAAGAAATTGGCTTAAGAAAATACGTTTAAACTGGTCTAAGTTATTTACAGGAAGGATCAATAAGAGTATATCTGACATTGAGGAAATGCTAAGACAGCACAAGGTGGTCTTTGAACAAAGAGGTCCAAATGATCCAACCAAGGTTCCTGTAATTCCATGGTCAAACAAGAAACCCGTGGGAACCATTACATGTCAATTTCTTTGAAGTAGAAAGTAGATATATTTTGTTTTGGTTGATAGCTATAGCAAGTGGATAAGTGTTGAGTCTATACCCAGTATCACAAGTGCCAAAACTATTGAGGTTTTGAGAAGTTGGTTTGCAATTTATGGGTTGCCAGAAGTGTTCGTGTCAGATAATGGTCCAGAATTTATGTCAGAAGAGTTTGAAATATTTCTGAGTAAGAATGGAGTCAAACACACTCTAATACCACCATATTAGCCAGCACTGAATGGGGATATAGAATGAAGTGTACAAATTGTGAAGAGGTCTTTGCAGAAGCATTTGCTAGGTGACAAGCTAGGCAGTAATTTCTATGTTTCTCTTCGACACTGGCTAGACAAATTTCTGTTCTGTCTCAGAATAACCCCACAGTCTACAACAGTTTTGAGTTAGTGTTTAAACACGCTTCTAGGACAGGGTTTAGTTTGCTTAAACCTGACGTCAATACAAAGTAAGAGAAAAGCAAGACAGAGTGAAGATGAGTCACGATACTTGAGGCATGAAACTTACAGAGTTCAGTGCAGGTCAAAAGGTCATAGTGAAAGATCACTGAGGTGATGAGGAGAAGCAAGGAGATCACTGAAGGCAGCAGCACAGGTAGATAAGGTGATTAGGAAGGCATATGGGATACTTGCCTTTATTAGCCGCAGCATAGAATATAAGAGCAGGGAGGTTATGATGGAGCTGTATAAAACGCTAGTTCGTCCACAGCTGGAGTATTGTGCACAGTTCTGGTCACCACACTGTAGGAAGGATGTGATTGCACTGGAGAGGGTGGAGAGGAGATTCACTAGGATGTTACCTGGGCTGGAGCATTTCAGTGATAAAGAGAGACTGGATAGGCTAGGCTTGTTTTCCTTAGAGCAGAGAAGGCTGAAGGGGAATCTGATTGTGGTATACAAAATTATGAGGGGCATTGATAGGATAGATAGTAAGAAACTTTTTCCCTTAGCAGAGGTGCCAATAACAAAGGGGCATAGAGTTAAGGTAAGGGGCAGGAGGTTTTTAAAGAATTTGAGGAAAACATTTTTCACCCAGAGGGTGGTTGGAATCTGAAACACACTGCCTAAAGGGGTGGTAGAGGTAGTAACCCTCACAACATTTAAGAAGTATTTAGATGAGCACTTAAAATGCCATAGCATACAAAGCTACGGGCCAAGTGCTGGAAAATGGGATTAGAATATTTAGGTGCTTCATGGCCGGCACAGACATGATCGGCCGAAGGGCCTGTTTCTGTGCTGTATAACTCTATGGGCAATTCAGTAGGTGTTTGATTACTTACTTGCTATACTGCAGTCCATGAAACAAGCAGGGTCACTGGTCAACAGAGGGCACTGTTACCAGATACTCAGTAAGAGCTATAAGCAAATGGGAGTAAACATCCTTAAATTACATACGTAAAGAATATTATTGAGTGCTTTTTTAAAGGTCTGTTGCAATGTAATTTGAGATAATTTTCAATGGACAAGAACAGGTCAAGCCGCAATCCATTTATACCCCAGCCGTTGTGGAACAGAAAATCGTGCGGATTGTAAAACAGGCTGCTGATTTTCTATCACCCATTATACGCTACTGCTGAATAAAGAGTAATTTCATCCCCTGTAACTGGCGAGTCGAAGAGACTTGGCAGTTGGCAGGAAAAAAGACAGAAGCGCAAGGAGAGAGCCAACTGTGTAACAGCCCCGACAACCAATTTTATCTTCAGCACCTGTGGAAGAGTCTGTCACTCTAGAATTGGTCTTTATAGCCACTCCAGGCGCTGCTGCACAAACTACTGACCACTTCCAGGCGCTTACCCATTGTCTCTCGAGACAATGAGGCCAAAGAAGAAGAAAAACTGTTTGCACCAGATGTTACCACTGCAAATGAAGAAGTGAGAAAGACCAGAAAAAAGTCTCTTCCACAAAAAATTCTGAAAAGCAATTCAACCATCATATAACCCCTATATCTAATGCACAACCTCAGTGCTCTGTCTTACCCTGATTTGAGTCTCAACTCTCATATCCAGTCCATCACTGAAATTCCTTCTCTCTGCCTCTATTATATTGCAAATGTCTGTTGTTACCCCATCCTATTGAAGCCCTCATTCATGTCTTTGTCCAGGCTCAACTATATTAAATGATCTCCTATCTTGATTTCTGATCTCACCTTACATAAACTCCAATTCCAAATGTATAGGTACTTGTACAGGCCCATGTGGAGCATTGCGTTCAGTTCTGCATCACAGATTCATCAAAATGATACCAGGGCTTAGAGGGTTAAATTATAAAGACAGGTTGTATAAACTGGGCTTATATTTCTTTGAGTATAGAAGATTGAGGTGCGATCTGATTTAGCTGGTTAAATGTTAGAAGGATTTGGGTGAAAGGTTTTGTACTGAGAACATGCAATTAAGTTGTACCTTTGAGGCTAGAGATCGATAAAGCTCAGCTGCATATTGATCATATTGCATTTCCTAAATATCATTTATTATTTGTATTCAAAGTAATGAAGTGATGAAGCACACAAAATTAAAATGATCAACAGATTTGATAGGGTAGATACAGAGAAACTCTTTCATCTGATGGGAGAATCAAGATTGAGGGAACAAAATCTTACAAATTAGAACTAGGCCATTTAGGAGGGAAATCAGGAAGCACCTACATCATCCAGGATTCCAGTGTTTATACCCTATCCTGCACCAAAACATGTTCAATGAATCACTTTCAATATCCTTATCACTATCAATATATCATTTCAAATACCATGGTTACAAGGGTAGGTCAGAGGCTAGGAATCCTGAGGCGAGTAACTCACCTCCTGACTCCCCAAAGCCTGTCCACCATCTACAAGGCACAAGTCAGGAATGTGATGGAATACTCTCCACTTGCCTGGATGGGTGCAGCGCCAACAACACTCAAGAAGCTCGACACCATCCAGAACAAAGCAGCCCGCTTGATTGGCACCCTATCTACAAACATTCACTCCCTCCACCACCGACGCACAGTGGCAGCAGTGTGTACCATCTACAAGATTCACTGCAGCAATGCACCAAGGCTCCTTAGACAGCACCTTCCAAACCCGCAAACTCTACCAACTAGAAGGACAAGGGCAGCAAATGCATGGGAACACCACCACCTGCAAGTTCCCCTCCAAGTCACACACCATCCTTACTTGGAACTATATCGCCGTTTCTTCACTGTCGCTGGGTCAAAATCCTGGAACCCCCTTCCTAACAGCACTGTGGGTATACCTACCCCAAATGGACTGCAGCGGTTCAAGCTCACCACCACATTCTCAAGGGCAATTAGGGATGGGCAATAAATGCTGGCCTGGCCAATGACGCCTACATCCCATGAATGAATAAAAAAAAAAATCCTCATCCTCATTAACAAATCCTTCCTTGCCCTGCTCCAGCATCCAGCTCTACTGCCCACCTCAGACCCTCTGAGTCTAGACTATGATATGTTTTTCCTCTTTCACCCTCAGTCTACCATTAGCAGCTAAGCACTCCATCATCACAGCCTTGATATCTGATATTCCTTTGTGAATCCCTCTGCTGTGCTGGATTCCTTCCCATCTTCAAAAGGACTCTGTCTTTAGTCAACTCCTTTAACTTCTCCCAACTCGTGTAGAATCTAATCCCTGCTCTGGGATGTTTTTTGCATTAATGAGTCTATGTAAGTTTAGGTGGTTGCGTTTAGCTTGGTTTTGGAATACTGGTGCTGTCTGCTCCTTCTGGCCCACAACAGGGTAAGTAAAAGTCACTCACCTTTCTGAGCCCCTTCTCGCCCCAGCTCCTCTTCCCACTAGGTTAGCCTTGTGGGGAAGTTACAATGGCTTCCTCTGACAAGTCTCAGATTAAAATTGCCATCAGTCCCAGATGACATCATCAGCATCTGATTTGCATTTTTATAGAAGGGCCCATTGCCTTCGGGGGGCTATCCCTCTTACCTGCTAAAAAGAACAGATTAAAGTTGCAATCCATGGGAAGGCAGTAGGATCAGTGGGGGCAAGACTCTGCTGTCATTTTAATTGTCCACAATTCTGATTTCTGTTGGGCAGGCAGAGTTAATTCTGCCCTATACTATAGGTGTGTGTTAGTCATCAGATGCACAAGTAACTGCAAATCGTCCTGATCCAGTATGTTAGACAGCACAGTTTATTAAAATTACTGTCAACATTTCTAAGAGACCTGCCATTTGGAAAGGGAACACATTCCCAGGGGACAGCATCACTGGTGAATTACTGAAACGATGCCCACAAGAACTCGACAAAAAGAAAAGTGCAAAAACCAGTTGTGCTTGCGTTGGAGTTACTTTAAGTAGACTCAGAAACTTGGAGTAACCAATTCATTGCTGTCTGCAGGATGCAGCCTCCCTGCAGCCCTCTGAAGTAACGCAATTCACTACCAAAGCCTTGCGACCTGACTAATACTATACCCTTCTACGTGACAAGATTAAGCCAACACTTAAAATCACCAGAGCTGAAATTCTGTGGACAGTAAGTCTAATGTGAAGCAGATAGAAACCCTTCAGAAATTCAGGGCCATGGTGCATGGTTCATTTTGTCCATCATTCTCCAGATATCACTCCCTGGATGTCACAGTTTATTATGGATGGAGAATAATCTTAAAAAAAGAGCAAGAAAGTCAGTCACTTAATGCTGGTGTTATGGTCAAGTGAGGGGGGATTGAAGGACTTCCCTCTTTTCCCTGGTGGACCACAACAGGTTTAATTCTTCTTTAAAGTGGATGAACTGGGCAATTCAGTAGGTGTTTGATTACTTACTTGCTATGATCATAGCAAGAACCAATTGGACAGTTGAGTTAACAAAGAAAGAGGTTAACTTTATTGTACCTAAACTGAACTAATAAAAATAATTAGCAAGGCGTCAACTTTCATTCTCACACACACACACTCTGGAGGTTTACACACACACAAATAGGTTACAGAGTGGAGAAAGGTAGATCGTTTGAGTTAGCGTCCATAAAAAATGTATACAGTCTGTGATGAACTGGCTGATTATATTGATAGCTAAGCGTTTGTACGCTGTATGCTGCCTCTCTGCTGCCCTCTATGTTGGGAGGTGTAAATAAAGTTTCAACATGGCTGCTTCCAGTAAAGACCTCATGTTGATTTATTCTGTGAATACACAACATCATCTTCATTCCCTCCTTCTTGTTGAAAATTGTCAGCTCATGCTGGACTACAGTTTCATCGTCTCGCTATTCATTGCTTTTTTGTCCAAGTGATTTGGCTGGCTTCCAGCTGAATTCAGTGGTCCTGAGGCTTTTAGTTTGAAGAGGTAGATGACTGGTTTGGTGAGTCTCTTGGAGAAAGCGATGCAGATGATTTCCTCCAATGGGGTTGTGGATTGTAGCCAGAGTATGCAAAGATGGTCAGTCAACAGGCAGGATTTGAAAGCCTTCAAGCTGAATGGAGAGACAGAAAGAGAGGGACCCCCCACTTAGGGTTGATGCAAAGCCTGTTATGACCGAGGCTGAAAGAGTGCACTGTCTTTATCTAGTTCCACTTCTCCACGGGCCATAACATATATTTAAATGTTTTACCCAGTTGCTGATACGGCCAATTATATACTTTATCTATTTTAGTCTCAGAATAAAATCCACCAAACCAGGTTTCTTTAATAAACAACAAAATTATTAATTTATTATAAAACAAGACTTACTCAATAATTTGCAAAGTTTATTAACACACAGGTTGAAATATGAAACTTCCCTTCTAAATTAACCCAACACGCATGCACACACATACCGGTTAAAGAAAAAATAAAGATGTTTTCTCTGCAGAGATCTCTTTACAAAAACGACAAAAAATTACTTTGGCCAAATACTTGTTAATTCTTGAGGGAAAAAGAAAGGAACATAGAAAATAGGAGCAGAAGTAGGCCATTCAGCCTTTCGAACGTGCATCACCATTCAATACGATCATGGCTGATCGTCCAATCTCATTACCCTATTCCCGCTTTCTCCCCGTATCCCTTGATTCCTTTAGCCCTAAGAACTATATCTAACTCTTTCTTGAATATATTTAATATTTAATGATTTGGCCTCAACTGCTTTCTGTGATAGAGAATTCCACAGGTTCACCACTCTCTGGGTGAAGAAATCCCTCCTCATCTCAGTCCTAAATGGCTGACCCCTTATCCTTAGACTGTGACCCCTGGTCCTGGACTGCCCCGTGATCGGGAACATCTTCCTGCATCTAGTCTGTACAGTCCTGTTAGAATTTTGTAGGTTTCTATGAGATTCCCTCTCATTCTTCTAAACTCGAGCAAATACAAGCCTAATCGATCCAATTTCTCTTCATACGTCAGTCCTGCCATCCCAGGAATCAGTCTGGTGAACCTTTGCTGCACTCCCTCTATAGCAAAAACATCCTTCCTCAGATAAGGAGACCAAAACTGCACACAATACTCCAGATGTGGTCTCACCAAGGCCTTGTATAATTGCAGCAAGACATCCTTTATCCTGTACTCTAATCCTCTCACTATGAAGGCCAACATACCATTTGCCTTCTTAACTGCCTGCTGCACCTGCATGCTTACTTTCAGCGACTGGTGCACAAGGACACTCAGGTCTCGCTGCACCTCCCCCTTTCCCAATCTATCAGATAATAATCTGCCTTTCTGTTTTTGCCACCAAAGTGGATAACCTCACAGTTATCCAAATTATACTGCATCTGCCATGTATTTGCCCACTCAAACAAGCTGTCCAAATCACGCTGGAGCTTCTCTGCATCCTCCTCACAGCTCACACTCCCACCCAGCTTTGTGTCATCTGCAAACTTGGATAAATTACATTTAATTCTCTCATCTATATCATTAATATATATTGTGAATAGCTGGGGTCCTAGCACTGATCCCTGCAGTACCCCACTAGTCACTGCCTGCCACTTGGAAAAAGACGCGCTTATTCCTACTCTTTGTTTCCTGTCTGCCAACCAGTTCGCTATCCATGTCAGTACCTTATCCCCAATCCCATGTGCTTTAATTTTGCATGCTAATCTCTTATGTGGGACCTTATCGAAAGCCTTCTGAAAATCCAAATACATTACATCCACTGGTTCTCCCTTATCTATTTTACTAGTTACATTCTCAAAAAATTCCAGTAGATTTGTCAAGCATGATTTCCCTTCATAAATCCATGTTGACTTTGTCCGATCATGTCATTGTTTTCCAAGTGTTCTGCTATTACATCTTTTAGAATGGACTCTAGCATTTTCCCCACTACTGATGTCAGGCTAACCGATCTATAATTCCCTGTTTTCTCTCTGCCTCCTTTTTTAAATAGTGGGATTACATGAGCTACTCGCCAATCTGTTGGAACTGTTCCAGAGTCTATAGAATTTTGAAAAATGACCAACAAAGCTTCTACTATTTCAAGGGCCACTTCCTTAAGTAATCTGGGATGTAGATTATCAGGCCCTGGGGATTTATCAGCCTTCAATCCCATCAATTTCCCTAACACCATTTCCTTACTAATACTGAATTCATTCAGTTCCTCCTACTCACTAGACCCTATGGTCCCCAACATTTCTGGGAGGAAATTTGTGTCCTCCTTTGTGAAGACAGAACCAAAGTACGTATTTAATTGGTCTGCTATTGCTTTGTTCCCCATTATAAATTTCCCCGTTTCTAACTGTAAGGGACCCACATTTGTCTTCACTAATCTTTTTCTCTTCACATATCTATAGAAACTTTTACAGTCAGATTTTATATTCTCTGCAAGCTTACTCTCATACTCTATTTTCCCTTTCTTAATCAATCCCTTTGTCCTCCTTTGCTGAATTCTAAACTGCACCCAGTCCTCAGGTTTGCTGCTTGTTCTGGCCATTTTATATTTCTCCACCTTGGATCTAATACGATCCCTAATTTCTTTTGTAAACCACGGTTGAGCCACCCTTCCTGTTTTATTTTTGCACTAGACAAGAATGAAAAATTGTTGTAGTTCATTCATGCGCTCCTTAAATGTGAGCCATTGCCTATCCACTGTCAACCCTTTAAGTAACGTTCCCCAACCTATCATAGCCAACTCGCACCTTATACCTTCATAGTTTACTTTATTTAGATTCAGGACCCTAGTCTCGGAATCACCTCTCTCACTCTTCATCTTAATGAAGAATTCTATCATGTTATGGTTGCTCTTTCCAAGGGACCCCGCACAACAAGATTTTTAACTAATCCTTTCTCATTACACAATACCCAGTCTGGGATAAAAGCAAAATACTGCGGATGTTGGAACTCTGAAATAAAAACAAGAAATGCTGCAAATCCTCAGCAGGTCTAGCAGCAACTGTGGAGAGAGAAGCAGAGTTAATGTTTCAGATCAGTGACCCTTCTTCAGAACTGGCAAATATAAGAAATGTAAAAGATTTTGAGCAAGTAAAGCGGGGGTGGGGCAAGAGATAACAAAAGAGAAGGTGTTGATAGGACAAGGTCACAGAATAGCTGACCAGATGGTCATGGAGCAAAGGCAAACAATATGTTAATGGTGTGCTGAAAGACAAAGCATTAGTACAGATAGGGTGTTAATGGACTGAAACTGAACAACCACAAGCACAAACATGAAAAAAACACAGTGGGTAGGCATAGTAGAAACAAACTAAAATAAAATAAACACTAAAAAAAAGAAAAAATAATTAAAAATAAAAGTAAAATGGGGGGCCCATCATGCTCTGAAATTATTGAACTCAATGTTCAGTCTGGCAGGCTGTAGCATGCCAAATCGATAAATGAGATGCTGTTCCTTGAGCTTGCATTGATGTTCACTGGAACACTGCAGCAATCCCAGGACAGAGATGTGAGCACAAGAGCAGGGGCTTGTGTTGAAATGGCAAGCAACCGGAAGCTCAGGGTCCTGTTGCGGACTGAGCGGGTGTTCCTCTTTGTCTGCGTTTGGTCTCCCCAGTGTAGAGGAGACCACGTCGTGAGCAGCAAAAACAGTATGCTACATTGAAAGAAGTACAAGTAAATTGCTGCTTCACCTGAAAGGAGTGTTTGGGACCTTGGATAGTGAGGAGAGAGGAGGTAAATGGGCAGGTATTACACCTGCTGCGATTGCAGGAGAAGGTGCTGTGGGAAGGGGATGAGGTGGTGGGAGTAATGGAGGAGTGGACCAGGGTGTCATGGAAGGAATGATCCCTTCGGAATGCTGACAGGGGAAGGGAGGGGAAGATGCCTATGGTAGTGGCATCATGCTGGAGGTGGCGGAAATGGCGGAGGATGATCCTTTGGATATGGAGGCTGATGGGGTGGAAAGTGAGGACAAGGGGAACCCTGTCGCGATTCTGGGAGAGAGGGGAAGGGGTGAGGGTAGAGGTGTGGGAAATGGGCCGGACACAGTTGAGGGCCCTGTCAACCACAGTGCAGGAGAATCCTCAGTAGAGGAAAAAGGAAGACATATCAGAATCGCTGTCATGGAAGGTAGCATCATCACAGCAGATGCGTCGGAGATGGAGAAACTGGGAGAATGGAATGGAGTCCTTACAGGAGGCAGGGTATGAAGACGTGTAGTCGAGGTAGGTGTGGCAGTCGGTGGGCTTATAATGAATATTAGTAGAGAGCCTATCCCCAGAGATGGAGACAGAGAAGTGAAGGAAGGGGAGGGAAGTGTCAGAGAAGGACTATGTAAAGGTGAGAAAAGGGTGGAAATTAGAAGCAAAGTTGATAAAGTTTTCCAGTTTGAGGTGGGAGCACGAACCGGCACTGATACAGTCATCAATGTACTGGAAAAAGAGTTGGGGGAGGGGGTCTGAGTAGGATTGGAACAAGGAATGTTAGGCATATCCCATAAAAAGGCAGGCATAACTAGGGCCCATGTGGGTACCAATAGCAACACCTTTTACTTGAAGGAAGTGAGTGGAGTTAAAGGAGAGGTCGTTCAATGTGAGAATAAGTTCAGACAGGCGGAGGAGGGTGGCGGTGGATGGGGACTAGTTGGGCCTCTGCTCAAGGAAGAAGCGGAGAGCCCTCAAACCGTCCTGGTGGGGGATGGAGGTGTAGAGAGATTGGACGTGCATAGTGAAGAGGAGGCGGTTGTGGCCAGGAAACTGGAAATTGTCAAAATGAAGTGGGGCATCAGAAGAGTCACGGATGTAGGTGGGAAGAGACTGGACCAGCAAAGAAAAGATAGAGTCAAGATAGGAAGAAATAAGTTCAGTGGGGCAGGAACAGGCTAAAACAATGGGTCTGCTGGGACAGTCCTGTTTGTTGATTTTGGGAAGGAGGTAGAAGCGGGCTGTCCGGGGTTGCAGGACTATGAGGTTGGAAGCTGTAGAGGGAAGATCTCCTGAGGAGATGAGGTCAGTGACAGTCCTGTGGACAGTCGCTTGATGTTCGGTGGTGTGGTCATGGTCCAGGGGGAGGTAGGAAGAAGTGTCTGACAGTTGGCGCTGAGCCTCTACAAGCTAGAGGTCGGTACGCCATACAACAACAGCACCACTCTTGTCTGCAGGTCTGATGACAATGTCAGGGTTAGATCTGAGGGTATAGAGTGCGGCAAGTTCAGAGGGGGACAGGTTAGAGTGAGTGAGGGGGCAGAGACATTGAGATGACCAATGTCTCGCCGACAGTTTTCAATGAAAAGATCAAGAGCGGGTAAGAGGCCAGAGGGAGGGGTCCAGGTAGAGGGAGAATGATGGAGGCAGGTGAATGGGTCTGCTGATCGGGGGGAGGACTCCTGGTCAAAGAAGTGAGCCCGGAGGAGGAGGCGATGGAAGAAGAGCTCAACGTCATGCTGAGTGTGGAATTCACTGCAGTGGGGGCGTAAGGGGATAAAACTGAGTCCTTTGCTGAATACAGAACGTTCAGCGTCAGAGAGGGGGAAGTCAGAGGGTATAGTGAATACACGGCAAGGGGTCAGATCAGAAGGGGTGGGGTCAGAGGGAAAAGTGAAGGGGAAGGAGGATCTGGAGGGGCATTAGACCCCATCAGCTGCTGGAGCTTGTATTCCTTGACACCTGAAAGGAAGAAAAAAAGTTTTTGCTAATGCGTTGGATAAGACGAAGGATGAAATGAAACTGCGGAGTAGAACAGCTTTGAGATAAGGTGAGGCAGTGCTTCTGGAGAGAGAGGTCCGGTGTGTGCATGTGGCAGCGCATAGCACTGAGTGTGGATCTCAGGATGCGGCGAGAACAGCAGTCCGAGGAACATTGTATTTCTCAGAGATACCTCTAATCCTGGGTGGATTCAAAACATGATGGGCGGCACAGTGGCACAGTGGTTAGCACCGCAGCCTCACAGCTCCAGTGACCCGGGTTCAATTCTGGGTACTGCCTGTGTGGATTTTGCAACTTCTCCCTGTGTTTGCATGGGTTTCCTCCGGGTTCTCCGGTTTCCTCCCACATGCCAAAGACTTGCAGGTTCTTAGGTAAATTGGCCATTGGCAATTGTCCCTAGTTTTAGTAGGTGGTAGGGGAATATAGGGACAGGTGGGGATATGGTAGGAATATGGGATTAGTGTAGGATTAGTATAAATGGGTGGTTGATGGTCGGCACAGACTCGGTGGGCCGAAGGGCCTGTTTCAGTGCTGTATCTCTAAAACTAAAAACTAAACTAAAACGAAACTGCAGTTGGAATCCATGTGGAATAAGTCAGAGCTGGAGATAGTCACTGAGGAAGGAGATGTGGCTGTGAAAACGAGCTTCGGTAGACACTTTTTCAAACACCAGGAGGGAAATAGAAAGCAATGAAGGTGAACAAGGTAAAAGAAACAAATGAAAATCCCGTCGGAGAGAAGAGCAGGACATCTTCAAGGTAGGCACTCCTGGACGAGAAGTGGCAGTAAATTAAACACTAAAATAAAAGCAAAATACTGCAGATGCTGGAAATCTGAAATGAAAATAAGAAACTCAGTCGAAGATGGCCTGTTCTCTAGTTGGTATGTTCCCAAGTAGTCTCTTATTCTGGTGTCCAAATACGCATAGACGGCTGTCTCACTGGGATCTTTTTGGAGCAGTTCTTTTCAGGCGACGTCGAGGATTAGTCTGGCAGGCTTTCCAGGAGAATCACTGCATCAGGGGTTTCAGCTATCATACTGGATTCTCAGGGTTTGTCAAAGAGGTGGAAAAAGGATGAGCTGGTGGCTTCTCTCTTAGCAGGCTTACCCACAACTGACTCAAAATAATATCCAAAAACGAAACCAACTCTTGACCACCATAAATCTTGACACGTCACTTCTCCGTAAACAACTCCCCTTGTCACCAAGTCTCCTGCTGTTTACTTAGCTTAAGACATGTGATTTCCAGTAAGTTTTTGTTTTTAAACGAAGTCCCCAAGTCCTTCCAGTGACCTTTTTTTAAAAAACAAAGTCCAGCATCTATGCAATCTCTTCAGTCTTTCAAATGAATCAACTTCCACAATTTTTAAACGAGTCCTCAAAAAATATAAAAAAATGGAAGCACTTTCATAACACCTCTATCCTTGGAGGAATGAAATGTAATTTTTAAAAGCATTTCATTACAAGCAGTGGGCTAAAAACAGAAGATGAAAAAATATTAAAACACATTTTCACACTCTTTCTCATTCACTCATTACCTGTAATTAATATAGTTATGCCCTGTATCATCTTTGTACTCAGATAACTCAAAGCAAGATTAAATTCTCGACAAAGCATCAGCAATTACATTGTTTTCCCTGCAATACATTAGACTAACCATGATCTGAACTTCCCTTATTTCCACTTTGACACGGATGAAGCCAATCAGATGCAGAAGGCTCTTGGATTTGCTGCAGTGACTGGATTCTCCCAGGTGCAGGGAGATTTTGAGTGCACACATGTAGCAATCAAGGCGCCTCAGCTCAGCCTGAGGTATTTATCAATTGGAAGGGATATCCTAGAAGCTACCATGATGCCTTCATTCTGTGGCAGTCACATATCCCAAAGTTTTTGCACCTCCAAAAAATGTGAACGGCTGTATCCATGGAGACAAAGGCTACCCTCTCAAATCCTGACTGATGACACCAGAGAGGAAACTTATCATTGATGCAGAGGAGAGGTACAACAGGAGCCACATGACCACAAGGGCAATCATTAAGTAAGCTATTGCGTTCCTGAGGATGCAGTTCCGGTGCCTGAACAGATTAGGGGTGCCCCTCAGTATGCACTAGCAAGGTTTGCAGAATGCCTTGCACAATATGGCACTGCAGAGAGGAATGGAACTGCAGAAAGAGGAAGGTGCAGACCTTTCGGTGTAGCATAACAGTCTGAAAGGGTTAACCTTGAGAGAATGCAAAGAATATCGCCCACCATGATGATGTAAGAGATCATGTGGGAGAGATTAGAGAACAGATACGCATGGTTTTTGAAGGAGGCACACAGGCTAGTGTGGAATGTGTATAGTTGTTATGAAATAAATATTAATGTTTAAATATTACAGTCTAAGTACCTCTCTGGCTAGGCTCTATGGTGGTCGCATACAGAACCAAACATATAACACTCGGCATCCGAGGAGGAGGCGGAGGAGGAGGAAAACATGGAGGAGTAGCCAGATGTGGCCAGGTGCCCACAGCCCCACACCTGGCTGCCAGAGAAGCCATGATGGCCTCATACAGACACACTTCAGCTAATCTAAGCGTGAGAGGCCGTCTGGCAGTGTGATCATATATCCTATGGTCAGCCCTGCTCCCACCGTCCCCCAATCCTGACACAAATCATTCCCACAGTCCAAAATCTAACCATTATATTCACACCCTTTCCTCAACTTCCAACCTGATCATACAATTCTCCTGAAGGTTACTGCCCAAGTGGAATTCGGGATGCAACAAAATAGGTGTCAGGAGAATGAAAAGTTCAAATAAAGTGTTTGATTCATTGAAATAAACATTTACAGAGTGATATGAACCCACCCAACTGAATCCCTTTGTGCAAATATCCTGCCTTTCTCATCTGATTCCTAAGTGGTTTTACCCCCGTGGTTTCAAGAGAGGTGGAAGCAGGCTTCTCGTTCCCCTGCTTTGACAGCTGAGATGCCTGTGGCAGATGTCTTTTGGATTTTGGAGCCAGTGAGGGCCCCGCCAAAGATTAAACTACCTGCAACTGTTCAGAGCAGACTCGGATATCGTGGCAGGTGACAACATGTGGGGCTCTGTCTGAAGGGGGTGTGGGAGGGCAAGGAATGAGAAGTGGGAATACTTTGAGAAGAGTCCCCACTTCCTTTGTCCATCTTGACTATCATGTCCCACCTGCATTTCCCTGCTGGGGAGCACTGGGCGGCATTTCAGTGAGACGTTGAGCCACCAAGGCAAGGCTTCGTTCCATCCTATATAAAGTGCCAGACGGAGTGTGCAGGCCATTGGTCTAGGCCAGCATGCACTCAGTGGCCTGCCACATCTGATTCTCCATGTAGGTGGCCTTTCTTTCTATGGTGGTGGACATCAGTACAAATGTCTAAACATCATGGCACTCATTCTAGAGATGAACTGCAGTCTCGCTCCAAGGGTGAGCATTCCCTCTGACAGAAGCATGTACAATTTCAATTCCTGCTCCTAAAGTCCCCTTCATGGATGACCCCTGAGGCTCAGCATCTACATCCAACTAAGCAGAGTTTGGATTGGCTTGCGTCCTCCGACAGGGACTCTCCACTTCTGTCCCTGCCTCCAGAACCTGCCTCTCCTCACATGTGATGTGTACTTCACCATGTGACAACCTAACTATCTCAACTGCAGTGCCTACCGAGATGTGTGTATCTGCGCTGGTGGAGAGTGTGAGTGAGTCATGTGATTGTGCATCCTCAGAGTGCCCGCCCTCCTCTGAGAACTCTGTGGCCTCTTCTCACTGCAGCTCCTCTGTCACCAGGACCTGTGGGAGATAAATGACATGATTTCTTGCTGACATGGGAAAAAGGTTCAAACGCCACACTGTGCATATCATGATATTTCAGTTAGTGGTGACATCAATGTAATATGAGTGGCTGTTATGTGCCAAGCGACATTGCGATATCAAATGGTGTCACTGGTTACATGGGAGACCCCCATCTCTCCATCACCCGTGCAACTTTCTGATGTCCAGAACCTATCAATGTAGCAACAACTACAGATCCAAACCCTGGTTCTCTGCCTCCTCCTGGAGTTGTGGGCTTTCTTCGCCTGCAATGAGTGAAAGCAGAGGGTTGAGTGTGAGAAGTGGAATGTGAGTTGAGGATGGAATGACAACATTTGTGGGGGGTGGTGAGGAATGGGTGCGAGATGTCAATAAGATGCGGGTGAGTATAAGTGTTGACTGTTCGTATGTGAAGAGGTGCCTCGAGAGAGGAATGAGTGGAGTTGCAAAGTGTGTTGATCTGAGGTGTGCTGTGCAGGAGAATGCTGGGGAAGTCAGAGGGCTGGACTTTGATGCCTCGTGCCGGGAGCGGTGGTGGGTGCAGAAAATGGCGGCTGCCCTACACAGGAGCTGTGCTGCTGCATCGTCGTGCCGCCGCGATTAGACGGCGGGTGGCCACTGAACATATTGACAGCGGCCACTCCCCCAATCATGTGGCAGGGGTGGAATTAGTAAAAGGCTGCCAGCCCTGCAAACAGTTCAAAATAATGCAGAGTTGACCTCGTCCCCCCTCCATGTCCACATAATATTGCAGAGTTTCCCCTTCCCCCTTATCCTTACACACAATGGAGAGTTGACCCCTGCCCCCCATTCCAAGTATACTCAGAATGCAGCAGAGACCCCTTCCCCTCCTCGGTGGTGCCAGCTTCTGCTGGATGGGAAAGCGAAGGTGCGTGAGTGCTCCACGTCATGCTGAAGATCGGGAATGGATAGGAAGATTGCAGCCGATGACATGGTAATGTATGCAGATAGGTATTTTAAATATTTAAACTAGGGTCCTGTCACAGAGTGGCAGAGTGGCAGAGTGGCCGCCACAGAGCTTTCCCACCGCCAGGAAGATCAGGCCTGGCAATCCCAGCACGGGTTCCGTGGCAGCCACTGTCCTCCAGTTCTCCGGCCTCCCCCGCCACGAAACCCAACGTCGGGCTGAGAACAAAATCCAGCCCAGAGTGTGGGGTTGGCACCTAAATGTGTTACGCCACTCACCTGTCCTGTCCTTATTAGGTCATTTAATCTTTTGCAGCACTGCATTCAGCTGCGAGAGACCACCTGCTGTCACTACTTCAGTGACCTCCAGCCACGCCTGTTTGATTTGGGTGTTTGACCACTTTTGCTGTCTGCAGGAAACAGGACTTCTGTTCTGGCTCTTACTGCCTCAAGCATCATCTTCAGGAAAGAGTCAGTGAACCGGGGACAGCCTTCTCATGACCGCAGCCATTCTGACTCAGCCATGGTTCCTTTAAATAAAAATCTTTTCTTTGATGGAGTGAGGGTCATCATCACACCCACACTCTGTGATTGGTCAGGAAACCTGGAAGCATCTAAGTTGAAGAGCCACGCCAAAGTCTATTACTGAGGCAAACAGGTTGTACCAATTGTGATAGAATTTCTACACACTCCAAAAATCATTTATTTCTTACACAATACAAAGAAAGCCGAGATGATTGATTAACATGTATTTTAAGGTCTTGAAAGAGAAATACAAATTCCAGATGCTAATTTACCAATTTTCACACGAAGATCATGTCTGGACTATTTGTGAGGCCTCCAATGTTACAAGTAGTGGATTTTACAGACTATTTACACTTAAAGTGCACAGGAATAACTGGAATCCTGAGTGTGTTTTTCTAGGATAATTTGCACTTAACTCATGACAAATCACCTAAGGAAAGAAAACCATATTTGCATTTATATAGCACCTTAATTTTTGAGGGATCTCAATACTTAAAGCTCCTCACAGAATAAATTGATTTCAGAAATAATGGGGAAAATTCTAACTTTTACTGCAATGTCAAAAACACCTTACCCGTTTCTCTTTTAGTTTAGTTTAGAGATACAGCACTGAAACAGGCCCTTCGGCCCACCGAGTCTGTGCTGAACATCAACCACCCATTTATACTAATCCTACACTAATTCCATATTCCTACCACATCCCCACCTGTCCCTATATTTCCCTACCACGTACCTATACTAGGGGCAATTGCTAATGGCCAATTTACCTATCAACCTGCAAGTCTTTGGCATGTGGGAGGAAACTGGAGCACCTGGAGGAAACCCACGCAAACACAGGGAGAACTTGCAAACTCCACACAGGCAGTACCCAGAATTGAACCCGGGTCACTGGAGCTGTGAGGCTGTGGTGCTAACCATTGTGCCACTGTTCTATTGCCTTCAGTGGAAAAGAAAGTCAGATTGTGTTAGAACAGGCTGGGCACTTAAAAGTGAGTAAATTTCTTTTTGACTCCTGACATTTCCAAGACAGAAAGGTGTGCGACTTAGAGGGGAACTTGCAGGTAGTGGTACTCCCATGCATTTGCTGACCTTGTCCTTCTGGGAGGGAGAGGTTTGGAAGGTGTTGTCAAAGAAGCATTGACAGGTTGCTGCAGTACATCTTGTATATGGTACACACTGCGGTCGTGGTGCACCAGTGATGGAGGGATTGAATGTTTAAAGTGGTGTATGGGGTGCTGATCGAGCAGTCTGCTTTGTCCTGGATGGTGTTGAGTTTTTTGAGTGTTGTCGGCGCTACACTCATTCAGGCAATAAGTAAGTATTCCATCACACTCCTGACTTGTGCCTGATAGATGGTGGGAAAGCTTTGGGAAGTGAGGTGAGTTACTTGCTGCAGAACACCCAGCCTCTGACATACTCTTTATATGGCTAGTCCAGTTAAGTTTCTGGTCAAGGGTGATCCCCAGCATGTAGGAGGATTCAGCAATGATAATGTTGATCAATGTCAAGGGGAAGTGGTTAGAATCACTCTTGTTGAAGATGGTTATGGTTTGGCACTTGTATGGCATGAATGCTACTTGCCACTTATCAGCCCAAGACTTAGTGTTGTTCAGGTCTTGCTGCATCCAGCCACAGATAACCTCAAGTATCTGAGGAGTTGTGAATGAATTGAAAACTGTGCAATCAATCAGCCAACCTCCCCACTTCTGACCTTATGATGGAAAGAAGGTCTTTGATGAAGCAGTTGAAGATGGTTGGGCCTAGGAGACTGAGAACCTAAGAAACTCCTGTGCCGATGTCCTAGGACTGAGATAATTAACCTCCAACAACCACAAACATATTATTTTGTTCTAGAAGAGTTTTCCCCCGATTCCCATTGACTTCAATTTTGATAGTGTTCCTTGATGCCATACTTGGTCAAATTCGGCCTTGATGTCAAGGACAGTCACTCTAACCTCACCTCGGGAATCAACTCTTTTGTCCATGTTTGGAATAGGGCTGTAATGAAGTCTGGAGTTGAGTGATCTGGCAGAATCCAAACTGAGCATCAGTGAGCAGATTATTTGGTGAGTATGTGCCACTTGATCGCACTGTTAATTACATCTTCCAGCACTTTACTAATGATTGGGAGTGACCTGATGGAGCCATAATTAGCAGAATTGGATGTGTGTAGCTGCTTAGCATGCACATAATCCTGTGTTGTAGCTTCACTGGGTTAGCACCTTATTTTTAGGTACAATTGGTGCTGCTTCTGGCATGCTCTCCTGCACTCCTCATTGAACCAGGGCTGATTTCCTGGCTTGATTGTAATGGTAGGGTGAGGGATATGCCAGGCCAAAAAGTTATAGATTATGGTTGAATATAATTCTGCTGCTGCCGATGGTCCACAATGCCTCATGGTTGCCCAGCTTTGAGCTGCTAAATCTATTTTGAATTGATCCCATTCAACACGATTGTGGTACCACACAATACTACAGAGGATGTCCTCAGTGTGAAGATGGAGTTCATCTCCATGAGGACTGTGGGGTGGTTATTCCTGCCAATACTGTCATGGACAAATGCATCTGCGACAGGTACTTTGGTGAGGATGAGATCAAGTTGTTTTTTTTTAATGTGATTCATTCATCACCTGTCGCAGGCCCAGTCTGGCAGTTAAGGCCTTCAGGACTAAGCCAGCTCCGTCAGTAGTGGTGCTACTGAGCCAATCTTGCTATTGGACATTGAAGCACCCAGCGTACATTTTGTGCCCTTGCTACCCTCTGTGTTTCTTCCAAGTGGTGTTCAACATGGAGGAGTACTGATTCATCAGTTGAGGGAGGGCAGTAGGCGGTAATCAGCAGGATGTTTTATTGCCCATGTTTGACCTGAGGCTATGAGACTTCAGGATGTTTGGAGTCAATGTTGAGGACTCCCAGGGCAAATCCCTCCCAACTGTATACCACTGTTCTTTGCAGGCAGAAAGAACATGTACACACATTGTACCTGTTTCAGCTAAACAAAATAAGTAACAGCAATTCACTGGTTTATTCCTCAGGGCAATGCCTTGACCAATCAGAGTCAAGCTGCCTGGTTTAAATTTCAAACAAAGCTTGGCAATAATTGTCAGTCACCATAAACTGGTGCATTCTCCATGGCAACAGCACTACCAATCAGAGTCCACTTGCCAACCAATCAGCATTATCTTCTCATACAGTATAAATTTGTTGCTTTGCCTTACATTGGTATTCTTGCGAATTGTCCTGATGAGCGCAAAATGAAAAAGCTTCAATAAAATGTCTCTGTTTTCAGCAATACTGAATTGCTTTTCTTTAAAGCATTCAAAAAGGCTAATGCAATGTGGGCTTTAATCTCAAGGGGGTTGAATTACAATGGGGAAGAAGTTATGTTACATGTATGTAGATCCTTGGTCAGACCTGAGCTGGAGTACCGCATCCAGTTTTGGGCACTGGAAGATTACTTTGGCCTTGGAGGGGTGCAGTGCAGATTTACCAGAATAATGCTGGGGCTGAGAAGGTTAAATTATGTGGAAAGGTTACATAAACTTGGTTTGTATATATTTGAGGATAAAAGATTGAGCAGTGTCTAAAATGTTAAAAGGATCCAATAGAGTAGATACAGTGTAACTCTGATGGGAAAATCAAGAACAAGGGAAAATAATCTTAATATTAGAGCTGGGCCATTTAGGAGGGAAATTAGGAAGCACTTTTTCACAGAAAGGGTAGTGGAAATCTGGAATTCTTTCCCAAAAGGCTGTGGATGCAAAGGCAATTCGAGTTTGCAAGACTGAGATCAATCATTTTTTGTTAGGCAAAGGGTACTAAGGGATATGGAGCTAAGGTGGGCAAATGGAGGTACAGATCTAACCGAATGGTGGAGTAGTCTTGAGGGGCTGAATGGACTCCTCCTCTGAATACTATACTATTTAAATTGGAAGAAATGCATGTCCTAGCCAAAATGCCAGACATTAGTTGTACCCTATTTACACTACTAGTTAAATATTATGTTACCACCTGTTATTTTTTATCTATTTCACCCCCCCCCCCTCCTCCATTGGACTCATAGTTGCACCGAAATACACTGTTCTTTGTGTACAATGAATAACCCCAGAAGTGTGACATTATACAACCTCTGTTTAAGACAAGCACATATATGATATGTAAAAATTCTAAACTCATATTATTATTGGCACTGTGTAGCTGTCCTTTACCTGTATAGCAAAATCATTCATAAGAAAACCTCACAACCTGTCTATATACACACTAGCTGAAAGGTAGAAACTGTTGCCGAGGATGCAAGTGGCAATCTTTTTTTTTATATTGGACAATGACCATGGAGCCAATAAGAATAGAGTTTATTGTAGATTTAAATAAATTTATTGTTTAAATCTAGGAAATTTGAATAAAGTATGACACAATTTTTAAAAATACAAATTTTACTTAATTTGTGACAACAGTATTAAATGAAGCATGCAGATATGCCAATATATTTTATTTAACATATATTGCAAGAGACTTAAAATGTAAACAGCAATCTATCTGAAATACAATTGACGATTTCTGTAGTGTTGAGAAAAGGTGGTGGAGTTGGACTCATTGGTTAGCTGTTTGAGATATTGAGCGTAGGTGCAATAGGCTGAATGATTTTACAAAACATGCCCAAAACATAGGTATAGGTAAACATGAAATACCAGTTGAGAGAAAAAAAATTGCCTTTTTAGGCCCTTATAACATACAAAAAAGTGCTTCACAAATAATTATTTTGAAGCTCAGCCTCTATTATGTACTTAAATTTTGCAGTTTATTTTGTAGTTCAATCACTTGCATGGCTACAATAGCATAGTGGTTATGTCTTGGACTAGTAATCCAGAGATCTGGACTAGTGGTCCAGAGACATGAGATCAAATTGAACAATGGCAGCTGGGGCATTTAAATTCAGTTAATTATTTAAAGCTGGAATAAAAAGCTATTATCAGTAATGGTGACCATGTAGCTATCAGATTGTTGTAAAAGCAAAATCTGAAATAAAAACAGAAAGTCCTGGAAATATACAGCATGTCTGGCAGCATCTGTGGAAAGAGAAACAGAGTTAACGTTTCAGGTTTTTCATCAGAACCGGATTTCGCCCTTAGCATGACGTTGAACTCTTCTTCCGTCACATGCGCCTCTGGGCTCACTCTTTGGCCAGGAGTCCTCCCCCTGACCAGTGGACCCATTTACCTGCCTCCAATATTCTCCCTCCACCTGAACCCCTCCCTCTGGCCTCTTACCCGCTCTTGATCTTTTCATTGAGAACATTTATAAAAACTCATCTGGTTCACCAACTTTGCTTGGTCTGACCTATATGTGACTCCAGACTGACATCAATATAGTTGACTCTTAACTGCCCTCTGAAATGACCTAGCAAGACAGTCAATTGCATCAAAGTGCTCTGCAAAGTCAAATAAGTGTAAAAGTGAATGGACCACCTGGCATCAACCTAGGCAGTGGACATGACAATAGCACACCAGCCTAGTCAATGCTGTAAAGTTCTCCTCACAACCATCTAGGGAATTATGCCAAAATTGTGAAACACAGGGCCCTGTATATTAACAAATGTCACTTCCAGTATGCGCAAGTGCGCCACACTGTTGAGGACTCCCAGAAGCCAGCATCGAATGGTGCAGTCTCAAAACCCAGCAATAGCACAACTATGCCACACCTTTACTTATTTTTTTATTTTATTTAGAGATACAACACTGAAACAGACCCTTTGGCCCACCAAGTCTGTGCCGACCAACAACTGCCCATTTATACTGATCCTACATTAATTCCACATTCCCTACCACATCCCCACTATTCTCCTACCACCTACCTACACGAGGGGCAATTTACAATGGCCAATTTACCTATCAACCTGCAAGTCTGTGGCTGTGGGAGGAAACTAAAGCACCTGGAAGAAACCCACACAGTCACAGGGAGATCTTGCAAACTCCCCACAAGTGGTACCCAGAACTGAACCCAGGTCGCTAGAGCTGTGAGGCTGCGGTGCTAACCACTGCGCCACTGTGCCGCCCTCAACTTCTGCTCTATAGAGAACCACCAGCACCAGAATGAGCCAGAACAGACAGGTACCACTATGAGACCAAGTACTCGTCCCCCAACAAGTCCTTGACAAGAATGACAAGGACGCAAAAATGGTCATCTTGAGAAAAGCAACATAGTATATTGGCAGGCTGAAGGCAGAACACTAGAAACTGAATGCAGAGAGGGAGAAACTTCAGGAAAAACAGCAACAGATGAGACATAAATTCCCTGAGCAAGAGTTGTCAAACCACTGAGATAATATATGGACTTTTGAGCCTCTATATCTGTAAACTTCACAATCTCTATCCCTGTGTAAATAATTTGGATGTTATCTAATTAATGTATTTTTGCTTTTAGCATACAAGACATATCTTTGGAAAGAAGGGGGATGTTGTGTGATTGCCTTTAAGAGTGATGTCCCTTTAAGATCTTAGTATGCTAATGAACTGAGTACTAGGATGCAGTCATGTGACTACATGCCACTCTCACTCTGTAACTGTAACACCAAGAGGCAGGTCCTGTAAATAGATAGCTCTGCACTGTATAGCTTAGCTTTATAATAAACCTGTTCTGAGATCGTCAATCAATTGAACTCCATGCATCTTATATATGTTGCATCAGACTACATAAAAAGCTTCGCATTACAAAATGGACATCAACTTGTTGATAAGTAATAGTATAGGCAGGGATCAACACATACAAGAAAATATGAGTAACGCCCCCAGATGTGGACACACCATTACAAATACTAATGGGTATCTGAAGTAGTTCTGAATGAGAGTGGCAATCTTATTGGCATTACCCATTGAGGATTGAAGGGCATTAGATTCTCATTCTATCTTCTCCATACTCACAGTGAGCCATTTACAGATCAACTCATATCTTGTGGTTGGTTACGTAGCTGTGTAACATATAGTATCCTCGTCATATCCAGAAGACTCTTTTGGCAGTAACATGGTAATGAGCCTTTTGAATGATTTGTGCAATGACATCTTCTTTTGGGAATGCCAAGTGTGCATGTAATCGCCATCTGGTTTGCTTGATTTCCTCATGGTGTTGCTGTTTGGCAGAAAACGTTCACCCTTAGCACAGAAAGTACTAGACTTAGTCCATATAATATTATCCATCTTCAAGAAAGTGGCAAAATGTTAGCAGTTCTGCATTCCAAACAAACTCTGCCTGGATGAGAAGGATACAATTCCACATACATCTATGCTTATGTTTCCTAATTAACTCTAAATTCAGCAGAGGGTTATTAGGGAATGGTGAAAGACATGTCTCAGGATTCAGATAATTTCACCAATGCATTCTTGCTGACGCTTTTACCATTGGTTTGCATCTGACCAATTACAGAGCAGCATCCCACCCCATTTCCTGTAAACTACTGGTTAGTACATGGCTCCTGGGAAACTCAGATTCCAAAGTCATCTTTAAATTGCCGCATTGCTCATATAATTTTTTGACAAAATGGAAGTAACAAACATTTGAGTCAGATAATTCAGAAAGCAAATCTGTTGTATCCATGTGCTTTGGGCTTATGTCCTTTTGCTCTTCAGTCTCTCGTGGCAAAATATAGCAAGGCTTGCAGCCACGTTGCCAAGGTTGCTCCATCCATGCACAAAGGAGCTTTATTTATCTGCTGTGTTATTGAAAAAGTCATTTTATTAACATCACTACTGAAAACCAATTAGTGCCTCACAATTGACAAACTCAATGGACTCCTTGGTGCTATTAATATCATCGGTAATGATTTAATTATGTATTAGTAATGACATTACATGGTGGTCACATCAATAGTAATGACACTATCTGCATTTTCAGCAGCATAAACAGTTGTCTCAAAATTAGTTTCAGAACTTTATGGTCTATTGGCCCATACAGTAATACGTTAGACCAAGGCATTTAAAACTTTCCGCAAATAATTTTAAAACATTATTATTCATTCTCAGGATGTGGGCCTTGCCAGCAAGGTCTTAATTTGTTTCCCTCATTTGATAAAACCGAGTTTCTTTTCAGTTGAGAGTCAACCACATTGGTGAGAGACTAGAATCACATATACAGGCAGATCAAGTAAGGATGACTGGTTTCATTCCCAAAAGGGCATCAGTGAACCAGTTTATACAACAATCTGGCAGAATCAGGGTCATTTCTTTTACGTATTTTAGTGAGCGAGTGGTCAATCTATTGAACAGACTCCCTAAGGACGTGGTAGAAGTAGTTAGAATTGATTCATTCAAATGCAAATTAGATCAATTTCTTTCAGAAAATAACATTTTGGGGTACAATAGTTCCATAATCATGCGACTTCCAGGGTGATAGAAAACAAATTAGATGGACCTTGGTCTTCTTTCATCTAGCAATTCCGATTTTCAGATTTTTAAAATTAAATTCAAATTCTTGGACTGCCATGGTGGGATTTAAATGCTCAATCTAAGGATCATTATTTCAGACCACTTGTTTGACATAATCAGTACTAACCAGTAGTTAACCACAGTCCAGTAACATAACCACTACACTACTACACCCATAGATAATAAAGACATAAACGGAGAGTTAGAAATGCTAGTATACTTTGCTAAAAATATATGTTGTATGAAACAAAGTGAATAAATGTCACGAAAAAAATAAAACAGTAATCTGAAATAAAAGAAGAAAATATTGGAAAACTAGTTTATCAACATCTCAGAAGGATAGGTTAATGTTAGACTTGGTTCCTTGTTAGAAACAAATAATATTCTTTACTTACCAAGAGGGCATTTATACTCACATCTAAAAGTATTATCAGGAGACAAATATGAATCTATTAGCTTCAGGTCTTTGCAGCAATCCATTGAAAGATGACTTGGAGCTAAAGTATGCTCAACATCTACAATCATTCATTCCAAATTCAGCAAAACACAGCTTTGTTTGACAGCTAAGTAAGAAGACTTAAAACAAAAGGGCCAAGGAGCAAAAATAAATGCAGTGATGTAATAATTGAAAGGCTTCCTGAGGCAAAGCAATGAAATGCATATTCTCCCTGTTAGTAGTAAATTTCCCAATGGCCTCATGAATTATCTGCAATTCAAAGCAAGTAGCATTTTAGAAAGTGTAATTTGAAATGGGGAGATGATGACTCCTAACAAATTAATACAGTGCCGAAGTAAGTTCAGGACCGGTGAAAACCCTTGAAATCAAACATAGAGTAAAACATGTTCTATGATGAAAAATTGACACAAAGACTCAGTCAGACTGGAGAAACTATATAGCAGCTGGAGACTAAGAGCAAGCAGTTCTTGCACGTGATGCCTTTGACTTCCAGGCATCAGCTTGCACCAGCCTAAATCTGTCGGCTTGGAGTTTCTGTTTGGTTGCACCGATTTTTACAGCGCAATTCACCCAAATCAGCCAAACCCGTGCAAACCGGTCATGAAATTGTAAACACAATTTACAATCAGTGCAACTCAAGTTTCCGCAATCATTTGTGTTAGTTTAAAAAATTACACCAGAAGCCAACCCTGCTCACAAAACTAGAATTTTGTGCAAGTGAGTTACACTGCTGTTGCCTCTTTAAAAGGAAATTTTGCCCACTGGTCAACTGCAGAGAGCGTGATATACTGGTTTCCTGAGTCTGCTCATTTGCATTGCTATGGGTGTAATCACTGGTATAAAACCAGTGTAAGCAGCTGAATGACCTGAAAACTCCTGTGCAGCCTTTAATAAGACTGTTCAGCCTGCAGTCTTGAGCAGCAGATTGAGGATCAGTGCTTGGCTCTTTCAGTTCACTCTCCCATAACTTCACTGCATATCCTAGCAATATTTTTATTACACTTGTACTGAACTACAACTTCACGGACACCATCTGGACACAAAAAGCAGGGCCTGGCACCAAGCCAGAGAAGGAGAATGCAGAATTTCATTCATCCAAACCTACTAGGTGTCCTCGAGCAAATAGAAGGGAGGATACACAGACTCCTGGGGGTGAGTGTCACCAAGTCACCCAGAAATGTCACTTGTGCTGCCTGGAGGTAGGAGGCACTGGCACCAAATGCCAACTCCCTCATCTATTAGTACAGAACAATGTTGCAAAAAGTTCAGCAATCTCACCAGACCTGTCAAGGTAACAGACTGAACATTCTTTCTCCTATTCTTCCTCACTCCCACAGGGGATGCTGAGACCAAGTGGGCCCACATCAGAGACGCCATCTATGAGTCAGCTTTGACCACCTACGGCAAAAGTGCGAAGAGAAATGCAGACTGGTTTCAATCTCATAATGAAGAGCTGGAACCTGTCATAGCCGCTAAGCGCATTGCACTTTTGAACTACAAGAAAGCCCCCAGCGATTTAACATCCGCAGCACTTAAAGCAGCCAGAAGTACTGCACAAAGAACGGCTAGGCGTTGCGCAAACGACTACTGGCAACACCTATGCAGTCATATTCAGCTGGCCTCAGACACCGGAAACATCAGAGGAATGTATGATGGCATGAAGAGAGCTCTTGGGCCAACCATCAAGAAGATCACCCCCCTCAAATCTAAATCGGGGGACATAATCACTGACCAACGCAAACAGATGGACCGCTGGGTTGAGCACTACCTAGAACTGTACTCCAGGGAGAATGCTGTCACTGAGACTGCCCTCAATGCAGCCCAGCCTCTACCAGTCATGGATGAGCTGGACATACAGCCAACCAAATCGGAACTCAGTGATGCCATTGATTCCCTAGCCAGCGGAAAAGCCCCTGGGAAGGACAGCATTACCCCTGAAATAATCAAGAGTGCCAAGCCTGCTATACTCTCAGCACTACATGAACTGCTATGCCTGTGCTGGGACGAGGGAGCAGTACCCCAGGACATGCGCGATGCCAACATCATCACTCTCTATAAAAACAAAGGTGACCGCGGTGACTGCAACAACTACCGTGGAATCTCCCTGCTCAGCATAGTGGGGAAAGTCTTTGCTCGAGTCGCTCTGAACAGGCTCCAGAAGCTGGCCGAGCGCGTCTACCCTGAGGCACAGTGTGGCTTTCGTGCAGAGAGATCGACTATTGACATGCTGTTCTCCCTTCGTCAGATACAGGAGAAATGCCGTGAACAACAGATGCCCCTCTACATTGCTTTCATTGATCTCACCAAAGCCTTTGACCTCGTCAGCAGACGTGGTCTCTTCAGACTACTAGAAAAGATCGGATGTCCACCAAAGCTACTAAGTATCATCACCTCATTCCATGACAATATGAAAGGCACAATTCAACATGGTGGCTCCTCATCAGAGCCCTTTCCTATCCTGAGTGGTGTGAAACAGGGCTGTGTTCTCGCACCCACACTTTTTGGGATTTTCTTCTCCCTGCTGCTTTCACATGCGTTCAAATCCTCTGAAGAAGGAATTTTCCTCCACACAAGATCAGGGGGCAGGTTGTTCAACCTTGCCCGTCTAAGAGCGAAGTCCAAAGTACGGAAAGTCCTCATCAGAGAACTCCTCTTTGCTGACGATGCTGCTTTAACATCTCACACTGAAGAATGCCTGCAGAGTCTCATCGACAGGTTTGCGTCTGCCTGCAATGAATTTGGCCTAACCATCAGCCTCAAGAAAACGAACATCATGGGGCAGGATGTCAGAAATGCTCCATCCATCAATATTGGCGACCACGCTCTGGAAGTGGTTCAAGAGTTCACCTACCTAGGCTCAACTATCACCAGTAACCTGTCTCTAGATGCAGAAATCAACAAGCGCATGGGTAAGGCTTCCACTGCTATGTCCAGACTGGCCAAGAGAGTGTGGGAAAATGGCGCACTGACACGGAACACAAAAGTCCGAGTGTATCAGGCCTGTGTCCTCAGTACCTTGCTCTACGGCAGCGAGGCCTGGACAACGTATGCCAGCCAAGAGCGACGTCTCAATTCATTCCATCTTCGCTGCCTTCGGAGAATACTTGGCATCAGGTGGCAGGACTATATCTCCAACACAGAAGTCCTTGAAGCGGCCAACACCCCCAGCTTATACACACTACTGAGTCAGCGGCGCTTGAGATGGCTTGGCCATGTGAGCCGCATGGAAGATGGCAGGATCCCCAAAGACACATTGTACAGCGAGCTCGCCACTGGTATCAGACCCACCGGCCGTCCATGTCTCCGTTATAAAGACGTCTGCAAACGCGACATGAAATCGTGTGACATTGATCACAAGTCGTGGGAGTCAGTTGCCAGCATTCGCCAGAGCTGGCGGGCAGCCATAAAGACAGGGCTAAATTGTGGCGAGTCGAAGAGACTTAGTAGTTGGCAGGAAAAAAGACAGAGGCGCAAGGGGAGAGCCAACTGTGCAACAGCCCCGACAAACAAATTTCTCTGCAGCACCTGTGGAAGAGCCTGTCACTCCAGAATTGGCCTTTATAGCCACTCCAGGCGCTGCTTCACAAACCACTGATCACCTCCAGGCGCGTATCCATTGTCTCTCGAGATAAGGAGGTCCAAAAGATAAGAAAGATTCTTCCTCATCTACCCTGGCCATTAGCATACTTTTCATTCTCTTTTAGCAACACAACTTGCACAACTAACCCTTCACACTACGCTCTGGTTAAGAGTGGCTTTAAATCAATTTCTTGCACTACGGCTGCCCAGTTTTCCCTACACTAATTACTTACGTGCACAACCCGAAAACCCCTTTCCTCCACTTTAACAGCCTCATACCCCACACCTCTTTTATTTTCCCTCTCCTATGCCCCTTGTTGCACACTCCTCAACTACAAGCCTTTCCCTCTTTCACTATCTCCTTGCAGAATAAAGTGTCTGGTAAGGGCAACAGTCCCCAAAAGCTGTATGGTCCTATTTCTCCATTGCTTTGTTGTTATGCCAAAGCTTAAGAATTGGGCTGCTCTGCTGTAACTTGACAGTATACAGAACTTACTACTCTCTGGCAGAGAGTCTCCTTAGCTGTCGAAAATCCCCCCGTGCCATAGAAGTTGAGGGCAATGGTCTCCTTCATAACCACTGCAAGAGAAGTGCTAGAAAATTAAGCATAGCCACTGGCCTTAGAAAATAGGAGCAGGAGTAGGCCATTTGGCCCTTCGGGCCTGCTCCGCCATTCAAAAAAGATCATGACTGATCGTCTAATTCAGTACCCTGTTCCCGCTTTCTCCCCATATCCCTTGATCCCTTTGGCATTAAGAAATATATCTATCTCCTTCTTGAATATATTTAATGACTTGGCCTCCACTGTCTTCTGCAGTAGAGAATTTCATAGGTTCACCACCCTCTGAGTGAAGAAATTTCTCCTCATCTCGGTTCTAAATGGCATACCCTGTATCCTGAGACTATGACCCCTGGTTCTGGACTCCGCAGCCATCAGAAACATCCTCCCTGCATCTAGCCTGTCTAGTCCTGTTAGAATTTTATAGGTTTCTATGAGATCCTCTCTCATTCTTCTAAACTCTAGTGAATATAGGCCTAGCCGACCCAATCTCTCCTCATACGTCAATCCTGCCATCCCAGGAATCAGCCTAGTAAATCTTCTTTGCACTCCCTCCATGGCAAGAACATCCTTCCTCAAATAAGGAGACCAAAACTGCACACAATACTCTAGATGTAGACTCACTAAGGCCCTGTATAACTGCAGTAAGACATCCTTGCTCCTGTACTCAAATCCTCTTACAATGAAGGCCAACATATCATTCACCTTCCTAACTGCTTGCTGTACCTGAATGCTTGCTTTCAGCGACTGGTGTACAAGGACACCCAGGTCTCATTGCACCTCCCTTTCCCAATCTATCACCATTCAGATAATAATCTGCCTTTCTGTTTTTACAACCAAAGTGGATAACCTCACAGTTATCCACATTATACTGCATCTGCCATGCATTTGCCCAATCACCCAACTTATCCAAATCACATTGGAGCCTCCTTGCATCCTCCTCACAGCTCACATTCCCCCCAGCTTTGTGTCATCTGCAAACTTGGAAATGTTACATTTAGTTCCCTCACCCAAGTTATTAATATATATTGTGACTAGCTGGGACCCAAGCACTGATCCATGCGGTACCCCACTAGTCACTGCCTGCCACCCGGAAAAAGACCCGTTTATTCCTATTCTCTGATTCCTGTCTGTCAACCAATTCTCAATCCATGCCAGTATATTACCCCCAATTCCATGTGCTTTAATTTTGCACACAAACCTCTTATGAGATGTTCTACTGCCTCAATGGTGAAGCACAGTCTTGTATTTCTTAACTCTTCAGATAATGACTTATGCTGCCTGTAAACTCTTTGGGGGAGGCAAATACCTGGTAGGCTGCATCCTCCTTTAATGGTTCCTGACTCCTCTTATCTCCATCCTCCTCCGCCATGGAGTGAAAGTCATACCTGCTCTGACGATGCCCTGACTGAAGATGGGGGTGGTGGTGGGGTGTCCAAAAACCTTTTGATGGCCTGACCCTGAAAAGCACTCAGAATCAAGTGGGGATCCTTGTAGAAAAAAAAAATTCAAGGCAGAAGATTTAAAAAACATTTCCATGCTGCAGAAATCACTGCATAAAGTTTCCAGACTCTACGAGCACAAAATCGTCACTTCCCCTTTGATTGGGTGATCCTAGGAGCTGGTCAACCTCATGTACCACAGTGCAAATTATCCCAAGTACAGTAGCAGCAAAACTTGGAGATGCCATGTCACTGGCTCACATCTTGACATATGCAAATTAGATCACTGGTGACGTGGCAGACGGATTGCAGAAAGGGTCAAAAAGTGCAGCAAGACTTCATGGAGTTGGATATGGGGAAGTGTGTTTTAAAGGCATTCGGCAGTGGAGGCAGCTTCCCACAAAATTTCCTTGATAAAGAATAACATTTTGGGATACGGTAAATGAGTAATTTGAGACACGACATGCAGCAAGTGCAGCATGCTGGGGAGGAAAGGAGTGACATTGGACCAACGGTTCCCAAAGCTCTCCACCACTGGGCTTTTCCTCATGTCCTGTTTGGTTCTGTTGTAAACTAATTGACAGAGATTGATTGCTATGATTAGTCAACAACTTCATTATCATTGTACCATATGACTATCAGGATGGTAGAAGTTGAAATAGATGGACCTTGATCTTTCTTCATCTATCTAGCAATTCCTATGTTCACTAAAGAGATAATAAGACATCTTTATCAGCTGCAACATGAAGACCTGTGGCAATACTCATCTGCACAGTAAATACACCAAAAAAGTGAGGAAATTTACCCTGTTCAGAATTATAGAAATCTATAACCCTTTCTCTGACTCACGTTCCTACCCAGTGAGCCTCTATACCAGAAGCAGAGCCTGTGGAGTCATATACATGAAAAAGACAAATTTAATATTGATAATGGAATCAGATAAGAAGCTTTTGGCACTAACAAATGGCTAACCAATTACTTTGTAAGCACTAAAATAAAAGCAAAATACTGCAGATGCTGGAAATCTGAAATAAAAACAAGAAATGCTGGAACCACTCAGCAGGTCTGGCAGCATCTGTGGAAAGAGAAGCAGAGTTAACGTTTCGGGTCAGTGACTGAAGAAGGCCTCTGAACCAGCAAAGCAGCACTATAATGGTAGCCTTGGGGGCTATGTTTAACATTTCATCTGCAATCATTTCGATCAAGTAGTTCAATCTCTACATTCCATGAAAAATAAAGTAAAATGCCCTTACCTGATCATGCTGAAATGCAAAAAAACCTGGTATTTGCAAACTTTCAAGTCTAATAAAAGCTTTTTATTGTCATTCTTGCTTTAAATAAAGTTGGGAGTATTCATTCAAAAAAGAGACTGCTCTTATATTTTCCAGTTTTATTGGGCTTATAAAAATATATATATTGCTACTGGTCTAATTAAAAGTATGACTGGATGCCACACTTGATATTGGTCTTTCACTCTTGAAACCAGGGTTGAATCCAGCCTGGACTGATGGAATAAAAGTTTCCTTTATGTCTTGGGTATAACGATTCTCAATGGAACAATGATTGGCAGCATTTTCAAACTAGCTCCTGTAATGAATCTAACTGAATGAATTAGTGTCTGTGATCCATTAGTTTCACCTGTCTTTTGATTAATGTTTCCCTTGTAAATAAAATTAGGTACTTCCTGTTGAAATGTAAGAACATAAGAAATAAGAGCAAGAGTAGACCATACGACCCTTGAGTAGGCTCTGCCATTTAATACAATCATGGCTGATCTTTTGCTTCAACTCCACATTCCCACTTGCTCCCTATATCCATTGATTCCCCGAGAGATCAAAAATCTTTCACTCCCAGCCTTGAATATACTCAACAATGGAGCATCCATTGGTGCAGAGAATTTCAAAGATTTCTAACCCTGTGAATGAATAAATTTCTCCTCATCTCAGTCCTAGATGATCAACCCCTTATCCTAAGTTTGTGCCTGTGTTCTAAATTCCCCAGTAAGGGGAAACAACCACTCAGTGTTTACCCTCCAAGCCCCTTCAGAATCTTGTATGTCTCCATGAGATCACCTCTCATTCTTCTAAACTCCAGAGAGTATAGGCCCAATTTATTTCGCCTCTCATCATCGGACAACACCCTCATCTCAGGAACCAATCTAGTGAACCTCTGCTATGCTGTCTCCAAGGCAAGTATATCTTTCCTTAGATAATGGAGATCAAAATTGTGCACAGTACTCCAGGTGTAGTCTTACCAACTCCCTTTAAAATGTTTAACAAGACTACCTTGTTCTTGTACTCCAATCCCTTTGCAATAAAGGCCAACATGAAATTTGCCTTCCTAATTGCTTGCTGTACCTGCATGCTAATTTTCTGTGCTTCTTGTACAAGTACACCCATGTCTCTCTATACATAAACATTTAAAAGTTACATGCCTTTTAAAAAATATTCTGCTTTTCACTTCTTATGACTAAATTGAATAACATCACACTTCCCCACGTTATACTCCATGTGCCACCATGTTGCCCACTCACTTAACCTGTCTATATCTCTTTGCAGCCTCTTTGTGTCCTCCTCACAGCTTACATTCTCAGCTATCTTTGTATTGTCAGCAAACTTGGATACATTACTCTCAGTCTCTTTGTCTAAGTCATTAATGTGCAATTGGTCTCTGCATGGATCACTGAAATATGAAAACCTCAAGTCTTTGGAGGGCATGGGCCAACATTGTCCTTCATTAGGTCTAAACTGGCATTTCACTTATGTGGGGAGAAACTTCCTGTGTAACAAGGAAACTTGGGTGTAAGTGAGTTAAATACTTAGTTACTCTCTGTTCGAATTTCTTTGTTCTTTTATGCCCCTCATTCAATCCCTGTTCCTGAATGCCTCTCGGCTCATTATAATGGCTCTGCCCCAGGCCAAAGAACTGTAAATGGGAATTTCCTATGATTTTGCTGGTTCAGAATGGCTGTAAAACTATCCCCAAAAACTTAAGCTGCAGCAGGAAAAAAGTCATTTTTCTTTGTTTTATGTTGATTTTTCTGAAGCAATTCGAAAAAGCATCCTGACAGAGCTGCACTGTAGTTTTATTTGTTTGAATGCAACTTTATGGCATCAGCATGAGTGGCATTAAAAATTGGAAAGCTTCCGCAATTGTAAGTTCTTAAACACGCTGTTGCCCAAGTTGCATGAATGATGGTCAGAAGGCTTCAAACTTGATTTTTCATATATAGGGAAAGAATATATGGTGTGAGTTCCACACTTTCTTTGGGCCCAATTATTTAAGTTGATTTCCACTTGTTTACAGTGATTTTGATTAGCATATACTAATGAGATTGGCAAGGAATTTAGGTGTAAATTAATATTGGCAATATGGCTGCATGAATGGGCATAATTTCAGATGTAACTTCTCAATCACGGCCCCAGAGGAAATTCCACAGGACAATTGGTGTGCAAAACAGCGCAGAAGTGTTATCACACTGGTGCAGCTGAGATTCTGTTCCTAGCCCTAAAGGAATGCTTTTGGGCAACTAAGTGTTCCGTAAATAATGGGAGTGCTTGACGCTAGTACCTGGTCTGAGAATTTCCCCAGAGCTACTTGTAGGAGGAATTTTCGCTGCAGTCTAAGCAAAGTTACAGTGGTGTTACAGTCAATGCAGCTCAGAGGAAATTTCCAGTCCCGATAACCACTTCCCTCTCTTTGATGAACTCAGAATTCACCAAGAAACAAAATAATAGGCTAAATTATATGGTCCCGCTGCAGTTTCTGATGTGTATGCAGTTCATGTTACTGTCGTAAATCACAGACCTAATAGTGCTTAGCAGGATGTGCTAAGGTAAAGATGATTCATTCCCCTGTGTGAATTTAGCATTGTGCAAAGAATGCAGTTGGCCTTGGGGACGGATACTCAGCAGAACAGCAGATTTAAAAGATCTGATGCTGTACCTTAATGGGGACCTGACCAGTGTATTAACAATTGAATTACCACATTTGGAAGAGTGGTATAGGCGAAGAAAGTACTAAGACAGAGGGAGGACTGAAAATAAGAAATAGGAGTTACAGTAAGCCATTTGGCTTGAATGTACTCAATGACTGTACATCCACTGCTCTCTGGGGTAGAGAATTCCAAAGATTCACAACCCTTTGAGTAAAGAAATTTCTCTTCATCACAGTCCTACATGACCGCCTCCTTATTTTGAGACTGTGACCCCGATCTGAATGTACTGCCTGAAAGGCTGGCGAAGGCAGATTCAATTATGGTTTACAACAGGGAATTGGATAAGCACCTGAAAGGAAACAAATTGCAGGGCTGAGGGGAGTTGGCCAGGGAGTGAAATGAGCTAAATTGCTCTTGCAGAAAGCCGGAGCATATTTGACTGGCTGAATGGCCTCCAGCTGTGTTGTAATCATTCTATGTTTCTATGTTCCGGAGCCCCTGAAGAATTTTATGTGTTTCAATTAGATCACCCCTCATTCTTCTAAACTACAGGGAACTACAGGTCTACTCAATCTCTCCTCATTGGACAATCCCCTTATCCCAGAAACCAGTCTCGTGAACATTTGTTGCACTCCCCCTCGAGAAATTACATCCTTCCTTAGGTAAGGAGATCAAAACAGTACTGCTCTGTTTACAAAGTGGGACTTTCAGTTGATGCTTTGGGTGGTACAGCAAAGAAAGGTTGTCATCTTTGGATTCCTACGAAGAATCTAACAAGATATGCATGGACTGAGCATGCCATGCAGTGTCTCTGGTGATGAGAATGGCCACTCAGATATGAAGGATATTTTCCAGCCTCAGGGAGTGAAATTAAACAAATCCAGCAGGTTAATGGAAGGGCTTGCCTACAATCAATATTTTCACTACAAACCTTGGCTTTCCATGCATGTGTTTGAGATATTTAACCTTATGCACACTATCACAAAACACCTCATCGATATATGATGCCAATTGAGGTTTACATCTTTTGGACCAGGTGATAAACTGAGATCCCACCTGCTTGTTTAAGTAGACGGAAAAGAAACCATGACAGTTTTTATAGAAGAGCAACAAGCTTCCCAATGTCCTGGTCAACATTAATCCCTCACCCAGCAGGCCGAAGAAACACAGTTTATCAGGTTACTAACCTCATTGCTGTTTGTGGAACCTTTGCTATGTACAAATGGGCAACCACGTTGCCTTGCATACAAATTGTATCTACACTTCCAAAGTACTTCATTGGCTCTGAAATGATTTAGGAATGTCCCAAGGACACAATGAGAGTGTATGAATGCAAGTAGTTTCTTTATGGCAAACCTGCTAATAATTGCACAAAACAGCACTTGCATGCAGCATATTCACTGACACAGTTCTGTTTTGGGAGACACTGGGCTGAAATTTAGGAGCACTCAGTCATCGGGGGTCATGGTGGGTGGGTCCAGAGAATTCTTCTGGGAGAGGCCGGCCACAATCTCTGACACCGAGAAGGCCCTGCCGCGTTATACCAATGGCGGCGAGGACTCAGTGCGGCCCAACCCCCGCTGCCAAGCAGCAGGGTCTTCATTTAAATATTAAAATTAGGTAAAATAAATGCAAGTTAACTTACCTTGTCCCGGTGGCTGTCCCACGCCAATATTCCGGCCGCCAGCCGGAATTCACACACCTCCGGAACTCCGTTCGGAATTCCAAGGCGTGACAGTGGTGGGGAGGGGGAGGAGTGAAATTATCAGGGCAGGGGGGGGGGGTGGAGAGTGGGCAAAACACTTTGTATTGGCTGAAGGGGTTGAAGGACAAAGGTAGCAAAGTCCGGGAGGCAAAGTTGGCGATGGGAAGAAAAGTTCTTATGTGTCTTAAATGCATTTGATGGCTATTGTGGGGATGGGAGAGGGGCTTCGATTGGTTAATAAAGTTTTAAAATTTTAATTTGCCCTCCATGTCCCTTTAAAAATTAAAATTGCCAGTAAGGGCTTGCAGCCCTTTAAAAATGGCACCGGCGCCTGCGCGGTGGCGCCAGATGCCATTGCTGGGGACGGAGCAGTCGCCCCGTCTATGTCATCGGGGGTGGCCTCTCCGCCCCCTCCATTTAAATGACTTCTTGCACAAAATATCGTGGGGCTCAGCAACGGCACATCCATGCGAGTGGACCGCCGAGACGAGAGTGCGCCGCTGCAATTTGTGGCCCGCTCATAAAATTCAGCTCAGTGTCTCGGCACGCATTGCCATGTCAGGGCCTTCGATCATGAACCACATAACCACAGATGTGAGATACAAGCAACAGAAAGTGAAGCACCCAGCCTGCAGCTCCAAAATCAGAGCCTGTTCCCTCACCTCACCCCTCATTACTCACACCACCATAGCAAGCACCGGTACATCATACGGCGATTCAGGTTTAACATCTATATTACCCACTGTCCCACACAATAATCCATGCTGAGCCAGGAAGAGGGATAGTTAAGATAGTCACAACAGCAACTGAGGTACCATTAGTAACTGCCAAGAAGAAGCACTATGTTAGATAGTAGGACACAATCACCATACAGGTGAGGGAACAGGCTCTGTTTTTGGAGCTGCAGGCTGGGTGCTTCACCTTCTGTTGCTTGAATGAAATATAAAGCCTGCATGTGAAGAAGAGAGTGGAACTGGAAACAGAGGAACAAAAGGGGAGCTGACTGGAATACTTGCTCAAGGTCATCCTGATTTGCCTACTTCAAAGATTGATGCCACTTAGTGTCTGCTTATAAAAGAATCTTTCTCCCTGAACATCATCCATTCGTGGGCACGTGAAACACTTTGCAAACTTAAAAAAAAGAACTTGCATTTATATAGCACCTTTCTTAACCTCAAGATGTTCAAAAGTACTTTAGAGCCAATGAGGTACTTTTGAAGTGTGGTCACTATTGTACAGTAGGAAACAAGACAGCCTATTTGCATGCAGCAAAGTCCCACAAACAGCAATGAAACAAAATGATCAGATAATCTCTTTTAGTAGTGTTGGTTGAAGGATAAATGTTGGCCAGGACGCAGGGGAGAACTCTCCTGCTCTTCTTCGGATAGTGTTGTGGGATCTTACACAGCTATCTGAGAGGACAGTCAGGGCCAGTTTAGCACCTCATCTGAAGGACAGCACGTCCGATGGTGCAGCACTCCCTCAGTACTGCAATGAAGTGTCAATTTGTATTATGTACTCAGTCTCTGGAGTGCAGGTTGACTTCAGCTACCACATACGACAATCCATTCATCTCCTGCTTCAGTAATGTGTCCCATTACAAATTACTTCTCTACACAAAGTGGAAGTGCAGTTAAAATAATTTATTACCCTAATGGTACTTAGTGTGCTTTAAATTAGTGTTTTTTTTTTCCCCTGGTGCTTCCCCTTTTGTTACAGTGTATGGTGATTGTGTCCTACTATCTAACATAGTGCTTCTTCTTGGCAGTTACTAATGGTACCTCAGTTGCTGTTGTGACTATCTTAACTATCCCTCTTCCTGGCTCAGCATGGATTATTGTGTGGGACAGTGGGTAATATAGATGTTAAATTATCCTGAGATATAGTTCCTCTTGCATGCCTGCTCCTGTCACGCCTCTGCTGTTGGGCATTCCCTCAGCGTATTCTATGCTCTCTTTTGGAGCAGTTTACAGGGCTGGAATGAAGCCTTGCCTGTTGAGCCGATGGTCCGGAACAAGGACAAGCTCAATGACATTACGCCCATAAGGTCTTTAAAACACGAATTACAATATTCCCAAGAGAATTGTGGGTTGAACATTTGTTAAGGGAGCTCTGCTGCAGAGGACTGCTAAGGTGGCACGCATTCCCAGTGAACTGCAGTTCCACAAAGCAGTTAAACACATTGCACAGATTGCAATAAATTTACTTTTCTACAAGAGCCAGTGTATTAAAAAGTCTCAACTATGGCTCAGAGATAGTACTCTCACCTCTAAGTCAGTGGTTTTGGGTTCAACTCCAGTTTGAGAGCCAAATGCTGCAGTTGTTGGAACTCTGAAATAAAAACATTCAATGCTGGAAATACTCAATAGATCAGGCAGGATCTGTGGAGAGAGGAACAGAGTTGTGTTTCAGTGCTGATGAAAGGTTATCGACCTGAAATTTTAGTTCTGTTTCTTGCTCAACAGATGCTGCCTGACCTGTTGAATATTTCCAGCATTGAATGCTTTCCTTCTAATTCCAGTGACTTCAGCACAAAATCTAGGCTGACACATCAATGCAGTACTGTGGGAATGCTGCACTGTTGGAGGTACTGTATTTCAAATGAGACATTAAACCAAGGCCCTATCTGCTCTCTTAGGTGGCTGTAAAAGATTCCTTGACATTATTTCAAAGAAGAGCCGGTGAGTTTTCCTCAGTGTTTCTCAACCAATACCTAAAATGGATTATCTGGTAATTCTCACATTCTGTTTGTGGGACATTGTGCAAATTGACTGCTACATTTTCTAAATTGTAATAGTGACTACTCTTCAAAAGTATTTAATTGGCTCTAAAGTGCTTTGGGACCTTCTGTGGTCAAGAAAGGCACTACATACTTGCAAGTTCTTTCTTTTACCTCTTCTTCATAGCATTGACAAAAGAAGACATATAACCACATGGGTTCTGTCAATGAGGCCTGGCACTCTTGGAAATGCAGCCAACCCTAAAAACAAGTAGCCTTTACTTGCTGCTGGTGGATTACCAGTGATAAGCTCATTCATCCTTTCAAACAAGATATCAGCAATCCTGATGTGTACACTGCAGACTGGCTGACATGGCAGGTGTCCCCTGAAGCACCTTGAAAGGAGCCACCTGTGTAGAAATTTAATAATTTTAACCTGACCTGCCTGTGGCAAATTGTAACAATCTGGCCGAATGCCAGTTTTATACCCCAATTAAAGTCAATGAAGAGTAATATTAGGCAAGATTTAAAATAGGCAGCCATTTTAACTCAACTCATCAATTTCCCACCAGGCAGGTTAGGTTTAAATTAACCGCCTCCTCTCTGGTGATGTGTAGACAATTCGGTAAAACTCAGGGTCTACGGATACACCTTCATAAAGAATGGTGGCTTGGCACGGATATGGAAAAAAAATCATTCTCAGATTGCGGAAGGCACTGGTGAGGCCAACACTTGTTGCTCAATCCTAATTATACTGGACAGATGATGGTGAACTTTCTCCTTAAACCACTGCAATTCTTTGTGATCGTGTGATACAACTAAACAGTTTGCTTGGCTACTTCAGAGTCAGCCAATCTGGTGTGCAACCGGAGTCACATATATACCAGACCAGGTAAGGACAGCAAATTTCTTTCACTAAAGGACCATTTTTTTTTACAACAATCCAACACCTTTGTCGCCACTTTTACTGGTAGCAGCTTTTTATTTTAACTGAATTCAAATTCTCAAACTGCCACAAAACTTACAACATAGAAACAGCCCATTTGGTCCAACTATGCTGGTATTCATGCTCCACACAAACCACTTCCCACTCTATATAATTTATCTCACCCTGTCAACATATCCTTCTTCTCCTCTCTCTCTCATGTACTTATTGAGCTTTCCCTTAAATGTATCTATGCTATGATTTGAGCTGATGTACTCTGGACTACAGCCTAGGCCTCTAAATTACTAAACCAGTAGTTTAACTCCTACAGTTGTTGTGATGGAGGCGGGAGGAGTGCACTGTCTTTTCTAGCTCCACTTCTCCACAGGTCACAACATCTATTTAAATGTTTACCCAGTTACCGATACAACCAATCATATTCGCTATTCTTTTCTTTATCCCAGAACAAAATACACCAGCCAGGTTTATTAACAATTATCAGTTTATTATAAAACAAGACTTAACCAGTCACGAAGCAAAGCATTAACACACTGATTAAAATATGAAAGTTCCCTTTTTAAAAATTCCCCAATGACACTCACATATACACTGGAAAAAAATACAGAAATTCACTCTGCAGAGGTCTGTTACAAAAAAAAGACAAAAAAAAACTACTTTGGCCAAATACTTGCTAATTCTTGACGAAAAAAGAAAGAAGATACGGACGGAAGTCAGTTGTTCCTTTTTTGGTCTGGAATCTGGGTGTATGGAGATTGGTCACTGAGATCGTTTCAGAAGTAGTCCATTCTGGAGATGTTGAGAATTATTCTAGTAGGTTGTCTAGGAGAAATGTGGCATCAAGTTTTCTCCGCCAGCACACACTTGAATTGCAGGATTTTTTCCAGCTCCTCAGGAGCTATACGGCACCAGGGAATTTTCTCCCACACTGGATCTTGGCAGGATTTCTTCAGAAAGATAGAGAAGGAGGTGAGCTGGGTGGTTTCTTTTCTCCTTGGCAGGAAAACACCAACTGTTTTCAGATGTTCATACCACAACATTAAAACTGAAAACAATGTTCAAACCCCAAACAGTGAGTTGACCTCCTGACTTCCATAAGCTTTGACATGTGGCTTCTCTGTAACCATTTTTTCCCAAGTCACCAAGGGTTCTGCTGTTTTCTGAGCCCAAATCACAGATGGCCTCCAGCATAGGTCGCTTTCAAACCACATCTTGTCCTATTGGTGAACTTGGTAAAAAAAACACATCCATGGAATCTTTTCAGTTTTAACACAAATCCTCAAAAGTAAAAATATTAAAAATAATGGAAGTACGTTTGTAACACACTATTGCACCTGGCTACTGTTGATGAAGACAGAGCTGTCTCTATATATTACTGCGGGACTCCAGCTTGTTCTCCAGCTGCCTAAAGGCAAGAGGAGACTCCAGGGGAAATCCCATCATTCCAATTCAGAGTGCTTAAATAGAATTAAACATCCTACAATGGGAGGAGATGAAAAAGGGCAAAAAAAGGACATTGAACTATAAAAAAAACACAGCTAACCAAATGCAACAAAAAAACATGGAACTAAAAAACACTCAAAAACATAAATCTCATTCACTCACAAAACAAGTCAAACTATCCTTCAGAAAACTTACTGAAGGCCAGAAAGCAAAGATTAAAATGTCCCAAGCCTTTGCATATCTAAAGCATATTACCATTTTTCAGGGGGAAAACTGTGTGAAATGAGGGATAAAGAAGCCCCATGCTTATCGATATAATTATTTATCCTTGAATGGGATTACAAAATCACACCTTCCTGATACATTGCCAAGAAACCTTTTCACCAGATATCATCAAGAGCATTGCTTGGCAATACCAAATCAGGAAAAAAGTAATTCAGCCTGCACAATCCCAGGTGTAAGATCTAATCTTGGGGTTTTGGAACCTGCACATTCAATCCCAAAATTTACCCTAATGCAGTAGAGTTAGATAAATGTACATGTTGTCAAAGCTCTAGACAAAAGACAATGGAGAAAAAAAATCTTTTGCAGCTCTAATTTATCATTAGATATTAAAGGTACTGTCAGAAGTATAGACCTTTCATGCAGTTTCCTCAGCAACCAACAAAATCACCACATCCTTATAAATAAATTAAGGAAAGCACTTTACAGATATCACAAGCAATTACCCAATTCTCCAACACAAAGATTGCTATAAACGCAAATAATGGAACCTGTTGTGATGAATGTTGGACTTTGTAACATGATCATGTTTTAAAAACTGTAATTTTTAAAAGTTTAAGAGGGAGACAGAGAAGTCAGATGACCTCATATCACCACTGCTTAAAGACAAGATAGAAATCTTGGTTACCAGGACATCAAAGATCCCAGATCAAAGACATATTTTCAAAAAGAAGAGACTGCAGGGGTATAACACCTGAAGAACAACACTCTCCCGGACTTTTGGAACATAAACAAAGAATCAATGATTCTAAGGATGCAAATGTGCATGACAGCTGCTAACACCTGAAAACAATGGAAATCCCAGACGGCTCTGCTAAAGCCAGACTTTGGACTTTGCATATTGGAAAAGGACAATGGGCTATTGACTTTTGATTCCAATTATATTTAACAAATTTTCTGAAGGCAGAGAGGCTTTAAGAAAGAAAACCAGCGGTTGCAGCCTCAATGGAGTCAGAGAGAGGGAACACCTCTCAGTGGTGCAGTGGTTAGCACCACAGCCTCATAGCTCCAGTGACCTGGGTTCAGTTCTGCAAACTGCCTGTGTGGAGTTTGCAAGTTCTCCCTGTGACCATGTACGTTTCTGCCGGGTGCTCTGGTTCCCTCCCACAGCCAAAGACTTGCAGGTTGATAGGTAAATTGGTCATTGTAAATTGCCCCTAGTGTAGGTAAGTGGTAGGAGAATTGATGGAAGGTGGGAATGTGGTAGGGAATATGGAATTAATTTAGGATTAGTATAAATGGGTGTTTGTTGGTCAGCACAGGCTTGGTGGGTTGAAGGGCCTCTTTCAGTGCTGTATCTCTCTCTATGACCTGCTGTCTGTGAAGGCTTGAACCTGTTTTGAATGTTAAAGTTTGCAGAGAGGGAAAAACCAACAAGATCACCTTATGCATGGATGTCCAGGTCAATAGTGCTTGGAGGAGTGAGCGAAGGGGACATTGACTTTGAGAAAGGCCTGGGAGATCCAACACATTGCAACTGGGAGGAGTTTGGAGTTTAAAAAGCAAAGTTTTTGCCGTCAAGAAGGACTGTTTAACTTATCAGTGTGGTTTGAGGTTTGGAAGCGTTTTAATAAGTAAACAAAATATCCTTCATTGTAATTTGGGGGTATTAGCTGCTTACAAAGTGCTATTTAGTTAATGGGGATTTTTTTTACTTTAGTTGTTGTAACAAAAGTCCCAAAATGTAAAATCTTGTCGTGTAATCTTTAAATTGGTCTGGGGAGTACATATCTCATATTTTAACATTAACGGAATCACTAAGGTCGTAACAGTGCAAAATCTGCTTTAATTCTAAGCACTGTTCCACTGTTTTTATTGGAGAGGGGTGTTACGGACAGGTGGGAGGTGGTGTGGGTGACTTCCACTTTTCACTTCTCAACTGACCGCAGATAGTGTTTTAGTCCCTGAGTGTTTTAAGGGTCAAAAAGACAAACACCATGGTTACTCATTGGTTAAAAAAGAAAGATAAATATTTATTTTTACACAATATGTGAAAAATGTTCGCCACCTCACTCACTTATGTACCCGCACACACATACACACAAGAAAAGATGGAGTAGAGTGTCAGCATGCAGTTAGAGTCCAATTGTGGTAAAAGAGTTTGTTGCTGTAAGAAAACCTTTGGAAGCTTTTTGAGAGGTAATCTTTCAATGATGCAGCCTGAAATTTCCTTGTCTTGAAAAAGATGAAGTGTTGCAGGCTCCCTGTGGTTAAGCCTATATCCAAAGTTGATGGTGGAAATACTGGTTCACTTTTGCAGGTGGGGTGTTCCAAAAGCCACTTGCAATTTCTCTGCTGCAGTAGTAAAAAGGTGTTTTAAGCAGGGCTCCTCCTTAGCTGGAACTGTCTCACAGCTGTTCTGGCTGCAAAAGACCTTCTCTGCCTGTTCTTCCCCTCTCTCTCTCTCCAGAGAGATACCTTTTAAGTTGGAAACTTGTCAGACTCCCATGTCGTTCAAGTGACTTAGGGCTCTCTCCCCTGATGTGATTCATACAATGTTATAGGATATAGGAACCATTGTTCCATGATGGCATCTGAATGTGGTCCATTTTCTGAATAGGTGCTCTTCACACCCATTGTGGTGACCTTAGCCATGGAAACAGTCTGTCTGTAAAAAAGTCTTTGTTAGTTCATTCCTGTAGCTACGAGTCATCAATATGTAATGGGCTCCTTTCAATTTCAATGGTTTCCCCAAAGCTAATTCAGATGAGATTAATGAGTTGCATCTTCAGCGGACAAACATGTATTTTCCAGTGCAGGAGAGGGGTGGGGGGTGGGCGGGGGGGTGGGTGGTGGTGGGGTATGTATCACCTGACCTCTTCTTCCATTTTATTGGATATCCAAGTTTCATAGTTTTTTTACTTTTTCATTTCATAATTTCTCCAGTTCATTGTTTATTTCTTCACAGCTCCTTCCGAGGGTGACACGGTGCTGAGGATATTTACTAGACTCGCACCAGCGATGAAGGACTTCAGTCATGACTAGAGAAGCTGGGATTATGCTCTTTAGAGCGGATAAGTTTAAGGGGAGGTATAATAGAGGTGTTCGAAATTATGAAGGGTATTGATAGAGTAAATAAGAAGAAACTGTTTCCACTGGAGGGTGTGTTTGTAACCAGAAGACACAGATTCCAGATAATTGGCAAAAGGACCAGAGGGACGATGAGGAGATTTTTTTTTGCACAGTATATCATAATGATCTGGATTGCACCGCCTGAAAGGGTGGTAGAAGGAGATTCAGTAGGAACTTTCAACACAAAATTTGATATATACTTGAAAAGGGAAAATTTGCAGGGCTATGGGTTAAGAGCAGGGAGTGGAACTAATTGGATAGCTCTTTCAAAGAGCTGGCACAGATGGGTCAAATAGACTCCTTCTGGGCTGTATGATTCTATTTCATAAAGTTGACCAGCGTGAATAACTGAACAATAAGGGTAAAAAACAACAGAGCATGTAGCACCCTTTATGCAGTGATTGTTGTTTGACAAATAGTGCTCATAAGGCACTATATATAGCATAAAATACACACATTTTTGTTCGGCTATCAAACTGTGTCTGCTTAGCAATACATGATTTTTTTGGACAGAATTTTAAAGCAACCAGTTCTAATGTTAATACTTCATGCTCAGCTGGCTGCACAAATCTACATATAATAATTCTTTTGCAAGACCAAATGTGCTCAGGTTGCATGCAGTTTATAAAATGTATCATTCTGCAGGAATGTAGTGATTAATTCACAGACTGAGAACTAGCTATGAATTTGTGCAATGTGACCACAATGATAGCAGTTTGGAAGCCTATTAGCAGGAAATGACCCACATGGTTATTAAACAGAAATTTGAATTGTGTATTAGAAGAGTATAGGAACATTAGGAACAGGAATAGGCTATTCAGCTCGCGAACCTGCTCCACTATTCAAATCAATCATGGCTGATCTGAACCTCAAGTCCATTTACCCAACTTTCCTCCACATCTCTTTATACCTTTCCTTTAAAAAATCTTATGATCACAGTCTTGAAAGCTACAATTAACCTAGCATCCACAGACTTTCGTGGAAAAGAATCCCAGATTTCTGTTCCGCTTTGTGTGATAAACGAATTCCTGATTTCTCTCCAGAATAACCCTGCTGTAATTTTAAGATTCTGTCTCTTTGTTATTGATTCCCCCACCAGAGGAAACAGTTTCCCTGCACCTATCCTATCAAATCCTTTTAACATTTTAAACACTGCTCAGATCACCCCTTGTATACTTAAGGAAATAAAAACAAACTTGCTTCCAGTCATTGTTGTTATCAGTTTCTGTATCCTTAACATTTCTAGTTGGAAATCATTCTTCTGTTTAGTATATATTACCCTTCAAGAAGTCTCAAAACAAAATGAGTCTAAAATGGCATTAGGGTTAGGGTTAGGACCAAACAAAATCCTGAATCAGTGAACTTCTCTCGCCTTGACCACTTAAAACACAAGAACTAGGGGTAAGTGTGGCTCATCTTATAAATTCAGGGTTAATTGTCAGTGTATTGTAGAAAATTAAAATCTCAAATCAAAATTGTGGGTATGTGTCATTCTATGTTTTCATTCTCCTTCAATCCATTAGTGTCAACAACTGGAAACTGACAAATCAAAACCCTCCTAATAATGCTGCTTTCACACTTGCTAATTTCATAAATGGCATTTAGACAACACAAATGGCAAATGTTTTGTTTATGCAATTCTAGACTGCACCAAACTTAATTGAAATGGCCCAAAATAGATTGTGATGCAGAGGACCTACTAGATAGTGTGATCAAAATGCACTGTGAAGGGATTAGTGTTCTGACTGACAAGTCTCTATAATGTGGCATTAAACTGTGGTAGATTTAAGGGGAACAGGGCTGCAGGTTTCCTGTTAGCCTGACACCAATTGGCAATGCTGTTCTGGCTCAGTTTCTAATCCTTACAGTTTCTGTAACCTGACCCATCTCCCACACGCAATCCCAACTAACCTGAATTGTACTGGCATTTCACACACTCAAAAGAACTCAGAGCTGGTAAGACTGCCATTCCGAGTATGGAGGGAAAGCACAGTTTCAAAATCTGAGATTATAACTGTTAGTTCTTTTCAAATCTATGAATGAAATTAGAAAAAAATACATGCTAAGACGGATGAACTTTTGGCTGATTTTTCAGCTGTAGAATTTGAGTGTGTAAGTTGCCACACACGTGAGTTGGGTTGGATCAGGGCCACCACCAGGACATTGCTTGGCACTACTACCAGGATTCAGATGGAGCTTGTCAGCTACTACCATCAATTGAGTCAGAGCTCTCAGACGATGTTAAATAGGTCATTGCTGGCAGCTGAAGCCAAGTTGGGGTTATCAGTGGCATCAGAATGGAATCGGGTCAGGACTGCCAGTTTTTATTGGGTTAATAAAGGGAACACAGCCACTTCTACCCAACTCTGCACTATGACTCTTCCATTCAAGTTACAGTGGATAATTGGGAGATCCCCTGTGGAATATTTGCCCCATGTACTTTGCGCATAGGTCTGGTGCATGAGGTGTAATTGCAAGACCCAATTTTGTGTGGGAGGTCTGAGAACACAAACACACACTAAATCTCTCCACAGCAATGTCAACACTGAACAATTTCACCTTCATTTGAGTTCATGCTCCTTCCTTTGACAAAACAAAGTTAATAATTACCACTGACAGATCAAACGCTTATAAAACTAAGGTACTTTCTGTATTTTATTATGTTTTGTTAGGTTACAACGGTCACTGGCAGTGTTTGAGTGGGCTGTGATCAGTGCTCTAACAGGGTCAGTAGCAATTTCATGGTGCAGATAAAAGGCATCTTCATTGTTATGTTTATGCTGCTTCGAGCGTGGGTGGGATTGGCATAATTCCAGGAATTTAATCTATCAAAAATGAGGTTGTGATGATTCTAGATTCATCTTGGTTCTGTCTGAGTTGGGATTGTGATAAGTCTAATTTTATCCTGGTTCTATCAGAGTTGGATTGTGATGACTCCAGTTTCATCATACACAGCACAGGCTCCAAACTGTTCTGACCTGAAATGGAAATTGCTGTCCTATATATGTCATAGGACCCTGATTTCCAAATTAAAAGAGGCCGATTGCCTGAAACAAGCCAACACTTTGGACACCTGGTGGTAGGTTCCTTTCAAATACCAAACTTAATGAGACGGGAAGGCTACCAACCTCATTTGAGGCTATTACCATTCAGTTAATGCAAGGTGAAGGCAGTGCAAATTAACCCAAAGCTGTACAGGGTGGAAAGGACAACAGTGCCCCTCCAATATCTATATGTTTCCTTGTACTTGAATTGCCTCTTAAAATTTTGTTGTTAATATTATTATTTTGCTGTGCTATCACGTTATTTTTGGTATACTGATTATAAAAAATCTTTAAATAAAATATAGACTTGCAACAGAATTGAACTAAAGCATTAAACAGCATTGGTTGATGTGTTGAACTGATTCTCGTTAGTTGACGGAAATTTTCAGTGCAAAATAAGGGTGGTTGTCAAAATATAATAGAATAATAAATAAAATATAACCAAAGTAAATTGGATAAATATACATGCTGTAAAATCAAAGTTATCGTCACAGAGAAGGAAGTAAAAGAAATCAGGTGATATGTTGAGGGGAAATGAATATAAAATGGAAGCTGGTAAAATAAATGTTGTGTTGGTCTTTTAAATCATTGATCATCTATAATTAAAAGTTTTAAAAAGTCCAGGCTGCCCATCCCGTCTTTATAATTTATCCAATAAATAAACCAATTATGAGTTGTGATAAATTGATGGCAAAGGATCACTTGATGTGTGCTGTTGATATGTATTTTCAAAATGCAAAGTCAAGTAAATCAGTTGTGAATGCGGAAGCAGTGGAGCTGGTTAATACAAATAGAATGCACACTGAAATTCAAACTTCAAGAGTACAACTTATGTAGACGGGATATTTCTGTTTTTTGCAACGTTAGTTGTTTTCAGCAAGAGTCCTTATAGAGATTGCAATTGGTTTTAATGTCCCTGGATTATGGTGTGGAATAACCAGCCAAGACCACCTTCTCGATTGTTATCCAGTAGCATTTGCTGGAAAGTGCAATGTTTAGCTAGGATACCATTGGGTTTAGCTATGATAGATATATTGGACAAGCTGGGGCTGTTCTCCTTGAAGAAAAGATCAAGAGGAGATTTGATAGAGGTGTTCAAAATCATGATGGGTCTGGACAGAGTAGATAGGGAGAAACTGTTTCCATTCACAGAAGGATCAAGAACCGGAAGGCACCGATTTAAGATGATCAGCTAAAGAAACACCAGCGACATGCGAAAAACAATTTTACGTAGCAAATGGTTAGGATGTAGAATGCACTGCCTGAGATTGCGGTGGAGGTAGATTCAATGAGGCAGATTCAATCGTGGCTTTCAAAAGAAAATTGGACAATTATCTGAAGAGAAACAGTTTGCAGGGCTACGAGGAAAAGGCGGGGGAGTGGGACTAGGTGAGTTGCTCTTGCAGAGAATCAGCATGGACACGATGGCCTCCTTCTGTGCTGCAACTGTTCTATGATTCTATGATATCCCTATGGTTGGATTGCGGATGATGCTGAAGCCTTAATTTTAACCCTCCTCTGTTCGCAAGACTGCAGCTATTGGGTGGGGCGGGGGATTGGTGATGGGGTTAAAGTATCAACATTTATCAGAGCCTTGGTGCACATACTCCACACACCATTTTAAGTGGCAAATTTGCAAATGAGGGCCCTACTGACATTTAAAGTTTTAGGTTTCTTTATGTAGTTCAGACCCTGACGCCATTTTAACCAACAACATCAAGGCTCGTACCTCATTCAGGCCTTGCCAGGGAAAAGTGGCGCAGAGGATCAGCAGACTCAGAAGAAGGTCAAAAGCCTAAAATTATATATTTCTTTTAAACCAGTTTTCTTGGTGCCCAGGAACACAAGAACACAAGAAATAGGAGCAGGAGTAGACCATATGGGCCATCGAGCCTGTTCCGCCATTCAAAACGATCATGGCTGATCTTAGGAGTCAACTCCACTTTCCCACCCACCCGCCATATCCCTTGATTCCCAGACAGGCCAAAAATCTGTCCATCCCAGCCGTAAATGTATTCAACGATGGAGTATCCACAATCCGCTGGTGTAGAGAATTCCTAAGATTCACAACCCTTTGAGTGAAGTAATTTCTCTCATAGCACTCCTAAATGAAGTGCTATGAGAGGACTCCTTGTCCTGAGATTGTGCCCCTGTGTTTTTGATTCCCCGTCCAGCAGAAATAATTTCTCAGTGTCGACCCTATCCAGCCCTTTTAGAATCTTGTATGTTTCAATGAGATCACTTCTCATTCTTCTAAACTCCAGAGAATATAGGCCCAATTTACTTAGCCTCTCATCATAGGACAACCCCCTTATCCCAGGGACCAATTTAGTGAACCTTCACTACACCACCTCCAATGCAGGTGGATCCTTTCTTAAATATGGAGACCAAAACTGCACACAGTATTCCAGAGGTGGTCTCACCAAAACCCTATACAATTGTAGCAATACATCCTTATTCCTGTACTCCAATCTCCTTGTAATAAAGGACAACATGTCATTTGCCTTCCTAATTGCTTGCTGTACCTGTATGTTAACTTTCTGCGTTCCTTGTACAAGCACACCTATCTCTTTGAGGCGCAGGAAGATTTCTCTGAGGCCAAATTGAATCCTTGGGCCTCCTCTGCCGCAGCCTTTCCACAGTCACCTCGGATACCCTTCACATATCTTGCCGAGGTCAGCTCCTATGGGTTCCTGGCTGCAGCCTCCTGCCATGTTCTTCCTGACCCCTGCTCACCTGCCTGATGTCATTGATGTTGAGTTTGGGCATGTTTATTTAAATAAGGCCTGGGAATTAAAATGGGCCTGCTCTGACATCAGCATGTCGGGGCCAGCTTGGCACTTGCTCTATCGGCCTGACACTCCTCACTTCCCCCAAGTTAAAGTCAGGGCTTACACTGTCCAGGCTAATACATGTAAACAGCCACATGGGTAAGAAAATAAAGGCTGGCTGATGATCTTGAAATTCTATTGCTGTTTTTAGGATTCTAAAGGGACGAGATTCTAAAGTTGACCATGACAACCTCTAATCTGTGAAAGCATTTTCAGTGAGTAAGTGGACAATCTATGAAGCAGGCTCACTACTGAGATGGTGGAAGCAGTTGTATTGATTCATCCAAATTCAAATTAGAGTTTTTCCATAAAATAATTCTATGGGATACAGTATATGAATCATGATATGTCGTAAGTGTCCTACGCTTGGGAAGAAAGGATGACTTTGGACCCTTGGTTCCCGAAGTTCTCTATCACTGTGGTTTTCCTTACAGTCTGGGTCTGTGGTAAACTAATTGATAGTGGTTGGTTCCTATAATTAGTCAATAAGTCCATTATTGTTGTATCATGCGTCTACCAGGATGGTCGAAGGTGAACTAGATGGCCCTTTGTCTTTTATCGTCTATCAATGCTTATGTTACTATGAACCCCAGAATTAATCGGTACCTTCAGTAGAGGAGAGCAGAATATTGAGGGGACATGTAAAGCAGCAGTTAGAAGAGCTGAGGGAAGACCAGTGGAGGTGCTGAATGTATGTACAAAGGCTGACCAAAGTGAGGAGGGTGGTGGTGGGGCAGGGGGGGGAAGTGGAACCATTGCAACAGTTAAGAAGCAGAACATAAAAGGTCAGAAGTACAGTTAGTAAGTAGTGAGGGAGAGATGAAAAAGATGGAAATGCACAGCAAGTACAAAATACGCAGAATGCAGGATAAATTAGATGAACTTTATTAAAGAAATAACAAGTCAAAATGGCTAGGCTATTAAAATAGAATCACAAGAAGCAAACTGAGGATGTAAAGAGAAACAGCTGAATGATAATCCAGTAAGAAACAGTAACATAATGAGGCACGAAAAGCATCCATTTAACACAAACAAAAGCAATGAATAAACAAATAAAGATCATCTTCAATAATTATTTTATGTAATTAAGTTGAAGAAATACTATGTTGTTTAAGGAAACTATTTTTACAACTAATTAAACAAATCAAATGCGATAGTTTATTTCTATCACATAATGAAGCAATAGGAACATAGGAAGATAGAAACAGGAGTAGGCCGTTCAGCCCCTCAAGCCTGTCCCGCCAGTCAATGAGATCATGCTGATCCGCGGCCTAATTCCATATACCTGCCTTTGGCCCATATCCCTTAATATCTTTGCTTAATAAAAGTCTATCTCAGATTTAAAATTAACAACTGTTCTAGCTTCAACTGCTGTTTGTGAGAGAGAGTTCCAAACCTCTACCACCCTTTGCGTGAAGAAGTGCTTCCTAACATCTCTCCTGAATGGTTTGGTCCTAATTTTTAGACTATGCCCCCTAGTTTTTGAATCTCCAACCAGTGGAAATAGTTTACCTTTATCTAGCCTGTCTTTTCCTGTTAATATCTTGAAGACTTCGATCACATCACCCCTTAGCCTTCTAAATTCTAGCAAAAACAGGCCTAATTTGTGTAATCTCTCCTCGTAACAACCCTGTAGTCCAGGTATCATTCTTGTAAACCTACGTTGCACTCCCTCCAAGGCCAATATATCCTTCCTAAGGTGTGGTGCCCTGAACTGCTCACAGTACTCCAAGTGGGGTCTAACCAGGGTTTTGTACAGCTGCAGAATAACCTCTGTGTCTTTATACTCCAATCCTCTGGATATAAAGGCTAGCATTCCATTAGCCTTTTTGATTGTTTTCTGCACTTGCTCGTGGCATTTTTAAGATCTATGCACCTGAACCCCCAAATCTCTTTGGACATCCATTTAGAAAGTACCCTGCTCTATCCTTTTTTGGTCCAAAATGGATAACCTCACACTTGCCCGCATTGAAATCCATCTGCCACAGTTTTGCCCACTCACCTAGTCTGTCAATATCTCTTTGCAATTTTATGCTATCATCTAGACTGTCTACAATGCCGCCTAACTTTGTATCATCAGCAAATTTGGATATATGACTTATTATGCCATCATCCAAGTCGTTAATGAATAATGTTGTTCATGATATCACTAGTTAGTTATTTGGAATGTGAATTTAATATGCAATTAATAGCTTGCATGTAGAGCTAGGTAGAAAATATCAGCATAGTTAAATTCTCTTCATGACAGAATGAGTTTACATAGGAGTTAGGTTTTGGAAGTTTTGAAGAAATTGGACTGAGTTTCATAGGACAATCAACATTTGAACTCATACCCAAAACCATCAAAGAAAACAACATCAGTTCAGTCAAGTTTTAGTTTGTACACACAGAAATGGTTGGTGCATTTTCAGGCCTGCCAGACAGCCTGTTGTTACTGTCATGGAGCATAGAGGAGTCCAGCTCCAACTTGGTCCAGGGCTTTGTGCAGAGCTTGGAGACCATCCTTTACAATGTGGAAGTGGTGGCCAACTCTATGAGTGCACTTGTAGATCCAACTATGAGACAGCACCTGATGGTTGATGTCTCAGCTTCCATTGCAGAAGAAGCAGAAGCAGTGGAAGCTCTGACTGAGGTCATGAGATTTTGGCTGGTTGCCATGCAGACTTATGCTTGCAGATCTCAGTGCTCAAAGGGTCGTGCAGGTTCTCGCAGTAGTCCAGCAATCTGTGCTCCAACAGATTACTAGGATTGCTGAGGTGCCACCCCATGGGAGTGGCAGTGGCTCCATGGATCACAAAGCTGCTGTCCTCACTCTCAGGATGGCAGCATTTATGATCTCACCACTGCCACTCTGCCAGTGCCCATGCTGTTGCCGGTCAACCAGCCAGCTCAGACCGCTCCTCCCATGCTGAGGTGGTGCAGTCTGAAGTTGGATCTTCAAAGCCCAGAGTGGCTCAAGGACATCCTTCAATGCCATCTGCAATCTCCACTACAAAAAGTCAACAATCTTCCACCAGCTTTGCTGAAGTCAGTGGGTTAGCACTGCATAGGAGTACTTGGTAAACACACTCAAGACAGGTACTAAGGGAATGCACAAGGGTGAATAGTTCAGTATTGGTTGTATAATTGGATGTGTTGTTAGATAATATTGGTATGGAATGGTTGTTTTGTGGGGGCTTTTATCTCAGGATTGTGGCCAAGATGATGCTGTGATAGTGCATCACAGAGGAATGCTAAGGTGGGGAACTGTTCAACAATGGGGATTTGGGGTTTCATTCAGGGGAACCAGAGGCTGATAATGTGCTGGCGGACAGCACATCTGGAGCATGGATGTGTCAACTGCCTCCTTCCTTCCTCCTCCAAATCTTCTTCCTCCTCCTCTTCTTCCCCCTTCTCCTTCTCTTCCATCTTCTGAGGTGGTTGCCAAACCCCTGGTGGCAAGGGCTGTGCCATCATAATGGTCAGGTTGCAAAGAATGTAACAGACCACCATGAATCGGGATACCTGCTCCAGTGAGTACTGGAGGCCTCCAAGCAGCAGAACGATTGCTTTAGCAACCTGTTAGTTTGTTCAATGATGCTTCTCATGGCTGCATAACTCTCATTATATGAGTGCAGGCCACAAGTGGTGGGGTTACGAGGGGAGTCATCAGCTAGCTGTAGAGGGGATAACCCTTGTCATCAAGCAGGCAAACTCTGGTTCAACCTGGTGGCTGAAGAAAAATGCCAGAACAGTAGACTGGCACAGGACAAATGAATCAATACTGCTGCTAGTTTAGTGGGCATTCACCAGCATGATGAGCTGAGTGTGGTCGCATGCCAACTGCTCATTAAATGAGTACTACCCTTTGTGATTTCAGTACATCTGAGCATTGAGATGCGGTGAGTGCAAAGTAACATGTGTGCAGTTGATTTCACCCTGCACCATGGGGAAGTCCGCAATCCTGGCAAAGTCACATGCACGTTCCTCCAGCTTCTCTCTGTGTCGAGAGAGAAGACAATGAACTTCCCTTTCCTGGCATTCAGAGCCTCTGTGATCTCCCAAGTACAGCGATAGATGGCGAACTGTGAGATGTTTGCTATGGGGCAGCACAGTGGCGCAGTGGTTAGCACCGCAGCCTCACAGCTCCAGGGACCCGGGTTCGATTCTGGGTACTGCCTGTGTAGAGTTTGCAAGTTCTCCCTGTGTCTGCGTGGGTTTTCTCCGGGTGCTCCGGTTTCCTCCCACAAGCCAAAAGACTTGCAGGTTGGTAGGTAAATTGACCATTATAAATTGTCACTAGTATAGGTAGGTGGTAGGGAAATATAGGGACAGGTGGGGATGTTTGGTAGGAATATGGGATTAGTGTAGGATTAGTATAAATGGGTGGTTGATGGTCGGCACAGACTCGGTGGGCTGAAGGGCCTGTTTCAGTGCTGTATCTCTAATCTAAAAAAAAAATGTTGCCTGTTCCAGCCTGGTAGCATGCACTGGTGAAATAATTCAGGGCCATGGTCACTATGACAGCCACTGGCAACACTGTTCTCACCCTGCTCTGAGGCTGCAGGTGTGGTTCCAGTGGTGGCACAGTTCTGTGACCACCTCTATGGTGAAGTGCAGCCACCAAATATACTGTTCCTGGATTGAGGGCAGGTAGGAGAAGTGTTCTCTGAAGACCCTAAATGAGTAAGGCCTTTGGTTTAGAGTCCTCCTCCCTCTGTGAGCAACTTGTCTTCTTTGTTGTCCTTGCACCATCTCCCTCTAATGTGGCAACCCAGGGGGACTGCAACTATAGCTCCCATGACTGGGAGCAAGTGGTTTACTCAGTGGCCTCGCAGTAGCAACTAATGCCTTCTCAACATCTAGCAACACCCCCTGCAGACTTTACCAACTTTTCTCAACTCCTCCAACAACCCAATTCTCGTACAAACTCTGCAAGAGCCAGTAGTAAGTGAGAAGTAACTAACTCACAAGTTGGATGATGATGGCTTTAAATAACACTATATGGTGGACCAGGCGGGGGAGGGGAGTCCGCGTGCTGCTGAATGCATATTCTGCTGTGCATGTTTAAAAGAGAAAGTTAACTAAAGTGGCGAGGTTGAAAATGGCAGATCGGGCATCAAATCTGCGTTAGAAGCTGATTAGAATCACAATTTGCCCACTCTGCATGCACATAACGCCCACACCAATGTTTTCAACAAGATGGTGTTCAGCGAAGGCTGCACTGGAAGTGGTCAGGATTGGTGTGTATGCCTTTTTTCTCATAAACTGACACCATGGTGCCAAAACTACCGGTACTTTGGAGGCAAATTTTGAGGCCATTGGCCTATAATTTATTACATGTGGGATCCATAGTCATCATAATTCTGGCCCTGGAAAAATCCAATGAGAACAGTATCTGAATATTTCAAGTGCATCACCTACTTCACCAGGGTGACCCTGAACACCATCAGGCTCTCTTACTCCTTATTTGCCTGATTTGAAGAAGCCAACTGAGAAGATGCAGTCCTGTTGGACAACAGTCTTCACTTTGAACCATTCTGACATTCTTTTCTTCAAACCTCGCACAAACCTTTGTTTCCTAACATATGTTCTTCAGTAGTACAGTAATCTTTCTCCTATTCTCTGGACATCTGGAGATGATTTTCCACATGAGCAGTTACAGTAGATAGTTGTGTTGTTGGTAAACTTCAGGAGTGCCTAAGTATCTGTGATCAATAAATTAAGACACCCAATCAGTCCTCAGACATAATAATCATATTTTACAACAGCAGAAGAGTGACTTTACCCCTACAAGGGACGAGGCATACAATAATTGAGATGGGATCATTTAAAAAAAAATCTAATGACACAAAAATCAAGAAAGCTGTGGGGATGTGGTTGACTGAGGCAGAAGTGACCCTCATTGTACACAAGGTGCTGTAAAGGCCAGCAGCAATCTTTGTTAAGGAAGGGCACTGCTCCAATCCACACTCCTGTAAACAAGTTTGGGAATAAATAATAACACCACAATCTTGATCAACAGAGGGTCTTGGTAAGACATCTTATTGATGCCAAGAAGACAAATAAAGAAATTATAGTGTTCAGCATTTAGCCAAGACAACAAAGATTCATAAGGTGTTAGAATAAATTGTGTGTATCGGTTCAAAAATCAATTTTTTATTGGGGAAATATGTCTGCAGACTTCTCTAGAAAGGAACAGTTGCCCAACAAATGCAGTATACCAACTTCTAAACCACTGGTTCTACTCAAGCATATTTATTTTTATTTTATTTATTTCGGGATACAGCACTGAAACAGGCCCTTCAGCCCACCGAGTCTGTGCTGACCATCAACCACCCATTTATACTAATCCTACACTAATCCCATATTCCTACCATATCCCCACCTGTCCCTATATTCCCCTACCACTTACTGAAACTAGGGGCAATTTATAATGGCCAATTTACCTATCAACCTGCAAGTCCTTGGCATGTGGGAGGAAACCGGAGCACCCGGAGGAAACCCACGCAGACACAGGGAGAACTTGCAAACTCCACACAGGCAGTACCCAGAATTGAACCCGGGTCGCTGGAGCTGTGAGGCTGCGGTGCTAACCACTGCGCCACTGTGCCGCCCTAATGTTGTCATGGTCAACATTATCTCATCCCTTTAGAATCCTAAAAACAGCAATAGAATTTCAAGATCATCATCTATCAAATCTCCTCGCAACCTTCTCTGCTCTAAGGAGAACAACCCCAGCTTCTCCAGTCTATCCACATAACTGAAGTTCCTCATCCCTGAAATCATTCTCGTAAATCTTTTCTGCACCCTCTCTAATGCCTTCATATCGTTCCTAAATTGTGGTGTCCAGAATTGGACACAATGCTCCAGTTGAGGCCAAACCAGTGTTTTATAACTGTTCAACATAACTTCTTTGTTGTTGCACTTTATGTCTCTATTTATAAAACCCAGGATCCCGTATGCCTTATTAACCACTTTCTCAACCTGCTTTGCCACCGTCAGTGATTTGTGCACATATACCCCAAAGTCCCTCCGCTCCGACACCCCATTTAGAATTGCATCCTTTATTGTATATTGCCTCCCCTTGTTCTTTCTACTAAAATGTACACGTCACACTTCTCTGCATTAAATTTCATCTGCCATATGTCTGCCCATTCCACCAGCCTGTCTATGTTCTCTTGAGGTCTATCACTATCCTCCTCACAGTTCACAGTACTTCCAAGTTTTGTGTCATCTGCAAATTTTGAAATTGTACCCTGTACACCCAAGTGCATGTCATTGAAATAGATCGAGAGGGCTGGATTTTAATGGCCCTCTGACAGCGGTGGGCAATGAAAATAGGAACAAAGGAGGCTCGCCACTGACGCTGATGCAGGCAGGCCCTGTACCGATCTTGACAGCGGCGGTGGGGCCTCGTGGCGGCTGCCCCACCGCTCGGCGACGGGACCCACATTAAAATATGTTAATGGCTACTTACCATGCAGGCCGCAGCGATTCTGCCAGCAGATTGGTATCTTCATTCTGGCAGCTGGCAATGCCGTGCCTTCAAATCCCCATTCGAGGAAACATTGCACGACACCTGTGGGGAGGGAGGGAAAAGGTGTTTTTCTCTGTGCAGGAGCGGAGGAGCAGGGTTACAACACTTCGGATTGGTCGGGGAGGTGATGGGAAGGGGTAAAAGACAAAGGTTTCGAACTTTGTTGGCAGGGCGGGAAGGTCAAATTTTCAAGGTAGGCTTTCTGGGGGGGAAAAGGGCAGGAATAAAGTGTAATGCCATAGTTGGGGGGGTGGTTGCAAGGGTGAGGGGGGGGGGGGGTTGGTGGGAGAGTGCATGGAAAGGTTACTTTATTCATTTTTTACTCTTTAACATAACTGTCCCCTAAAAATTTAAATGCTCAGTTAGGGCTTTAAGCCCTTTAAAAATGGCACTGGTGCCTGCACCTTGACACCGGACACTGTTGCCGGGGATGGCTCTCCCGTCCCCTCCACATCATCAGGGTGGCAGCCGCCCCTGACATGGTAATGCTTTTGGAATCGCGGCAGCTCTGCAACGTGGGCCCCATGCATGCGTGCGGTCTGCGAACTTTTAAAATGCAGCCTTCAACATGTTCCTAGTTTCAGAGCCACAGCGTTTCTCGAGGACAGACATAACATACACATTGTGGCACATTCAGCACTCATTCTGCAAACTCAGAATAATGAGATAAATCATCATCTTTGCCTTTCTCCTGTCTGATAATTGCATGTTGGGCATGGAAGCAGCAGTAGGCTCAGGTAATATGAATGGGTGGAAGAATCAAAACAGGAGAAAAGTGACCTATGCTGTGGCACATAATTTATTTTATCCTGCACTTGTTATATATAGCTTTGCCTCATTTTTCTTCAGAGCAGTTGCTTAACTGAGTCAGTACATGTGACCTGTTATAACCATCCTGATGTATGAAGTTTCTCATCTTTGCACAAGATTTCCTTAACTGAAATGGATGATAATCAGATGGTCTCTAACTGTTCCTGCCAGTGCAAATGCAGTCTGCTGCTTTTTTAGGGCAATCTGGTACCAGATTTTCAAATTGGGATTGAGAACCCGATACCTGGATGAATTCCGGGTCCCAATCCTGCTCCTCAGCTGTGTCACTCTTGTGGCGCTATTTTAAATATAAATGCGCTAATTGGGCAGGAGGCGAGCTTGGTGGCCAATTAATGGCCCCGAGTGCCTCCAGGAGGTGGGAGCTGTCTGCCTGGTGCCAGCAGCAAAAGCAGGCAGCAGCCATGTTAGGGACTGCTGCTGAAGAAAGTCGGCAGCTCTTTACAGGGACAGCAGCGTCAACGAGGATGAAAGGGGCCAAGCAGGAAAACTGAAGGTCCAGCACTAGCACTGGTTCAAGAAGATCCATTAAAAAAAACGTTTTAAGGCAAAGACAAATAAACTTTATTTGGCCCCGTGGCGACCTGACAGCTGTGCACCAGATTGTTTGGGATCGCTGAAATAGAGTTCAAAAATTCCATTCTGCACCAGACAGGCCCCTTAACAAGTTCCTTAAGGAACTTAAGGGGTCAGTAATTAGTGGTGAGTGGGTTTACCGTTCTCTCCACCCCGCCCCCACCCCCGCACCCCACCCCCACCCCCTGCCAGTTGCTTGAAAATTACAAACTGCCCTGGAGGCGTCGGAGCCCGGGACAACCTCCGGGACCATGATTTTGAAATCATGCCCATATCAGGTCCCAATCCTGCGGCCCTTTGAAAATCTGGCCGCTGGTCTTGGTCCGTCATCAGTACACTGCAAGTATGCTGCACAATTTGGCTGTCTCTTACTGGAAACCTCCCTCCCAAATATGGCAGTTTGAGGACAGCAATGCTAAATATTCTGATATGCCCATTTTCGAACAGGCAGAGGACACAGGGAACAATCTTTGTGCCTGAATCGGGAGGCCTGACGTACTGCTGATATTTGACCTTTGGCCTCATTTCCATCCAGGTGGTGAAGTGCTAAGGGCCTTCTGGTAAATTGCATGAAGATTTGGTCACTGCTAGCATCTCGGCAGCCCTCAGATAAGTGAAACCCAGGTGTGGGCATTAGACACCAGGAGAATCAGAGGTGGGGGCTGGAATTTAATGCCCCCCCTGATTGGCCAGCAGCTCTTGGACATGGGATTTCCTGCCTCAAAGGGGCAGAAGTCCCAACTGAGGCCAATTAAGGGACTGGGCCATGCAAAATTGTAGCGTGGCTTCCAGGCCTGGCAGAAGCGAGCTCGCCCTGACTTTTCAGCCAGTAGGTGGGTCCACCGCTGCAATGTTAAATTCCGGCTGGGGTGTGAGCAGGAGACCGGAGGCTAGGTCAGGAGAAAGGTTTGGGGCAGCAGCAGTGGCGATCGGTGGGAGCGGAAGGGGTCAGGAGGAGGAGTGCTAGCATTCTGGGTACGAAGCAGTTATGGTTCTGCTATTCCATGGCAACAGAGCATCCAAGATTCCGACAGTTACTATTTCTGTGAGTTTGTAGTATTGAATAAATGTCAGCCACAATTCAAAACAACAGGTTCGCATTCACATTAGCTGATCAAATTAGCCTGTGTTTGTTTGGAAGTAGATTGGCTCCTCCTTTGCAGTAGCTTTGCAGACAATTGACAGAAGTTGAGACATTTGTATCAAGTGAAGCTTGGCATAATGTTTTGATGGAAGCTAGATTTTTTTAACCTTCTCATGACCAATGACTGAATTAATGGGGCCTCTACAATGCTAAAACAAGGCAGAACTGCTTCACTTTTGTCATCTGGTAAATAATTTAATTACTATTTTCAACTCATCGGCACAGAAAATTTACCACTGTTTTTAACCTACATCAAGAAATGCAAGTCATCCATTACTATCCAAATGAGACTTGTAAGAATTTCAAATTAGCTACATAGAGTGTACAGTATAGAAATAAGCCATGAAGCTAAACTGGTCTGTGCTGATGTTTATACTCCATAACAGTCTCTTCTCATTCGATCAATCTCATCCCAGCCTTTCAGCATATCTTTCTATTCTCTTTACTCTCATGTACTCATCTAGTTTTCTTTTAAAAGCATCTCAGCTGTTTACCTCAACTACTTCCTGCGATAGTGAGTTCCAAATTCTAAATGCTTGGGAGTCACACCAGGTAGAGCATTTTCTCCAATTTCTCAGCAATGAGTCACATGCCTGTTTAATTGAACAAGACCAGAAATGTTTTCATTAACCTCATCACTCTTCAGTTCTCTGTATCACTCTGAAAATCTGGTTAACGCATTCAATTGCTTCTGAAGCTGTTCAACTTTGTTGCATCCATATGTCCTATTTCAGGAGAATTCAACCCCTTGGGGACAAAATTCATAACACCCAAAAACAAGCACAGTGATCGCGACTAACCAACAATTGTTCCTTCCTGTGCAGGCAGCTGCAAACCTTGTGCTGCTTGCTCATTTATAATATTGTAGCATGCAGCCAATGCTAAAGACATTGTCAAGTGACTGCCACCTGAGCAGGAGGTGCCAAATCATGAAAAGTTAACACAAGTTCAAGCTAGACTGCACTACTAGCAGCCAGCCTGCATCTCTTAAAGGGCAGGTGCATTTTGACTGGAGCAGATGTTGGAATTCATTCTAAAGATGAGTTTGACCTGGAAAAGGCACAAGACTGGCACAACATGGCATAGAGCAATATCCAAAGCAGTACTGGAGATCCTGGTGCAGGAAGTGGAAAAAAGGAGCAGATGTTATTTTGGACCTGAAATGGCACCCGAGCACTGAAAAAACAGGTGCTCTGCAGCCAAATTTTATGGTGCTTCTATTGGCCTGGGCTTGTGTTCATCCAGTACGTGAAGGAATCTCAGCTTTATGGAAAACTTTATTATGTCTTCATAAGCTACAGCAAAGTACTATATACCGCTAGATCTTAAAGCTATGCAAACTGCTTGTAACATTATAAGGACAGAAATCATTTTCAGGATCCAGAACATTCAGTTGAGTCAACGAATCAAGTTGGAATGAACCATACTCCCAAAGTTTACCACATTTATACCCATAAGTGAAAACCCCTAACAGGACTTCCATTTATGGCAGTAAATTACATGAGACCCCACTCCTGTCTATCCTGAAGGTTATTACATGCTATTTCTTATGTTGTTGGCTGCTCAGTTCTTCTTTCTCACTACTTTTCAATTATCCCTATATTAGCTTACTTCCTGTTAGTTGTACTAATTCTTACATTATTTAAAAAATCGATCTTATCTATTCTACTGTTCATTCTTACTCTTTGTCTATAATATGGCTAAACAGAAACTGTCTCAGCTCCATTTACTTCTGCTTATTTCACTTTGACTGCCTGGTTTGCCCAAGGATCCTTTTTTCATTTTTCAGCAAACGTACATGCTCTGTTCCATGCACTCACTTCTTCTCACAATATGCAAACTATCCAATCATCCTTTGTGACCCACTCAAGTTACCACAAGATCTAACCCAACATTAAAATATATTACAATATAGAATAAAATATAAGCATACAAAATATTAAGCACCATTGAGCACCTGCCCATGAATACTAAGCAGTGGATTTGTACTTAAGCATCAAAGTACTTCAAAAATGGATGCCTCAGACCCTATTTAATTCTTCTCAGTATCACAAAAAGACACACATCAAAATAACATCGTAAGCTCACAATTTTTCTTTAATGGCTTAAAAAACATGAAATAACCAAATCTTATGTTGGATTTTTTTTCTCTATCCCTCTAACAGCACAGCTGTTGGTTGTAATTGTTTCTGTCTGGTTACTTTGTGACACAAATTGTCATGGTGCACTATTGTTACTCTGCAGAAAAATGACAATTGCTATCATGCATCTCCTTCCCACACTCAACAGGAAGTTTAACTCCTTGGCCCTTTTTCACTTGGTTGTCATGTGACCTAGGCTGCCCTCCTGCACTTTGGTTGTTGTAATTTTTTTGATTTGTTCCTGGGATGTGGGCATCGCTGGCTAGGCCAGCATTTATTGCACATCCCTAATTGCCCTTGAGGAGGTGGTAGTGAGCTGCCTTCTTGAACAACTGCAGTCCATGCAGGGTAGGTACACCTACAGTGCTGTTAGGAAGGGAGTTCCAGGATTTTGACCCAATGACAGTAAAGGAATGGCGATATAGTTCCAAGTCAGGATAGTGTGTGGCTTGCAGGGTAAATTGCAGGTGGTGGTGTTCCCATGCATCTGCTACCCTTGTCCTTCAAGGTGGGAGAGGTTGTGGGTTTGGAAGGTGCTATCTAAGGAGCCTTGATGCGTTGCTGCAGTGCATCTTGTAGATGGTACAATTGCTGCCATTGTGCGTCGGTGGTAGAGGGAGTGAATGTTTGTCAATGGGGTGCCAATCAAGCAGGCTGCTTTGTCCTGGATGGTGTCGTGCTTCTTGAGTGTTGTTGGAGCTGCACCCATCCAGGCAAGTGGAGAGCATTCCATCACACTCCTGACTTGTGCCTTGTAGATGGTGGACAGGCTTTGGGGAGTCAAGAGGTAAGTTGCTTGTTGCAGAATTCCTAGCCTCTGACCTGCTTTTGTAGTCACGGTATTTATATGGCTACTCCAGTTCAGTTTCTGGTCAATGGTAGCCCCTAGGATGTTGATAGTGGGGGATTCAGCGATCATAATGCCATTGAATGTCAAGGGGAGATGGTTAGATTCTCTCTTGTTGGAGATGGTCATTGTTTGGCACTTGTGTGGTGCAAAGGTTACTTGCCACTTATCAGCCCAAGCCTGGATATTGTCCAAGTCTTGCTGTATTTCTACATGGACTGCTTCGGTATCTGAGAAGTTGCGAATGGTGCTGAACATTGTGCAATCATCAGCGAGCATCCCCACTTCTGACCTTATGATTGAAAGAAGGTCATTGATGAAGACAGTTGGGCCTAGGACACTACCATGAGGAACTCCTGCAGTGATGTCCTGGAGCTGAGATGATTGACCTCCAACAACCACAACCATCTTCCTTTGTGCTAGGTATGACTCCAACCAGCAGAGGGTTTTCCCCTTCATTCCCATTGACTCCAGTTTTGCTAGGCTCCTTGATGCCATGCTCGGTCAAATGCTGCCTTGATGTCAAGGGCAGTCACTCTCACCTCACCTTTTGAGTTCAGCTCTTTTGTCCATGTTTGAACCAAGGCTGTAATGAGGTCTGGATCTGAGTGGCCCTGGTGGAACTCAAACTGAGCAGGTTAGTGCTGCTTGATGGCGCTGTCAACAACACCTACCCTCACTTTACTGATGATTGAGAGTAGATTGATGGGGCGGTAATTGGCCAGGTTGGATTTGTCCTGCCTTTTGTGTACAGGGGATACCTGGGCAATTTTCCACATTGCTGGGTAGATGCCAATATTGTAGCTGTACTGGAATAGCTTGGCTATGGGTGCAGCAAGTTCTGGAGCACAGATTTTCAGTACTATTGACGGAATGTTGTCAAGGCCAATTGCCTTTGCAGTATCCAGTGCCTTCAGTCATTTCTTGATATTCATGCGGAGTGAATCAAATTGGCTGAAGACTGGCATCTGTGATGCTGGGGACCTAGGAGGAGGCCAGATGGATCATCAACTTGCACTTCTGGCTGAAGATTGTTGCAAATGCTTCAGCCTTATCTTTTGCACTGATGTGCTGGGCTCCCCATCATTGAGGATATTTGTGGAGCCACCTCCTCCAGTTAGTTGTTTAATTGTCCACCACCATTATCAACTGGATGTGGCAGGACTGCAGAGCTTAGATCTAATCCATTAGTTATGGGATCGCTTAGCTCTGTCTATCGCATGCTGCTTGGCACACAAGTAGTCCTGGGTTGTAGCTTCACCAGGTTGACACCTCATTTTGAAGTATGCCTGGTGCTGCTCCAGGCATGCCCTTCTGCACTCTTCATTGAACCAGGGTTGGTCCTCTGGCTTCATGGTAATGATAGAGTGGGGGATATGCTGGGCCATAAGGTTACAAATTGTAGGTGAGTACAAATCTGCTGCTGCTGATGACCCACAGTGTCTCATGGATGCCCAGTTTTGCATTGCTAGATCTGTTTGAAATCTATCCCATTTAGCACAGTGGTAGTGCCAAACAACACGATGGAGGGTGTCCTCAATGTGAAGACAGGACTTTGTCTCCGCAATGACTGTACGGTGGTCACTCCTACCAATACTGTCATGAACAGATTCATCTGCGACATGCAGATTGGTGAGGATGAGGTCAAGTATATTTTTCCCTCACCACCTACCACAGACCCAATCTCGTAGCTATGTCCTTTAAGACTCAGCCAGCTCAGTGCTACCAAACCACTCTTGGTAATGGACATTGAAGTCCCCCACCAAGTCTATATTCTGCACCCTTGACACCTTCAGTGCTGTTCAACATGGAGGAGTACTGATTCATCAGCTGAGGGGGGGCAGTAGGTGGTAATCAGCAGCAGGTTTTCTTGCCTATGTTTGACCTGATACCATGAGATTTCAT